>NW_020664464.1:23133534-23180942 GCF_002925995.2 Terrapene triunguis | reverse complement strand
CTTAGTTGGTTAGGGTGAGGAATCTCCTGGCACAGGCACTGTGTAGGGCAGCCATAAACTGCCCTAGTCAGGCCCTCTCTCAAACCCTGAGAGGGCTGAGGATGGGAGGCGTTCTGTCAGATGTGGGAGGAAATGAGGCAATAGTATTCACTGCTATGGCGATCCTATGCAGCTCTGGATGTGGAGCTGCCCTAACTTAGCGCATTGACCCAGGCTGTCTGTTATATTGGGAGCCTCTCTGGTGCCCAACAAGCCTAGAATTAAGAGAATTGCCTCCTGGAGACACAACATGCAATCTCATCCTTAGTTTTCTTCTCAAGCCATGTCTTGGTCCAAGTCTTCAGTTTGTAAATTTAAAAGATGATGAAAGTTTTACATAGTCCACTATTAAGGTTAATACAGTTGTAGGCCATTTCTATTTAGTGCATGGTTTAATATTTCAATTTTAACTCAAAGTAAAATGAATGATTTTAGTATCATATTGAAACTTTTTTTCCACAATCCAGACTAACTGAACCTTGGAGTATGCAAACATAGATTCTGTGACATTCCTTTAAGAGCCAAAGAAAGAAAATACAAAATCTAAATCATATCTATGAAAATGCTATGTCTATTGGAAAGCTAGACTTTGCCACATTATTTACATGTATTTCAGATCCCAGCAGGACTGGTTGCTAATACAAGACAAGAAGCTGACTTCTTTAGAGCTCAAAGAGGTTTGAGTCTCTTTGTGTATTATGAGCTGGAAGGAAATTTCAGCTTTCTGCTGAATGGATGTTCTATGAAGCTGGTACAATCAGTGACACCACATTAAAGCAGGGGAGAAACAGACATTCAAGAGGACACCAAGCAGCATTTAAAGATTCTGAAATACTTGTAAAATGTTCATCCTGCTAGAATAGAGTGCAAGAAATGGAATCCAATTGCTTCTCAAGGAAGTATTTATAACACTGGCTGCCTTTCCAATCAGACAGAATAACCCTTTATAAATTTACTGTCATTCTTTGATTTTTGTAGAGTTTTCCAGTAGTTTTGCAAAATGCAAGCAGAAACAACCATCTAGCTATCCGTGTCAGAAGAAAGTGGTGGTGGTGGTGGTGAGTTTGAGAAATCATTTGTAATAATGTATTAGGTGCTAATTTGGGACAACTTGCCACTTTTTCCCTCCTAAGAATGGAAAAAAACGGATAGACTCCTCTATGGTTTGGAGATATGCTTTATTTTTTTAAGTGAAAGAAAGTTTGAGTTGTCTTTTTCCATTGCATTAAACACAAAGTGGAACGTTGTGTGGATGATAGTTTAAATTTTATACTATTGCAGGGATTATTAAACTCAAATGGAGAGTAATTGAAAATGTATCATTCTTTGAAATATACCACTTTATCCTGCTGACAGATAATTCACACCAGGCTAAAGGTATTAGGCTTAAAAAGGAAAAACGTTGTTGAAGAGCAAAGGTAGGGGTAAAAAGCAATTTCCCTGATTTGCCTGCCTTTATTCAGGCAAAACTCTAGCTAAAGTAACTGAGCTCTATTTGCACAAGTCACTCACTTCTGTACAGTTCAGGGCAGTTGTCATAGAATGGGAGAGCTGATGGCAAGGGGACAGTAGCTGTGGCTGAGGAGAGCTGTTCTTTAACAAGGTTAAACAGCTCTTACTACCACCACTTTAACCATGTGAGTTTAGAAAGAGATGTTAACAAAAGGCATTTGAGATTTTCTCCTGTCAGATTCTCAGCACCGAATGGCTTCAGGGACTGAAAGAAGATAAAATTTGACATGTGGGTGGTGCTCTTCACCTTTCACATGCAATTAATGCAACCTAAGTGAGCAGTGCTGAGTGTAAAATGGGATTTAGTAGAACAAGTAAGATTTTTTTTTTTAAATATAGATCACTGAGAGACCCCTAAGTATCTATAAATTCAACATCTTTCTCAATGTTACTGCTGTAGCTCTTGTTCTGCTGCACGATAAAAGACCACTTTGTTCTGTATGCACAGAAACGGACATGTATATTCTTAAAAAATAGGATAGCAAACACCATATTAAATCACTATTATGAGCAAGTCAGTTATCTAGCTTAAGGAACAATGTACAAAACAAATCTGTTGACAAAAATGTCTGTTTATTTTTCTAAGTAATTTCCCACAGCTAAGATTATTTGGGTGAGGAAGTGGAAGAAGATACCATAATGCTTTTATTAAAGCATTTGACTTTTTTGTTTTACAAAAGCCACATGAAAAAGCTATAAGACATTCTCTGATGGGTTTATAAACGAGAACTTTATTTCAAGAAATGATAGTTCTGCTTTTAATCTCATCAGCTAATCTACGGAAGGTTTAAGTACCCAATCTAGGAATCCCTTAATTAAAGACCTTTTCATTCCTAGCCTAGCCAATGAACAACCAGTTTGTATAACTTTTTTGAGCCCTTTTAAAATGTTCTATGCAGTTTCTATAGTTTCATGGCATTCACTGCCAAGTGAGCTCACCATGATTAATGTTGTTATATATATAGATATATACACATCTACTAGTGGAATTAATCATTAGGGTCTTTTTTTTAAAGTGTTACCAAAATTTTATAGAGGACTGATGCATTTTTTTTCTATTTAGCTTGTACTGCTTTATGTACATTTTTGTGATACAAATTTTCTATTGATATTCTTTAAAATGTTCCATAGAGCTTGCAGTAAATATTTAATGTTTTCTAAATTTACCCCCTATTTTACAATCCTTCATTACAACATAAAATGTACCTTGATCCAACTTTATCAATCCCGTTGATAATATCGGTGATTTAATTGTCATTCTGAAAACGTGACTAATACCCTTAACCTTCTGAATATTTTAACATTCAATTCTTAATGCATGGTAATTTTTCCCCCTCTCTTGATGCTGGTCACCATTTACAAAACCCAAAGGTTTTGTCTTGACTAGGGTTTAAAGGTATGTTTTTAGAAGGTGTTGCAGCTAGCACATAGTAAAAGTATACGCTGCCTTCTCTACACTACAGTTTTCAAATATTAGTTGGCACCTTCTAATCACTCAGCTTTAAATCCTAGTTGTGACAAACCCAAGGGCATTGTCTAGACTGCAGTTTTAGATGTAATGTTAACACATGAGATCGTGTGTGCTAAAAGTCAAAACAAGGCAGACTGAGTGAAATCCTGACTGCACTGAGATCAATAGCAAAACTTCTCTTGACTTCAATGCAGCCAGGATTTTATCCACTGTAATATATGCTAAACTAGTTGAGTTTAAGGCATATATTAAGGACAATGTACATTGTCTAGACTAAACGTGAAAAGGTGTTAATTAGAATTTGCTAGCTAACAGTGCACCTTTAGATCATAGTGTGGACAAGTCCTAAATGGCCTAGATTTCAGCAGCTTCCTAGACTTCAAACTCTAGCCACAGGCCCTGCTCTTAAACAGACTCCAGAGTAAGCATTTGGGGAGCCAGTGGCAGGTCTTTATGCCTGGAATTTGTATTACCAGAAATACTTCTGAACTGGCCATCTCTTCCAGGTTTTATCAGGCAGCTTTGGTACTCATAGCTTTAGCCCTGCTGATAACCTTGCAGTGTTATTGTGCAATGGTGAGGGGGTTCTGAGCCTTTTTTTCTATATATCCTACTTGGAAAATATAATCTATGCCATAGAAAGTGTGGCCAAATACCTCAATGGACACCCTATAAATGACTAACAAATGATGAATTATCCACTTGAAATCACATATATATTGTCTAAATACATCAGCCCATAATACCCATCCCTTTTTTTCTCCAAGGTTGTTATTGAAACCCCTTAATGGAAGATAGCTCTGCAATGATTGTGTTTGATGGCATGACAAACAAGAAAAATGAATACTGAGCAATGAACACTATGTTCTAGTACTTGAACTGTAAGCCCGCCCTACTCATGGCACCACTAACTTTACATGTCTACTTTCCATCTGCACTTCTGGATTATTTTAAATCTGTTTCTATGGCAAAGTATAAAAATGCTTGGACATCAATGGTATTTTAAAGTATTTTTCATTCAGATGCCTGACCTCGTTTTTTTGTTTTGTTTTGTTTTGTTTTGTTTTGTTTTGTTTTGTTGAGGAGCAGAATGTTATATGTGAGATTAGTGATCTCATAGGGTTAAAATTAACAAAGTAGTTTATAGTTATGCTTTTTTATTAGCAGTATATGTTTTTAAATAGGAAGGCTTACATCTGAAGACTATGGTGCACCTTGTTTTTATTGTATGTTATTATAGTTCAACAAAATGTGAAAGAAAAGAGCAGATGTTCCTATGCATTATTTCACAGGCTAAACTCAGACTTTTTATTTTGCATTTGTTTTGTTTTTAATTTCTCATTGAACAAACTTTTGTTTTTATAATGGTTTAAAAATAGTTCCCATCATATCATTTCTAAATATTACTGAAGTTCTGTACTGTATTTTTCATAATGCTCAAAGTGAAACACACTTAAACTGTACCGGCCTGACGTGTATAACATTTTTAATCATCCCACTCAGAGGTATCCAATTTCTTTATCATATCATTTACACAGCACACATGCAAAAATTAGTGTGTAGCTAAACATTGAACATCATATGATTATGTATTAGAACTTTGGTTTAATTGCTTTGCCACTTTGCATTAACAAGTTTAGAAGGTAGTATATCATTACTTTAATTTCCCTTTCACAAGCTAACTGCTTCAGCTAAATATGTTCTCTATCTGTACTTTAAAAACTTTTGCAGCCAGCGTATATTTCTTTACACTTGTCTACATTAAATTTTAGTGGCCAAATCTGTAAACCCAGTTTATACAGAAGGATTGACATCCTTTTGTTTTTGTTTTTCTTGCTGCTTCCTATAACTTTACTGCTCATCTTAAATTTATATGATCACAAACATCTGTTGCTTAGAGTTGTTTCATCTTTTTTTGTCTCCTCAGCCATCCACTATTTGTAAATTAGGAAGTATAGAAACTTTGGTTCTGGGACCTAGTTATCTGACAAATGGTGGAAAGGGTAAGGCTGGGTGGAACATATACTTCATTAAATAGTGCCCTCATAGAGGTAAATGTTATCTTATCATGCCAACAATGAACAACAGAGCTGGTTGAATACTGAATAAAATTAGTTGTCATATAATACATTTGACAAATCATGAATTATTTGGCCAAGAGTACTCAGTGAAGTTCTAGTAACTTTTAACTCCATGCTCCTATGTCTCATCTTCTATTAAACTGTGTCTTAGTTGCAGATGGATGAAAAAGGGTGGAAAAAATAACTCTTCCATCAAAATCCCATGACTCCTTATCCCCACTTTTTGGGGGGTACGGGGGGGAGCAGAAGGAGGGGCAAAGGGCTAAACTGAATCATTTTAAGGGTTTGAAATGTAAAACTACTTTTTAAAAAATTTATTTCCAAAACTGGCTTTAGTACCTGTTCCACTTCAGTAGGTAAAAAGCTGTTCTTCCAGCATTTCTGGCTGAGACCAGAAATGTAATGCAATAAAAGAGCTTCCTTGAGATTTCAGGTCCAATTTTGCAGACTCAAAGGGCCAAACTTTCAGAGGGCTTCTTGCAGGTGCATCCTTTTATATAAGCAGAATTTGCTTTTGTACCAACAAATTGATTTTGAGCAATTACCCAATCAATACATTTCAAATAAATTCTTCTCATACACACACTTAATACATGACAATCAAATTATTCACCTACAGACTGGGAATGAAGAAAGAGGGAGACAACATGTTATTTCTGTTTCTAAACATTTGGGAGCTGCTCAGATACTATGGGAATGTGGACTATAAAAATTCATCTTTGTCTATCTTAAACCAATTTACTGTCCAAAACTTGCCTCTATTTGAGTGAAATAATTCTGCCTCTCTGTTACTTGATCTACACCGTTTTAAAAAAAAAATCAATTACAGGTTTAGACACTTTATTGACATCAATTTATTACATTCTTGTCAGGATCTCACTTGATTGTAAATCCATTTAAATATACTTTCAAAATGTCAAATGATAGTGTTAGGTGGTAGTCTGGCTCCTTGAAGATAGTGGAACATAGGGGTCAGTTCACCCCTGGAACGTGATGTGGTCCTTTAAGTTTGTGGGAGGTCTGATGATGCAGTGCTTTAGGACTATGTTGGAAATGTAATCCATCACTTTGGTGGTGGAGTAGGGGGAAGGAAACCATAGCTCCTGAGCCTGCTTGCAGGCTAAGGCACGCTGCGGGGAAGTGTGCGATAACAGTCAACCTGGTAAGAGCCAGCCTAGGACAAGAAGGGGTATGTTATGCCGCTCTGTTTTATGGAGCAGCTTGCTCTGTCTCTTTTTTTTTGTTTTGTTTTTTTGGGTTCTTGTGTGTTATCATTCTGAATTCTAAGAAATAAAGTAGTCTTATGCTGAAACTTTTCAGCAAAAGTATTTTATGGGGTTTTCTAAAATTTAACTTCTTTGTGTTTATGCTGTAAACATAACACAGTATATTCAAGGACATGGAAGATTCTGGTAGAGAGGAAGTGCTCCTGGAAATAAATAGCATTTAGAAGGAAATCTCATTACTGTTTCTTTAAGGGGCCAGGAGTGGTGGGAATTGTGGAGTCTGTAGATCTGTGGAAGACAATGGACAAGAAGGGGTAGGAGCAGCCCAGGGAAGTGGTAGGGAATACCACAGGACAGTCCTTGGCTGCCTAACACAGACTCCCTGGGCTGGGACCCAGAGGAGAGGGCTGGCTTGGATTCCCCTATTATTCCCCCAGCAAGAAGGGAAGTATTGACCTCCAGACTAAAAGAAGCCAAGAATGATGAGTCCCAAATGGGGGCTGAGAGCCTGGCCTTTTTTTTTTTTTTTTTTGGGGGGGGGGGGGGTGGGTAGGCTCTTCTATTAACCCAGGAAGGTAACTGAGCGGTGACCGGGCTGGAAGGCTAAGCTACAGAAGTTGGTGTCTCTTGTGGAAGCAGGAGGACTGACAAGGGGGTGCTAGAGTGGAATAACCCCCAGCAATACTGTATCCTGGCATGAGGGAGTGCTCCTGCTACTTAGAAAAGAAATGATTTGTCTATTTTATGACGTAACAGAATGTAAAACTTTATTTTAAAAGGAAGCACACTGTTTTTAGGATATAGATATGTAAACTCTTACACCTTTTTAAAGGGCCTGGGTTGAATCCCTTTGAAGTCATTGGGAATTCTGCCAATGGGCACTGTCTCTGGCCAAAAAATGTCTGCCTTTGCACTATACAGTTGCTGTCGAACTGTGTCATTATTTCCCAAGTTTCAGTTCAGAGAAAATCTTAATGGTCAAATTAGATGCAACCTCTGAAAAGAGTAGCCATTCAGTAGAATTATTAATCGTGTCTTCATTATAGAGTCTGTTACAATATCATACCTGTCTATTTTCTATTTATCTCACATTGGAATGGGAATGACAGAGGCTACATCTACGCTATGAGCTCGGCGCGTGAGCTACCTGCATGAGTATAAATGAGTAACAATAACAGCTAGCATGAGTGTAAATAACGATGTAGTATGGGCAGTGGAGGCATGGCTGAGCTATGCTGAGTACAAACCACCTGAGATGGTGGGTACCTACTTGGCACAGCTTAGCTGTGCTGCCACTGCCCATGCTATTGCAGCTATTCATCTGTTTATGCTCATGCTAACTCTCATTGAGCTACCACAAGTGTGTGTTCATAAACAGGAGAATTACACCTCTAGCTAATAGTATAGTCATAGCCGGAGACTTGGGGTATTGTTGGCAGTACCAACTAGAAGCTTGGACACACTGAAAATGAGTTCATGTAAATACGTAGCTAGATTTTAAGGTACTATACTAAAACAGAATTTTCACAGACAAGCAGAACACAGGGCTGTTTTACCAATGGGATGATTTGGGAATGTCTGAACAGTTTACAAACTCTGTGAGATTATGAACCCTATGTAACTTTGTCAGGCTGTAATCTCTGTGAAATCATTTGCCTTCTCTGTGTTCTGTTTGCCTCCATGTTGGCCTGAAGCCCAACACACAGAGATACAAGGCTGACAGTCCCAGGGGAACTGGTTTAACAGGGGGAGCAGGGCCGGCCCACAACATTTTGGCACCTGAGGCAGGGAGCTCAAATGATGCCCCCATGCTCCCTCGCTTGGGCCAAAACTTTGAAAGGTCTCAATTCTGCCTTCTTCCTGTTCTACCTGAAGGTCCACAGTCTGGGCCAGCTCATGCTCTTTTGAGATGGTTGCAAGGCCAACCAGCCTCTCCTGTGTCATTGTGGAGCGTAGATGTGTTTTTATTAACTTCAGCTTGGAGAAGCTGTGTTCTCCACTGGCAACTGTTACAGGAAGTGTTAGAAGTATGCGCAGAGCAACAAAAGCATTTGGAAAGAGGGTGGTCATCTTATTTGTGCGCACATATTCCAGAACAGCCTTTGGAGTTGATCCTGTTGAAATGTATCTTGAAAGGGCTTTCAGTTCATCACCTAAATCACTCGCATCAATATCGTGCATGTCATCATGTGTCAACACTGTCTCTAGTGTCCTGCATTGCTGCTGTAGGTCTTCTTCAGGTATAGTGAGGAGTTTTAGAATATCATACAACATTCCAAATATATTGCTGTGTTCCTTGAGCTGCATGAAACATTTTTCAACTGATCGTATTGCACAATCTAGCCCCTGGTTAAAGAATTCAACTTTAACTTGTTGTTTGGGATCTCTTATGGGATTATCCCGTGCCTCGTAATCAAAATGTCGTCTTCTTCAGTGACTCTTATATTCTTGAATGGGTGGGAAAATAGCTTCAGTGTGAAGTTCCTCTGCCAACTTCTGTGCACTCTTCAGAATGTTTTGAAATCCCTCATCTGACCGGTCAGACTGTAGGTATGACTTTGCTTTGTCCAGTTGTTCA
This sequence comes from Terrapene triunguis, assembly GCF_002925995.2. Lineage (NCBI taxonomy): Eukaryota > Metazoa > Chordata > Testudines > Emydidae > Terrapene > Terrapene triunguis. The sequence continues at coordinate 23,172,035 of NW_020664464.1, read as the reverse complement.
ATTGCTCCAGATATATCAAGATCAACATTTATTTTAAACAGTATGTCATGCAACAACACTAAGCCACACAGAAATTTGAAGTTATGTATGTTTCTGGTGATTCCATTTCCCTCTGCCACTGTTCTCCCATGAACAGTTCCTGTCATAGCATTATCCTCCATAATAGCAACTATGGCATCATCTATCTTACCAATTTGGTGTTTAATAGGCTTTATCGCCGCCACTCGACTTTCCACTCATGTGGCACTCAGTGGTTTCAGTGTCAGAAAGGATGTTCCCAGATGTTGCTTCAAAATTTGCCATACATGAGTTGATGCAGAGAAAAATACGTAGATGCTTTAAATTACATTAAAAAATTCAGCAGCCAATGCTGCATCACTGACCACCAAGTTCAATGAATGAGAACTGCATGGGACAAAAAAAGCTCGAGGGTTTAACTCTCGGATCTGTGTCTGCACTCCTCTGTTCTTTCCTCTCATGTTGGCACCATTATCGTAGCCCTGACCTCTCTTGTCAGCTATCGCAATTCCCGTATCTTCTAGCTTTTTAAGAAGCACATTTGTCATACCAGCTCCTGTAATATCATCAATGTCAATAAATTCTAGAAAATGCTCTCTGACCACCACCATTGCAGGGACATTTTCACTAGATTCTGTTGTTGTTACAAAATGCACCATTAAAGTTATTTGTTCTGTATGGCTGATGTCAGGTGTGCAGTCCAGAATAACAGAATAATATCTTGCTGACTTCAGATCTGCCAAAATCTTCTGTTTGACTTTAGTTGCCAGTAACTGTATGATCTCATTTTGAATTGTTTTTCCAAGGGAGTGGTGTTTGTACATTTCTTGGGTGGTGACTCTTCTTAGATGCTCCTGGAGTACAGCATCAAACTCAGCCATCAGCTCCACAATTTTAAAGAAGTTTCCATTGTTTGGCACATACAGCTGATCTGAAGTGCCATGCAGTGCTAGGTTTTGGGTAGCAAGCATTCTCACAATGGCAATGAGCCTTTTCAGAACATTTTGCCAGAAAAGAGACTCTGATGCAATCTTCTCTTGATGCTGATCATCTATGGTGGCCTTTAACCTTAGTCTTATCTCAAGTTCTTTCCACCTATGGAATGCTCTCTGGTGATTTGATGCCTTCTCATGGCATGCCAGATTTCTAGCCAGATTTTTCCAGTCCTTTGTTCCTGTAGAACAATGTGGCTGGAACATTAGACTGAAAGAGTTTGTAATAAAAATGGTATGCAGCATTCTGGTTTTTTGAGTACATAACCCATGGTGTGGCCCACGCAGTACAAGGAAGTCCCTCAGGCTACTGCTCAAGTGAGTCTATAGTACTAGATCATCTAGACTTAAGGAACTAAACTCAGCAGCATCTGTTTCTTGCGCCTCCACCACACTCTTCTCTGATCTACACTTTTCTTTAGGAAGGTGCATGGTTACATCCATCTGAGATCAAAATGTGGATGCTGCAGTAGCTGCCAGGTCACTTGCACTTCGACTAACTGGAAGATCAGGCATCAGCTCACCACTCACATCCTCAAAAACTGTGGCCCGAAGGCTCACCGTGAACATTTGTGTCTCTGTATCTCAGGAGAGCTCCTTCCTGCTTAGATAGAAAAGCTTCCTTTGCTTTCTTTCTTTTTCTGAATGCTACCCCAGAGGGTCATTTTCTTCTTTTACTCATGACTGCAGTTCTGTGCCAGCTATCATGGCTCTCAACACTCCATTGAAGGGGACAAATAAACAGGCTGGTAGCAGGGCCTGAGTGAGGGAAGATATCAGCATTTTAAGGGCCTAATTGGCTCCTACTACTTCAGTTGACTGTTCTCCTCAAGTGGGTTCAGGGAAGCAGCAGGAAACAGGAAGCTCCCTGAGAAGCTGGTGTTAATCAGTCCAGGCTCCTGGGGATGCTAGAGAGATACATAAGAGGCTTCACCTCCTCTCTCTCCGTGCAGCTCCTGCTACTTTCTGTTATTCCCTCTCACCTTTTCTCCTGCCTGTCTGTTATGTCTCTTGTGCCCTCCTTTCTCCAGCACAGCACTCCACCATCTCTGTGCATCTAGAGCAGAGAGAATACATATGCACCAGCAGCAGACACAATTTTCTACACTCTGGGTCCTAGTGGTGTGTCCCTCCTCCTCCCCCCTTCCCCCCCCCCCCCACAGTCTGGCCCCTGAGGTGGCTGCCTCAGTTCGCCTCATGGTAAGACCAGCCCTGAGTGGGAGGTCAACTTGGCAGTGAATTCAGTTAGCTAGGGTTTGTGCTCATGTAGGGTAGCTGGCATAAATACTGACAGAAAGGCTAAGAGGTTTTAAAAGAGTAGTAGCTGTTCTGCTCAGGGACATTTTGTTGATTCCATGAGGGAGAGACCCCCAGCATGTAGCAGTGTCATTGGGTAGGGGGAGCATGCCCATTTTTCTGAGCCCAGATAGCCCCCAAATCTCTAGACAATCTGAGACACTCTGACCCCAGCCCAAAGAAAGTCAAGGACTGGTGAGGAAACTGAGGTAGGGACATAATACCTCTGTTTTGATTGGCTCCTATTATTAAAATTGCCAAGCTCTTTGCCAGCAACAAAGACCACTTCAACTTTTCACTTTCAGCTGAAGCTGTACTCACTCATACTTCGTGATTAAGTGTAAAACAGCTTTCAGGTATTAGACTCTGTGGAATGTGTCTGTGTGTAAATGCTTCACAATTACAGTGTGCCCCCGAGAGACTTAACTGTAACCCACATGCTTCACACTTTCAGGGTGGAGATCTGGGAGAAGGGGGTGTTTAAGTAACTGGGATGTCTCTGGGGTCAGTGGTGGTCCTTGGGCAGGTGAGCTGAGGAGCTCCATTTCTGAGAAGAGGTAGCAAATGGAGATTCAGTGCTCAGGGAATGTCCCAGAGAGGTTAATAGAGGAAACAGTGCTGCACTGTGCTTAAGCTCCAGAAGCTCAATATTTCAATGATTTAGGAACACAGAGGCTTTCATTCCCCTAGGTCCTCATGAGTGGCTGGAAGTGGGTGCTCACTATTATCTGTGAGAACCAGTATACTTCGGAATGAACTGTGCAGTTTTGCCTTGCTTGTTTGTTTAGGCATTTCCCTGTATTGTGACTGGTTGCAGGTGTCTGATGTGGCTAACTGTAGGTTCTCTCAATATCACTCTATGCAGATCTCTATACTTTGATTGTATAATCTCATAATACCTCTGTTCTGATTGGCTCCCATTATTAAAATTGCCACGCTCTTTGCCAGCAACAAAGACCACTTCAACTTTTCACTTTCAGCTGAAGCAAAAAAAATGCCTCCTCCCAAAAAGAAAAAAAAATGGGGCTTCCACATTAAGAAAAGGGAATAAACCCATCTCACTTTCCCAGAGGCTACCAAGGTCCTGGTTAGTAAAATAACTGTCATTACTATGTTGTATTTGTTTTTACATTCAGGTAATTCCAGCTCAGATTTCACATTGGTGGGGTGGGTATAAAATAACCAATCACCTTTCAGGGCTCTCATTCACAACTGTAGTCCTTGCCCTGGTTGCTAGGCACATCCCCAGGAGTGCACATTGCCACAAAGTAGTAGGTGCTATGGACTGCAAACGGAGGCAGGCAGGCACATATAACAGTGCAGCCTATATCATGCTTATGCATGCCAGCCCTCTGGCACCTTAGACACAGTCCACCTGGGGCAATGCAGCTCCAAACCAACTCCATAGGGAGTCTGAGGCTAAACGTCACCAAATATCTCTATGTGGACAAATATCTGTCAATTGCAGTTGTGCTGGAGAGGAAGACCTTGTTAAATTATAGGGAGAGAAGTGCAGAGACGGTAAGAGGGAGGAAATGAGTAGGGGAAGAGAAGGACGTGCTTAAGTGCTTTGCAGAATCAGGGCCATTATGATTTGTCGGGGAGGAGAGGACCAAAGGGGGGTTTTTAACCTTAAAAAGAAATATATTTTCAGCAGTTTGACAGCCTACATTTTGTAGGGCTTTTTCTTTTGTTTAGGATTAGCAGTTAAAAAAAAAAAGTGCTAGCAATACCACAAGGAATAATATTAGTAAATCAAGAGTGCTTGATAATAAACTAGCCTAACCGATTCCTTGCCCAGCACAGAGCTTGCTGACTATAACCCCATAACCTCCGGGTGGCATTTGTAGCATAGGATTTTTCAGATGTTTGGTATTGAATCATTTCAGACTCACCATAAATTGTTTAAAAAAGTAAGACATTAACACTTAAAAATGTACAGTCATACATGTACAGTATCTATTCCTTTAACACTTGCAGACACCCAGATGTAATTTAGGTCAAAAGGTGGAATCACCTTCAGCTGCTGAGAAACTTTCTTATGCTATATGCACAATACATTATCAGTCCTGGAGAGTATATTTATGTATAGTCAATAACACACACACAAATGGATAAAATCTGTTTTTATAGGTGTGACGGGTTGGCCCATTGTTCAGTCTTTCTGGGCAATTTGCAACTTGTGTAGTTTTAGCTTCTTCTGATCTTCCGTCTTACTTATTTTGCTTCCTTTTCTGTTCCTACTTCCCTTTCCCGAAATAAGCAAACAGAAAATAACAAACCAGTAACCACTTTGTCTGTTCTCCAGCCACCACACTTAAAACTCACTTAAAATCACTACCAGTATCTCAAAGCAATCAGCTGTGCACAGATCCTGCTCGATTATGCCACTGTGACGGGTTGGATCACAGAAACCCCCTTGGGAGCTGCCACCCGATGTGCAAAGACTACCCCTGCTCCTGTTTTCCCTGCCAGCTCAGGACTCCAGCACCCTGTCTTGCTGAGCCAGACACTCCCGTCTGGCTCCAACACAGACCCAGGGTCTGAATCACTTGTCCCAAAGCTGCAAGTTTACCTGAAAACAGCTCACAGTAGTGTGCTTGTCTTTAGCACTCAGATGCCCAACTCCCAATGGGGTCTAAACCCAAATAAATCCGTTTTACCCTGCATAAAGCTTATGCAGGGCAAACTCATAAATTGTTCGCCCTCTATAACACTGATAGAGAGATATGCACAGTTGTTTGCTCCCCCAGGTATTAATACATACTCTGAGTAAATTACTAAATAAAAAGTGATTTTATTAAATACAGACAGTAGGATTTAAGTGGTTCCAAGTAGTAACAGAACAAAGTAAGTCACCAAGCAAAATAAAATAAAATGCGCAAATCTATGTCTAATCAAACTGAATACAGATAATCTCACCCTCAGAGATGCTTCAGTAAGTTTTTCTCAGACTGGACACCTTCCAGGCCTGGGCACAATTCTTTCCCCGGGTACAGCTCTTGTTCCAGCTCAGGTGATAGCTAGGGGATTCTTCATGATGGCTCCTCTCTCCCTCTGTTCTCTTCCACCCCTTTATATATCTTTTGCATAAGGCGGGAACCCTTTGTCCCTCTGGGTTTCCACACCCCCCGCTCACTGGAAAAGCACCAGGTTAAAGATGGATTCCAGTTCAGGTGACATGATCACATGTCACTGTAAGACTTCATTGCCCACTTGGCAGCACACACATATACAGGAAGACTCACAGGTAAACACAGCCATCTGCAGACAATGGTCCTGGTTAATGGGAGTCATCAAGATTCCAAACCATCATTAATGGCCCACACTTTACATAATTACAATAGGCCCTCAGAGTTACATTTTATATTTCTAGTTTTAGATACAAGAGTGGTACATTTATACAAATCAGATGATCACACTCAGTAGATTATAAGCTTTGTAATGATACCTTACAAGAGACCTTTTGCATGAAGCATATTCCAGTTACGTTATATTCACTTATTACCATATTTTCTCTAAAACTATCCCAGTTACATTATATTGACTTATTATCAAGTTTTTATAAAACCATATAGACTGCACAACGTCACAATAGGACTCCTCTTTTAGGTCCCAATTCAGCAAAGCATGTAAGTGCTTAAGTCCCATTGAAGTCAATGTGGGTGAAATCTTACTCCATGACTAACTCCTTTGGCTTCAATATAACTAGCCATATAAGTGAGGTAGCAGGATTTGGCCCCAACGTAGTAAACTAAACAGATAGTTTGCATTCTGATCTTGAAGAAATACAGGGAAAACAATCACTGTTTTTAAAGTCAATGAACAAAAGTATGGAAGACTTGGTTTTCAGGTTGTAAGAGGATGTTATAAACACTAGAAATTTTAAAAATATGCATACTGAAAAATATTTTTTGACAAAGTCCATTTGATGCTTCACTGGAATCAATCTGTTGGGGAATCCTATTGAATATAGCTTCCAATAGATTTCTATTATAATCACTTGGAGCCAGTCATGTCACAGGAAAACCTCTATTGTACCAAGGTTTGTAATATTAGTTCTAAATATGAGTTCAGAATGTTTTCACATAGACTTCTATTGAAGGCTGATCTCAGTGGAGCAGCCAGCTCATGTTAGGCTTTGTCATAAAACACCGCTGAGTTCAGATCAGGTTTCAAAGAAAAAAAAATCTACAATTTTGTATCAATTTTTAAACAGCTCCAGACTGTGAACTCAAAGGGTCCTGAATTCAATTAGGGAATACTGTAACATGTAAGATTATTAGAAGGAATGTGTGAGAAAACAACCAATCTTAAGGGACTATTGGAAAACATCAATCGAAAATGAATTACAGGTTTGTAAACATGCATATTTACATTAGTTCCTGATTCTAAGCATTACATACATTGAAACAAGGAAAAGAAACATACTAAATGACCCCCTGCATGTAAATAAAAACCTACCCACTGCAGCCTGAATTGTGAATATCAAATACACTCAGTGAGCAAGTTAGACCAAGAATTATTTACCCAAAATATTCAGCAAATAACTGATTATTTAGTAAATTTGAGAAATTCACAAGACAATTCAGGGAACAAACATAAAGTAAGTTATTCTCTACAAATTCTTTGAGATCCACTATTGGTACAAAAAGTTAAAACCACTAATATTCTGATTCTTGCATTAGTGAATGCAATTCAAAAGTCTCGAGTCAGGAAAGTGTCCTTTTTCAGGAACAGCGTTTGAGCAGATGCTTCAGTTCTGCTGAGCTCAGTGAGACTTTAACACATGCTTGAACTTAAGCGTAAGCTTAAGTGTTGTCCTGAGCAGTGATGAACTTAAGCATATGTTTTAAGTACTTTCATGACCTGGACCCAAAGTGAGTAAGGTTTGCAGAATTGGGCCTTATATTTTGCTTTTTAAACAAATTAGGAATAGATCTCTGAATAACTTATAATGATGGGACTACACGTTTAAGTAAAAGTTATTCAATGTGAATAAAGGTTGCAGAATAAGTCCCTAAAGGAAAACAAAATATGATATTACAGAACCACTCAGGCAAACTATAAATAATTTGATCAAAACCCAATTAAGTTGTCACATTATCTTTCCATTATTTCTTTTTTCATTATTGATGATGTCCGAGGTTTCAGCTTGCAGATAGCTTTCTCCTTTCTTATTAGGCTTATTTACATAATGAAAACAGCAGCTAATATCACTATCACAGTTGAGTGGTAAATTATGATGACAGACATAATTATGAAGCTACTGAAAGCCTGATTCTGCTACTTTTTCTCACAATGACCCAGATCAGTCCTCATGGATTGCACTGGTGTACATGAGAAGTAGAGAACCAGGCTTGGTATGAGTGAGGGTTGAAGAATTTGGTCCTCGGGGATATTCTAAATCAATGAGTCAGATTTCAGTGGTTCAGGAGCCAAGTTAGCAATCAACATTACCCAAAAGAGCCACAGTAGTGTGAATTCGTTGTCACATTTACTATTTTATTTATATAATTCTCACAGCAAAATGACTGACCAAGTATTATTATTTTATCAATAAGTGGTTAATAACTGATTGGTTAGTAACTTAGATTGATTAATAATTAAATCACACTGTTTTAATATCATTGCGCTGCAAAGAGCCGCAGGAGACACATTAAAGAGCCGCTTGTGAGCCTCAATCTGAGTATCACTTGTTTTAAATGCATCTGCAATATCATAACTTACCACTAACTTGATTTTGTGACTCTTACTGCACTGGAATAATTTACAGGAGCTGCCCCAAAGGATTCAGTTGGACTACTTGTACAAGTAAGTGCTATACAGCTCAAAGGGGGGGAGGAGCTTGGAAGAACCAGCCTCTCTATTGTATGTTATGAGTAAAGTTTGAAAGAATGCAATTTTCATTTTTCATTTCTGACCCGGGAAGAGTAAATAGCTGTCTTTTATTTGTTGATTATGTACAGTAGATGATGAATCTGGCACAAAGCCCATGAATATTACTGAGGTAAAGGAAGAACAGCTGGGTGCTGGGAATGTAGGAGAATGTCACTCTTCTGTAATCCTTTAGCTGTGTAGGAGGAGTTTACAGTATAGTCATTTCATACATGTCCAAATACAAAGTACATCCAAATGCATGGGTGTGTACTAAAACTACAAACAAGAGTGTGTGTGTGTCGACACCCAGCTTCAGTAATACACACAAGTAACTCACAACTGTAAGAGACCAAAGATCTGTCCCCTTTTTTCCCCAATAATGCCACTAGTATAATGTGCTAATGGTTTGTTATGACAGCAGTTAGTCAGGATATCCATGCAAACAGCTGTGTAGCTCAGCATTCCCAAGCTACATTAAGAACAAATATCTATCTGTGAATAACGATGACAGAAAAATCAATGTGGAAGCGAGCAGTGGGCCTTGCAAGGAGGGGAGCTCCCTTCCTCCCAGTACACTGTATCATGGCAATTGCCTCTGGTGATGAGAGGGGCAGAGAAGCACTTACAGCAGCACTACCAGTTTGTTCTTAGCATACTGGGAGAAGTAACTGATCTTAATCTCCCTCAACCTCTGGGGAAACCTAAGAGCCCCAGGCACTGTTGCTTAATGATGGTGCAGCTCCAACATTGGAGAGAGATTTTTTTTTTCAATACATAAAGAGCCACTATATAGTCTGATTCATTTTTAGATTAAGAAAAGCAACCAAATGAGAGAAAATGAATGTGTAAAAGTCCCCACAAGACTAAGGCCTAGGCTACACTGTGGGGGAGGGGGGTTCGAACTAAGATACGCAACTTCAGCTACGCTATTTGCGTAGCTGAAGTCGAAGTATCTTAGTTCGACTTACCTGGCTGCCCTCACAATGGCGAGTCGACCACCGCGGCTCCCCCGTCGACTCCGCTTACTCCTCCTGCCGCGGTGGAGTACAGGCGTCGATTCGGGGATCAATTTATCACGTCTAGACGAGAGGCGATAAATTGATCCCTGATACATCAAACACTACCCGCCGATCCACCGGGTAGTATAGACGTACCCTAAGTGTGTGAGATTCACACTAAGGGACTCGTGGAACTGAATCTGCTCACCACAAAAAAGGGTCTTGCTGCAGAGAGAGAGACAGACTCCTTATCAGCAGAAAGGTACAGTATGCAGGAAAACGTTGTCATAGTTTCAGGGTAACCGCACCTATTTTCCTCACCCCTGTGGTCCATTCCAGGAGTGTCTCCAGCCGTCACCTGTGTCTGGGCAGGGGACCTTATCCCAGTCCCTTCTGAACAGGGGGCTTTAAGGCACTACAGCTCCGTGTCTTACACTGTAATATATCCAGCAAGCCAGTCTGCCTAAAGGCCAGTGCCTGTACTTTGCTTTGTCTGAGGACTATGGACAGTGTATTGCCAGCAGTTGCAAGTTACCACACAGATCCTTCTAAGCAAGTACATATATTCTTGAGATAAAAGCATTACAGGGAAAACATAATAAAACAAGAAACAGATTTAAATACACACTAAACACACCATGTTTATGGTGTTTTATGGGGCCCTACAAGGCTAATGTTCTTCCATCCCTTCCACAAGTGTTGGAATTACATTTATTCTTTGAAACAATTGTGGGGAACTGCTGTAGAAAAAAAGCTGCTTATCTGCTTTTGCTGTTAGTGCTGGCAGAGTCTAGTTTCTGATGAAATACTGCTTGGCTCTGCCTTACCTCGGTGACTAGCTGTATGCAAAATGCAGGACCCATTAAGCAGTACTTGATACAAGTTAGTCCAGATTCTCCGCTGCTTTGCTGCTTGTGTAGTCATGATTGTGCACAGTGCATGTGAAATGCTACCGGATCCGGATGGTCGCATTTTATCCTTATGTGCACAAATGTATGTGGTGAATCAGGTCCATTACTACTAAATACAATGGGAGCAGGTCTTTCATAGAAACCAGGCTGGAAGGCCCATATAACTTGCTGCAACCCCAGCCACCAATGTTTTTCATATTGTACTTAGTTTTTGATTTGAAATATTCACTAACTGAGGCTATGTTCATGATGCACCAGGCAAATTCGTAATGACAGAAGGAAAGAGGGGAAAATACTGGTTTGGAATTGGAGCTTCCTCCACTCCTTCTCTTGGGAAACCCCTTTAGGCAGGACCCTAATTGAAAGACCAGAATCGTTTAGCAAAAAATCACCAGAGAAAGAAATGCCCCAGAAATTATACTGCTACTACTACATTCATTGGCTTCACACTCATTAACATCAGTGAATGTGGGGGCTGGACACAGAAATTGGGCTGCTCTAAACATCCTTAAGAAGATGCAATGTAGTGGTAATTATTTTGTGTGGTGATTGCTTTCCGAAGAAATTAAATCACCTACTTTATAAGGTAACAAACGTGACAACATAATTCATAGATTCAAAGGCCAGAAGGGACCATTGTGATTATCTTGTCTGACCTCTTATATAACGAAGGCCACAGAACTTCCCCAAAATAATTCCTTTTGAACTAGTCTCTCTCTTGGAAAAACATCCAGTCTTGATTTAAAAATTGCTAGTGAGGGAGAATCCACCTAAATCCCTGGTAAATTGTTCCAATGGTCAATTACCCTCACTGTTAAATTATGCTTTATTTGCAATCTGAATTTGTCTAGCTTCAACTTCCAACCGCTGGAACTTGTTGTATCTTTGTCCTCTAGACTGAAGAGCCCATTATCAAATATTTGTTTTCCGTGGAGGTGCTTTGGGTGCAACCACACAGGAACTTAGGTGCTTAAGTCCCATTTTTAGGCACCATTGCAATCCAAAAAACTCCTGTTTGGCTATTGCCTTACCCTGTAGGCACCTAAAGCTTTTGCTTCTGGGCATGTGCATTGAACTCCTTCTCTAAATGTCCAAGCATCTTGCTCACAGAACCCCATAGAGATTCACAAACCAGGAAAGTCCAAATCAGGCCCCTCAGGTAAGGTTACACAAAACAGCTGGGGGGGGGCGGGGAGCGACCTCCCTTATAGCCTTTGAACTAGTGGATAGGGTACTCACTCAAGCTGGGGGAGACCCTCACTTCAAATCATCCTGCTCCTTCTGAATGGGAGAAAGGATTTGGCCAGGGATTTACCACCTCCCAGGTGAGTGCCCTAGGCTATGGAAAAGTCTGATGTGGGTCTTCCTCAATCTCTCCTATTGAAGTTGTTCCACTTTAAAAAAAAAAAATTAAACATTAACTGGGCCAGTGAAAGAGTTAGACTCCACTCTAGTGAGTAGGGCACTTATATGAGACATGGCAGATCTATTTTCTCCTCCTTAGTACCTCCGCTCCCCTAAGGGCAGGGACTAAGATTTGGGTGGCCTTTACACAGCATGCAAGTCAAGGGACGGAGAGTATTCCCTACTTTTGTCCCCAGCCCTGTGCAGCTGGGTCAGGGCAGGACACAACGTACATATCTACTCACTTTGGGGTGGTAATCATGACATCTGACTTGTTTAAAAGTACAGTAATTCCATGTTGTGTGTACTTGAAATTTGTCATTTACATGTTGATTATACTGTAAATGCTCTTTTGTTGTGAAATGAAAACAATTCCATAAATAGTTTGTTCAATGCTAACTAGAATAGTTAGGCTTGGCAGAGTTTGATTTTTTTTTTTAATAATTTCAGTGGATAATATCTATCTTTTTAAGCATTTTTTATTTGTATCAGTTTTAAATTTTCACAGTTGCAGGAAATTATGTGAGTGGTGGGAGGTCAGACAATTAATGATCTGATTCAAAAAGTTAAAGATTTATAGCTATTAAAACACTAATTGTCACCATCACCTGTCAAAATATACCTAGTTTAATATCCTTAAATCAAACTGAGTTCTCAAGCAGCATTTTTTTTACTTTGCTTACCTCTAAATTTTGATTATCATCTATGGAAAAGTTTTTTATTGGTTTGTGTGTGTAAATTGATGTTTACTTACATTTACTGGTTTAAAAAAAAATCCGATCTTTCCAAGTCTAAAATAATTCTACTACTTTTACAAATTTTAAAACACACACATTTAAAATGATGTCTTAGCATTTTATACTTCACTGCTTAAAAAACGTCTCAAGTACTGCACAATGGTGGGGAAGAAAAGGCTTATTAGAATGCACTGCATAACTATGTATAAAAATAGGTCTCTCTTTAATTTTTTTGTAACTCTTTTATTCATTGTCTCTAGTCCACATTTGTTTTAATTAGCACTTGAAGCTATCTAAAAGTTACATATCCTGACTGCTCAGAAGTATGTTATCATGGTCAGAAAAAAGCCAATGCAATTTCAAATGCTGTGACAACCAAAGTTAGGCCTCAAGAACAACCTGTGCAAATTAGTCCTTCATCTGTGCAGAACTGTCAAAATGATCACTAATTTTCTGGAGTCCTGCCTAAGTGTAGGTGGAAGCCAGTAGTACTAGTCTATAATTAATAATTATTATTTTTGGGGGGCTCCTATCTTTTTTTCTGCTTATTACATAACATTTGTCATATTGGGAATAAAGAAACGATAATTGGAACATGCTGGCTATTTTTATAGCCAATGATTTTACATGGTGTAATATTAAGTATCAGCTGCAGAAGAAAAGACTGTCAAAAATGGATCCAATTCTATGTGATACGTCTAACATTTTCAGCCAAGAATACTACTTCTCCAGTGCCAGTATATTAATACTTTAAAAACTGTTTTTGGGATTAGGTGTGCCAGGATTAGTAGCTCCCTGTATTCTGTATTACTCAGACTGATGCCTGTTTCAATGGGAAAGTAGGGTGACCAGATAGCAAGTGTGAAAAATCGGGACAGAGGGTGGGGGGTAATAGAAGCCTATATAAGAAAAAGCCCCAAATATCAGGACTGTCCCTATAAAATTGGGACATCTGGTCACCCTATGGGAAAGTCTTCCCAAAGCTCTCAATAGCTGAGACTTCTAAATTGCTTTGCTGTCATTTACACTTTCTTGTTTTCATTGCCTGCAGCTCTTCTAAATCCATGTTTGCTTTTCACTTTGCCTGCAGTGTGGAGGTCAGGTTAAACTTTCACCTCAGAGGTTCCCCCGCAGTGCTATGGAATGCACTTCTCACCCCACAGTTTCCAGAGGTTCCTCAAAGACCTCCTAAGCCTTCATGAATCTCTCTCTAATTATAGGTCTCCTTTAGTCTTTGAGTTACCGGAATGGCTGATCAAAATGAGTGCAATGTTTTCAAGCCATGATGTGAAGCATTGAGATATCTTGAATTCTGTATGCTACAAAACAACCCATGCTTGGCAGGTATGAAAGAGACAAAACAGAGACGGAGTATATTACGGGATGGCAGATCACCCTCCTTCCCATTAATATTACCACAAAACAACCCTCGAGTGATTGTTGTAATATCCAGAACTTTTTTACTTTCAAGAAAGCAAGCCCTCAGGTACAGACAAGCTGGAAATTGGAATTTCACTACATCAGTGCTAGTAATTTCAAAAGGCTTTAGATAAATGAATTAAGTGCTAGCAACCAGAGAATTAATTCTAAAAGGGTCACTTAATACCTTTTACAATATCAATCTAATATTCATTTTGTGATCTAAGCAACAGAAATTCAAACAATAGGGGTTATGTTGCCCATAGAAACAGGTAATAAATATACCAACACCCTTATAGCTCTCAAACATCTGCTACTTTGCTGTATTCTAAACAAAGTTCCTGCGGCAGCATAGAAAACAGCTGCCACATCAGAGTCTTGATGCTGCAATGCATTTTGCTGAGTCCCTTCCTTATGCTAAATATAACTCTTTACAAGCTTATAGTATACGTTTTCCCTTTTTAATAATTTACATAATAGAGTTGTTTAATGTTTAAACACGTTGTAAATGCAGAAAAGTCAATACATTGACTAACAAGCACATAATGGGTATACTCTTGCCTTGACTTCAATAGGACTACTCCTGTAAGTGAGGACTGCAGCACTGGGCCTAAAGGGGGAAAATGTTTTGTTTATTGGAACGTATTTATTTGCCCTAAGAAACTGATTTTTTTATTGTCAACTCCTTTAAGGAGTTCTATATTCTAGGGAGGCAGTTCTACATTCAAAGGCAGGGACTGTGCTTACTTAAATAAGGATATAGAGTTCTTTCCCAAGAAAAATAATATCTGCTATACCTGTGCCAAACAGGCTGACCAAAAAGAACAGATGGAGAAATATTTGTATGTTATGAACAGCTCTCATTGTTCCTTACAATCCTTTATGATTCCTGTAATACTGTGATGATAGGTGATACCGAAATACTTAGATAAAGAAAGCTAGATAACCTCTGGGCAGAAGACTTCTTATCAGTTTGGTGGCTTTGTAGCAGCTCAGTTTCCAGGCTGGAGAGAAATTGATGTCATGGAGTCAGGTCTGTTTATTTTCAGGTACTTGTCTGTATTCTTAGCTATGTTATCAACATGTGTCCTATTACTCTTAAACCAAGTTCATACCCAAATGCACGCAGGCAATCTTGGAAAAGCCAGCTCAATTAGACTGAACTACCAACAGCAACAGCTACCTTACCACTGTCCCCCAGATCCCCAGTTATTCAACTATCTTTCCTACTTTCATAGAACTATCCCTTTCTGGCTGCTTTGTTACCCTCCAGTGAGGAGCCAGAAGAGCAACAGGAGATTCATCCTCAGCAGATTCATCATACTGCCCTTACCTGATTTATTACTGTTCAGCAGCTTTCTTACAACAGAGCTGGTTGAACATTGAAATTTTCATCCTGTGAGAAATTCCGATATGTTGATATTTGTTTTCATCCAGAATTGGGACCAAAAATTCAAATGTCACATAACAGAAAACATCTTGAGTCAGAAATGTCATTGTTTCATTTTGACTCAGGCCTGGTCTACACTAGGCTTTTATGTCGACTTTAGCGCCGTTATATCGAATTAACCCTGCACCCGTCCACACCAGGAAGCCATTTAGTTCGACATAAAGCTCTCTTTAAATCGATTTCTGTAATCCTCCCCAACGAGAGGATTAGCGCTAAATTCGACATGGCCATATCGAATTAGGCTAGGTGTGGATGGAAATCGACGGTAATAGCTCCGGGAGCTATCCCACAGTGCACCACTCTGTTGACGCTCTGGACAGCAGTCCGAGCTCGGATGCTCTGACCAGCCACACCCCCGGGAAAATTTGAATTCATTTTCATTTTCCTGTCTGGGCAGTTTGAATCTCAGTTCCTCTTTGGACATCGAGGGGAGCTCAGCAGCAGTGGCAACTATGCAGAGCTCTCCAGCAGAGATGGCCGTGCAATCTAATAGAAAGAGGGCCCCAGCATGGACTGATCGGGAAGTCTTGGATCTCATCGCAGTGTGGGGCGATGAGTCCGTGCTTTCAGAGCTGCGCTCCAAAAGAAGGAATGCTAAGATCTACGAGAAGATCTCCAAAGCCATGGCAGAGAGAGGCTACAGCCGGGATGCAACGCAGTGCCGCGTGAAAATCAAGGAGCTGAGACAAGGCTACCAAAAAACCAAAGAGGCTAACGGACGCTCCGGATCCCAGCCCCACACATCCCGTTTCTACGAGGCACTGCATTCCATCCTGGGAGCGGCCGCCACCACTACCCCACCCCTGACCGTGGACTCCGAGGATGGGATCATGTCCGCGGCCGGTTCCTCGTCGGACATGACAGCGGACGGGGAAGATGAAGAAGGAGATGAGGAGGACGAGGCAGTCGACAGCGCTGGCACCGCTGATTTCCCCGACAGCCAGGAGCTCTTCATCACCCTTACCGAGATCCCGTACCAACCGTCCCCATCCCTTACCCCGGACACAGAATCAGGGGAAGGATCAAGCAGTAAGTGCTGTAAACATGTAAACATTTATTTAAAACAGAACGGTAATATTTATACTATTAACAATGTACATTTATAAAAGTTCTGTAAACTAGTAAAAAAATAATCAGGTACAAAACAGGAATATTTACAAAGGTAACAAATGGGTTTTCATGATTTCTCTGTCTTAGGCTCTTCTCAATTTAGTCCCAAGTGTTTTAAAAAATGTTCACAATGTCCGTTACTCCATGATTCCCAGGCCCAAGACGCTCCACTCCATAGTCCCAGTGCACCTACGCGAAAATCCGGTCAATGTGGCCGGGGATCGACGAGAAATCCTCGTAGGAGAACTCCTCGTAGGTCTCGTGGAGGTAGAGCTCAAGCCTGTTGATCAGGTTCCGGGGTAGGGCGATCTTAGTGGGCCCTCCGTGGTAGCAGACATGCCCCCTCCACGCCACAATCAAGTACTCCGGGATCATGGCCCGACATAGCATGGCGGCATACGGCCCCGGTTTCTGCATGCTTTCCCGCAGCATGCGTTCTCTCTGGGTGTCCGGGATCCTCAGGAGGGTGATGTCGCTCATGACGCCCTGCTTTGAATTAGGGAGGGGAATGTTAGTATTGGGACTGCTTTACAGCCACGCGGTGGAGGGAGAGGGGCAGCATACAGGGATCTTTCCCTGGGACAGCCGCGAGGGGGTGGGACAGGGGCAGAGTTGATGCTGTCCTGATTGCTGGCAGCAGAGACTGGCATTGCTTTCAATGTGAAAGGAGGCCAGTGCTACTGCTGGAGTTTTAAGCAGCCACAAGTCTGCGGCTTACCATTATTGCCCGCTCCAGAAGTTCAGGTCTCCAGCCACAGTTCTCTGAACAGTCCAAGACCTCCGCAAGTCCACAGGCACTGAAGGCGACGGCCGAAAATTCGACCTTGTCCTGAGTGCGCATGTGAGAGGTGCAGTGCATGGTCTTGTTCACAGAGAAAGACTAGGTTCTTTGTATACAATTTCATTTATCTGTCTCAGGAATTCACTCCCTTTTCACAATTCACACAGACACATCTGCGACTGTCTCCCAACCCAGCCTCTCAGCACACTCCCAGAGGCTAGCGCAGATTAGGCGGAGGAAGAAGAAGACGCGTGAAGACATGTTCTCAGAACTAATGGACTGCTCCCGAGCCCAGGCAGCCCAGCAGACACAGTGGAGGGAGAACTTGTCACAAATGCACCGAGCAGTCATGGAACGGGAGGAGAGGTGGCGTCAGGAGGACCAACAGGCTACTGAAAAGCTGCTTGGACTAATGAGGGAGCAAACGGACACGCTCCGGCGCCTTGTGGATGTTCTGCAAGACCGGAGGCAGGAGGACAGAGCCCCGCTGCAGTCTATCTGTAACCGCCCTCATCCGCCACCAAGTCCCACACCACCCTCACCCAAACTCCAAAGAAGGAGGGGCGGCAAGGGCCGTTAAAACTTTCAGTCAACCCCTGCAGACTGCTCTAGCACTAGAAGGCTGACATTCCCCAAAATTTCATAAGTCCTTTCCCACCCACCTCACAGAAGCCCCCGTCCAAGTTTCACACCCCACGTTTCATGTCTGGTTCGCAATAAAATGTTTGTTTCTGTCCATTACTGTTTCAGTCAGGTTCTTTTGAGGGAGAGTCTGTCTGGAGGGGGGGAAGGGGCTTGGTAATTGGGCAGGACAGTGACCTTTAGCAGGGTACAGAGGCGGTGTCAGGTCCAGCATCAGGACACATACACAGTGCAGTCACTGGTTACCCTGGTCAGTCTGGGAGGTGTTTTTCATGTTCTCCATTGAAATAACCAGTCCACCAGTGCGGAGCCTGTCATTCCGGGAGTTTAGAAGCATCATTTGCATCAGAACACTGAACCCGCCCCCCGCCACAGTCTGCGTCCCCGGTTTAAAATATTCCCGCGAAAACAGCAATACAGAGAACGCTGTTCATTAACAAAATCGAAATGATTTTATTTTTTGGGAAGGGGAAGGGGGTGAAGGGGGTATGTAACTGGAGAGGATAGTCAAAATGAACTGGGTAAAGAAACGGGGGCAGGTTCAGCTTCTCTGTCCACAAACTGAAAAGTCACTGGTTGCCCTGCTCACTCAGGAACCTAGCTTTCAAAGCCTCCCGGATGCACAGGGCGTCCCGCTGGGATCTTCTAATGGCCCGGCTGTCTGGCTGGACGTAATCAGCAGCCAGGCTATTTGCCTCTAGCTCCCACCCCGCCATAAAGGTCTCCCCCTTGCTCTCACATAGATTGTGGAGCACACAGCAAGCTGCAATAACGATGGGGATATTGGTTTCACTGAGATCACAGCGAGTGAGTAAGCTTCTCCATCTCCCTTTGAGACGGCCAAAAGCACACTCCACCACCATTCTGCACTTGCTGAGACGGTAGTTGAACAGTTCTTTTTCTGTGTCCAGGGCGCCAGTATAGGGCTTCATGAGCCAGGGCATTAGCGGGTAGGCTGGGTCCCCGAGGATGACTGTAGGCATCTCCACATCCCCAAGAGTTATTTTGTGGTCTGGGAAGTAAATACCTTCCTGCAGCCGTCTAAACAGACCAGAGTTCCTGAACACACGAGCGTCATGAACCTTGCCCGGCCATCCGACGTAGATGTTTGTAAACCGTCCCCGATGGTCCACCAGTGCTTGCAGCACCATTGAAAAGTAGCCCTTTCTATTGATGTACTGGCTGGCCTGGTGGTCCGGTCCCAGGATAGGGATGTGAGTCCCATCGATAGCCCCTCCGCAGTTTGGAAATCCCATCGCGGCAAAGCCATCTATGATGACCTGCGCGTTTCCCAGGGTCACAACCTTTGGGAGCAGTACCTTCACGATTGCCTTGGCTACTTGCATGACAACAACCCCCACGGTAGATTTGCCCACACCAAAGTGGTTCGCGACTGACCGGTAGCTGTCCGGCGTTGCAAGCTTCCAGAGGGCTATGGCCACTCGCTTCTGGACAGTGAGGGCTGCTCGCATGCGGGTGTCCTTGCGCTTCAGGGCAGGGGACAGCAACTCACAAAGTTCGAGGAAAGTCCCCTTCCGCATGCGAAAGTTTCGCAGCCACTGGGATTCATCCCAGACCTGAAGCACTATACGGTCCCACCAGTCCGTGCTTGTTTCCCGGGCCCAGAATCGCCGTTCAACAAAATCCACATGCCCCATTGCCACCGTGATGTCCTGGGCGCTGGGGCTCGTGGTTTCTGACAGCTCTGTGCCACTCTCCGACTTCAGGCTCTCACGGCGGTGCCGTAGCCTCCTCGCCCGATTTCTCTGCATCTGCCTCAGGGAAAGGTGTATGATAAGCTGCGAGGTGTTGAGAACGGCCACAAGTGCAGCGATGGTCGCAGCGTGATCCATGATCGCAGTGCTGTGGCGTCCGCGCTGTCACTGACCAGAAAAGTGCGCGAACTGATTTCCCGCCGGCGCTTTCATGGAGGGAGGGAGGGCGTTAGTGACGGACGGATGACGACAAATTTTTTTTACCCAGAAGGCATTGGCGGCTCGACCCAGAATTCCGATGGGCAGCGGGGACTGCGGGAACTGTGGGATAGCTGCCCACAGTGCACCGCTTCCAATATCGACGCTCGCCCCGTTAGTGTGGACTCACAAAGTCGAATTACTGTCCTTAGTGTGTCCTTAGTGTGGACACACACGTTCGACTTTGCAATATCGATTCCACATATTCGATTTAAGTAAAATCGAATTACCCTCGTAGTGTAGACATACCCTCAGACATTGAACTGTGTCTGCCTGAGCTGCTGCAGTGCCTCAGGGGAGCTGCCGTTCGGGTGACTCATGTCGCTATTCTTCTCTAAGGACCAGGTTCCAGGGCTGTACTGCAACGCCCCATGATTCAAAGTGGTCATGGGACTCACAAAATACACCACAGAGTTTCAGCCAGAGGGGAGATTGCTGTGCATCACGGGAGATATAGTCCAGCAATAGAGCACGGCTCATAGAAGAGAAGAGGGGCATGAGGCACCCGAATGAAAGCTCAGATGGACAAAAACCAAAATCAGTGTAGCCTAAAACAAAATATTTAGTTTTTCTCTGTGGAAAACTTTTAAAATATTCCACAAAATCAAAATTTTCCACAGAAGCTGTTTTCTCCATTGCTAAAACATTTTGATGGTTAATTCCCATTAACTGCAATACTTATAAGGTATTTTATAAGCTAGCTTTTTTTTCTCTCTCTCTGGTATTACAGCATGCTTTTGTTTGCCATTTGGGTGATTTAAAAATAACCCACTTCATTTCAGTTTGCAGTACTTAGTCACCTAGAACAGAACAAAATGTTTTCAGGGACAGCAGACCACATAAGAACCTTGTCTAATTTCAGAGTTTCATCACACTCTATCTTCAGACTAAGGCTCCAGTCCCACAAACATTTAGGCAGGTACTTAACTTTACTCACATAAGGAATCCTGTTGAGGTCAATGGATCAACTCTCACATGCCTAAAGTGAAGCATATGCATCAATGTTTGCAGGACTGGGGCCTGTGGTTTATGAAAGGCTCACTAAAGTCAGCTTTTCAAGAAAACAGACTGATTTTTAGGGCTAAACTTTCAAACTGTTCATTAATTTTGGGGGCCAAATTTGATACACCTATTGTTTGATCTTCCTATCACATACCCAACACCATATACAAGAAAAAAACAACTCAACACATTCTGCCAGCAAATTGGACTGAAAATCAACTGCAATAAGACAGATACCATTACCTTTAATATTGCCTCACCATCACCAGTACGGATAGAGGATTATGTTCTCACCAGTGTAGAAACATCAACATACTTGGGCAGCACCATCAGTCAGGATGGTGGAACAAGCCGGGACATCCGAACAAAATCAATAAAGCCAGGAACACTTTCAGGAGCTTAAATACAATCTGGAAATCATCAAAATACAACACCAAAACCAAACTCAAGATTTATCAGAGTTGCCTATTTTCAACACTACTTTATAGTGCAGAATGCTGGGGAATGAGAAAGTATGACATGTCCAAACTGTCTTCATTCCATACAACCTGCCTCAGAAAAATCCTCCGTATCTTTTGGCCCAGAACCATCTCAAACCAAGATCTATTGACACAGTGCAGCCAAGACGATCTGAGCACCATTATTGCCAGGAGGCGTTGGAGATGGATTGGCCATGTGCTTTGGATGGAAACTGATTCCATCACCAGAGTAGCAATAAGATGGACACCTGAAGGCAAGCGAAAGTAAGGCCGCCCAAAAACAACATGGTGAAGAGCTGTAGAAGCAGAGCTGAAAAAAATGGGGAACCATTGAAAGACTTGTCAGAAATGGACAGGAGTGGAGGAGTTTCGTCGCTGCCCTAAATGCCAGAGGTGTAATAGGAACACGATGATGATGATGATGATGATGATGATTGTTTGATCTTCAAAGCTGCTGAGTACCTGCAGCTCTGATTACAGCTGGAGGTTTGGGATGTTTAATACTTTTGAACATCTGGCCCTAGCTATCTAAAATTGGGCACCCAAAACCTCAGGCACCCCAATTAATGGTCTCTTAAAATTGCATTGAAGTGCGTTTTAATGTGACAAAGAAGGGAAACTAAGATTTGAGATCTTTTGCTCAAATCCAAAACACAAAAGGAAACTGGAGAGGTAGCATGTACAAATCCACGCAGATTGAAACAAAAATGTCTGCATGTATCTCTGTGAATTTAAACAACTGAGTTTCAGGCAGTTCAAGTTTTACTCAAAGAGCTCAAGAGAGCACTTTATAATAGCAAAGGGCAAGCACAAAAGCAATTACAAAAAATACGTACATACAATAACTGAGGCTTGTCTGTACTTTCTCATTAAGTGAGAGATTGCGTCCAGGTCATGGGAGGGATATGCCATGAACCAGCCTTTTGTCTTGTCACATCTTTGAAAAGAGAAGTTCTGAGAAAGTGGGGAGGGTAGCCAGAGACCAGGGACTGCACCAGCCACATGGTCTGTAGAGTGCAAACAACCCCATAAGGGGCTGCAGCAGAAATGGAACCCTCCCCCACTGACCTGTGAAACTGCCAGGTCACACTGAACAGGGCAGTAGGGAGCCTGCCACACCACCATATGGGATGGTGCAATTTGCAAACTCCCCATATGCATTGAAGAAATCTGGGAAGGATTATGCATCCAAAAGCTGCCCCTCATGCAGGCATCCCCATCATGGACCCATCCTTATTTGGAGCACTCTGGCCCTAGATTATTTTAAAGAATTTTAGCCATTAAAAAACAAAACAATATGTGTGTATTCCATAAAGATAAAAACAGAACAAAAATACATCCCGAGCAGGGAAGATGATCCCTTAAAATAAAATGCAACATTTTCAAATCCATTCCAGTGAGTCCCCTGCAATGCAGCTTTCAGCCCTGGAGTACTGATTTAACACTCATTTACTCTCACCAGTCTGCTGAATTATCTTCAATAGTGGCAATGGGTCCAGTGATCAACAATTAACCTTAATTAGGCGAGTACCAATGTAATTTTGCACACAGCTAACAGAACAAAAGCGTTTAACTTTTTCCATTTGAATGTGAGGTGATATAAGGAAAGGGCCAGACTCCAATATTTGTCAAAAAGTAAATTGCCGTGTATCTTTGCCTTCTCTAAACGCATTAAAGGCCTTAGCACAAGGGCGAAAACTTCCGTTGCCCCCAGATCTAATAGATTTTTTTTTTAAATGTAAACAATAAAATGTTAAGATAATAGATTTAAGAATAAAACCAAATGAGCACTTATCATACACTGCATGTGGAACAGCAAAACAAGTTGTGGGAGCTGGAGGTTTAGGTGTTCTAATGTGCCGTCAGTGCCCTCACAAAACATAACTTTGAAATTATTGAGGCTTTTAATTCCATTGTTCTTGTTCATGTTCCTCTCTTGCAGCGTCTGTTCGTAATGGCTAATATTTCAAAACATCCTCAAATTCTACATCTTAATTATGAAATAACATTTGAAGTGCAATTATATCTGTCTTTCTCCGCAATATCATTGTCCCCTACCTCTTGGTATAACCCTTTTATTTACTTATGTCATGGTATTTTTCACAGTAGGGGAGCTGATATTGAAGAGGCAAAAGATTAATATTTAGATGTATTTATTCAAATTTATGTTAAGTGCTACCCTGAGGGTCTGGATCTTATACAAATATTTAAAATATGCAAACTAATCAAAATATGACTAACCCATCCAGACTGACCTCAGCTTGCAAAAATCTATCAAGCACCTCACCAAAAGCTCAGGAAAGTAGCCTTACTGTGTACTTTGTAGGGCAGACTGAGGCGATGAGTGAATTCCAAAGTCAGGGACCACTCAGAGAAAGCACTCAACCACCATCTCCCTCCTTCACTTAGATGCTTCATAGCACAAGTGCCTATTCTGGTTACAACTATGTTGGTGACATTGATGGTAGAGACAGCTGGCCAGATCGGTAGTCATTTCAAGCTTTTTAGACTAAAAATCAAATGCATTAAATTCCAGTTGTGAACTAAAAGGGCAGATTTCAGAGCAACATTGTAATATGTCCCCTTCTTTAAGCACCACTTAATAGAGGAGAATGTGGCTGCCTGCTTAACTTGTTTCTAAATAGTCAAATATGATAGACACCTAAATGTGAATCTGTGTGGAAAATGCACCCCTTCAATTAAGCGAATTATATTACTGCTGTTTGTTAAGGTTCCTTCCTCCAATGTATCAGTGTTATCTCAGTTTGTCTGGATTGAGCCTTATCCCACTAACCTTCATTCAAGCCCTAATATTGGCAAGATACTAGGTAAGTCACCCATACCAGGTAGTTTGGATGAGATGGAGACATAGAAGTGGGTGTTGTCAACATACTGAAGGCACCATAACCTATGCCTCTTATTAATCATCCCAGTAGCCTCGTGTATACATTGAACAAGAGGGACAACAAAATGGAACATCTTTGAGAGAGCCCTTGGGGCAGAAGAACCACAACTCTACACTACCTCCTGGGAGATCTCAAAAAGAAAAGGAGTAGAGCTATTCAAAAACAATTCCATCTCCCCCTCTTAAGGACCACAATGTCCTCAAATCTTCACAACTAACAACATTGAAGGCAGCTGAGTTAGTGCAGACACTTGATTTTTATCTATTACCAGGAAGATGACATTGACCATGATATGAGCACTATTTCTATACCCATGTTTGAAATAGGCTAGCTGGGATCAAGAAAATCTGAAAATTCCAACTATTGCACGGTTGGAAAAATTCAGGTACATAAGAACGGCTGTACTGGGTCAGACCAAAGGTCTGTCTAGCCCAGTATCCTGTCTACCAACAGTGGCCAATGCCAGGTGCCCCAGAGGGAGTGGACCTAACAGG
Source organism: Terrapene triunguis (assembly GCF_002925995.2). Classification (NCBI taxonomy): domain Eukaryota; kingdom Metazoa; phylum Chordata; order Testudines; family Emydidae; genus Terrapene; species Terrapene triunguis. The sequence continues at coordinate 23,147,543 of NW_020664464.1, read as the reverse complement.
CAATGATCAAGTGATCTCTCTCCTGCCATCCATCTCCATCCTCTGACAAACAGAGGCTAGGGACACCATTCCTTACCCATCCTGGCTAATAGCCATTAATGGACTTAACCACCATGAATTTATCCAGTTCTCTTTTAAACGCTGTTATAGTCCTAGCCTTCACAACCTCCTTAGGTAAGGAGTTCCACAAGTTGACTGTGCGCTGCATGAAGAAGAACTTCCTTGTATTTGTTTTACACCTGCTGCCTATTAATTTCATTTGGTGACCCCTAGTTCTTGTATTATGGGAATAAGTAAATAACTTTTCCTTATCCACTTTCTCCACATCACTCATGATTTTCTATACCTCTATCATAACTCCCCTTAGTCTCCTCTTTTCCAAGCTGAAGAGTCCTAGCCTCTTTAATCTCTCCTCATATGGGACCCGTTCCAAACCCCTAATCATTTTAGTTGCCCTTCTCTGAACCTTTTCTAGTGCCAGTGTATCTTTGTTGAATTGTTTGGTAAGAATGTTCTGACATTTTGGCAAAATTAGAACATTTTTGTGGAGGTGGTCAAATTTCACCTAAGTACAGCTGGAAACCAAGCAGGGTTCAATTCAAAACCTGCCTGGTTTCTTGCAAGTTTGCCTGCCCAGATTCTTAGCAGCCTGCTTGAGAGCCTGGTCTTTGTCCCTGGATCAGCTAGCCATGAGAAATGCTCCACGGACCCTGACCTTAAGGCTTCCAGGCTCTGTGGCTTCAAAGCAGACTGCCAAGCAGACCCTGCCCTGAGGTGCCATTCCCTTTTACAGAGAACTTTATGAAATTTTTGGTTTTCATTCCTAATTGGAATGAAACTATATGTTGAAATATCAAAATCTTCCATATAATGGAATTGCCTTTTTCTGCATGCCTGAAATTGTAACCTGTTTCTTAATCTTTACCAAACCCAGAGAGGTTGTAAAAATAGGATAATACCTGGAATTGTTTGTCAATAGATGGTTTTATAAGTATAGACCGCACAAGACCTTTGGATAGCTGACACCTTGTCCTCCCCACAGGTAGCACTTGATCTCCTAAATAACAGACCCAGAACTTCCCAAAGCCTTCACCCAGGAGATATAACTCATAGAAACCAACAGAACTCCACTGGCCATCACCTACAGTCCTCAGCTAAAACCTCTCCAATGCATCATCAGTGATCTACAGCCCATCCTGGACAATGATCCCTCGCTTTCACAGGCCTTGGGAGGCAGGCCAGTCCTCGCCCACAGACAACCCGCCAACCTTAAGCATATTCTCACCAGCAACCACATACCACACCATAGTAATTCTAACTCAGGAACCAATCCACGCAACAAACCTCGATGCCAACTCTGCCTACATATTTACACCAGTGACACCATCACAGGACCTAACCAGATCAGCCACAACATCACCGGTTCATTCACCTGCACATCCACCAATGTAATATACGCCATCATGTGCCAGCAATGCCCCTCTGCTATGTACATCGGCCAAACTGGACAATCCCTACGTAAAAGGATAAATGGACACAAGTCAGATATTAGGAATGGCAATATACAAAAACCTGTAGGAGAACACTTCAACCTCCCTGGACACACAATAGCAGATTTAAAGGTAGCCATTCTTCAGAAAAAAAATTCAGGATCAGACTTCAAAGAGAAACTGCTGAACTTCAATTCATTTGCAAATTTGACACCATCAGCTCAGGATTAAACAAAGACTGAATGGCTAGCCAACTACAAAAGCAGTTTCTCCTCCCTTGGTGTTCACACCTCAACTGCTAGAAGAGGGCCGCATCCTCCCTGATTGAACTAACCTCATTCTCTCTAGACTGATTCTTGCCTGCATATTTATACCTGCCTCTGGAAATTTCCACTACATGCATCTGACGAAGTGGGTATTCACCAACGAAAGCTCATGCTCCAATACGTCTGTTAGTCTATAAGGTGCCACAGGACTCTTTGTCGCTTTTTACAGATCCAGACTAACACGGCTACCCCTCTGATACTTAACTCATAGATTATAACCCAAAGCTCTCCCAGAACCTCCTGAATTTCAGCAAACAACTCTGAACGTCTCAGTTCAAGTGAGGTTAACTTTGTGCTCCCACTGACAGAAAAATACCTCAGAGCAGAGGGGGATGGAGGAACTTGACTGTCTGAGTGAAGGCAGCCCAGATCTGCTGTGCTTGGTGGGGACTTAACTTCTATTACAGCACAAATAAAGAAACTTTTCTTCATCTTTTGCACACAGTGGCATAAGATTTTTTTTTTAAATCATGATACCATCATCAGTCAAATGCTTGTGCAGAGCAGATAGTTCAAATTTCAAGCCTGTTCAATCCTTGACCCTGGCTGCTGCTGAGGCTGCCAACGGAAATAATCATATCTGGGGTGACTAAGATTTAACCCAATGCAATTTTGAATATAAACTCCTGAAAGTAGAAATGCCGGCAAACCTTTAAGTGTAGCAGTTTTACTGGGTGCTACTTTAATCCATGAATTCATCTCTTCATACCACACTATGGATTCTATTTCTGCTTTTTTTTCCAGTGGCCTGTCTGTGGCTCTCAGTCCAGTGTTCATTGCACCCTCGTGCTTACTCAATAAAATACTCTATGAAAGGGGAAAAAATAAAGGAGAATTACATTTCAGTATTCATTTGAAAGAACTCTCCTTCAGGGCAATTTTTTAGAATGAGGGATGTTGATTAAAAGCTGTCAATATAAGTGGTTACAGATAATCAAGAGAAGAAAAATAAAAAAACAAGACCTAACTGCATTCGATTTGCAGCTCAATTTATCGTTGACTGTTATGTTAACAGTAGGAACTGGAGTGCAGCAGCAGTGCAATAACTACCACTGACTTCTACCCTTCGATAGCTGCAATGTATGGTATCTGTTTTACTAAAGGGAATTCGTGCCTCCCCTTTTATCAGCAAAAAATTATAATTCATTCTGCCTTGAATTTTTGACATCACGGTATCTATCCTGTCCACAGCAGTGCCTTCAATTCTGTAGTTAGTATGTCACTATGTCAATGCGAAGTCTTTTATTTATTTATTTATTTATTTATTTATTTCAACAATAGAAGTTCATTAGTAAGCAGAAGCCATGTTCTCTACAGGTCAGTGAACCCTCAGTGCTTGTTGCTAAGTAGATTAATCAGGGGTAAATAATCACGTCTGAGGTGTGACACACAGGGTGCTGGTATGAGACTGATATTTTCATTTCCTGGTTCCAGTCATATGACATGAATCAGGGTTACAAAAGATTGTACTCCTATCACATAGTCTGTTGCCTCAGTGGTTGCTGTTACAGGCTGTGTCTGTTTTGCCTAGAACTAGGAAAACAGAATTCTTGTCTGATCTAATTTAATTAAAGTAACTAAATTAAATTAGTTATCAAATTAACTAACTAAAATTGTACTAGATTAAACTGTTGTATTTGTGAGTCTACTATCATCTTCCCTCTGAATGCAAGCAATTGAAGGATAACCCTGAACATATATTTGCAATTGGTTTGATTTTATTTTCTATTTTTAGGGTTTTTTCCCCATCCCCTTTTGATAGACCTGGCGTGTGATCCTGAAAGCCTTCTGCAGGCAAAACTCTCATCAGGGCTGGCTCTAACTTTTTTGCCGCCCCAAGCAAAAAAAAAAAGAGCGCCGCCCCGCCGACCCCCCCCCCCCCCCCCCCCCCCCCCCCCCAAACCCCCCCCCCCCCCCCGAGCGCTGCCCGGCCGAAACAAAAACAACAACAAAAACCCTGAGCACCCCCTGCCACCCCAAGATTGGCTGCCCCTTACAAGGTGCCGCCCCAAGCATGTGCTTGGTCACCTGGTGCCTGGAGCCGGCCCTGACTCCCATTGAATTTTTAGTGGAATTTTTTACTATAATGAGGATGACAGAACTGGTTGGCCAATCTCTGGTTGGCGACAAAATCAGTATTTATTCAAACATGATCAGGCTCTAAGATGCTATGAATGTACATTCATTTCCCAGGAACTGTGGCTTGCTCTTTTGGTGGCTGGGGATAGGGGTCAATTGGATATTTTATATATAGATTAAAATTCTCCTATAACTTTTTTTCCCATGATACCTTCACTGAAGATTCACTATAGCCAGAATTGTAATGTTACATTTTAATTTATTGTAATCTGGCATTTTCATTCAATTTCACTATAAAAAATACTACTTTATACCATATGTTTGTGATTTTTAGCTAATGTTGTTTTAGAAATGTCAATTCCAGACTCAGTATATAACCAGTAGATTGCAAACTGGTTCAGATAACTGCAGAAGCCACCTGACCTGTTTGCTAACACTCCAACAGAACCTGAATTGGGCCTTATTTTGGATTTGAAGAAAGTTTGGTTTACATTTTAAAAGATTACTTTATTTTCAGATACTTCAGCCAGATGCACATATGCTGAGTTACTGTGAGAGAAGTTATTCTTGTGGGATTTTTCTGCCCAACTGGAAGCCTCAGTTATGAAAGAGGTCTGGATAAATAATCTATCATCATTTTTAGGTTCTTTAATCACTATAGCAGTGAGTTTTCATGGAAATTGTGGAAGAAAAATTTCTTCTAATCAGAATTGTTATATGACCTGTTTTTTATTTACATGTATTTATATTTCAAAGGTATTCTTTTTCTTTATTTACCTTAAAATGTCTGTTCCTTAGACTCTTTTCTGATCTTCTCTCTCTCTCCCACCCCTGAAGCTGGACACAGATATCAGTTTAACAGCTAGTCCATATCTCCGTAGTAAGAGAAATACAACACATCCACACACTCTTATATTTTGGGGAGGAGAGGTCAAAAATCTAAATCTGTATTTTTTTAAATCTTGGACCCATCTCTACTAAAACCAAAATAATCCCATTAAAGTGAAAAGAGACCCATTTTTGGATACTATTTAGTAGTGTGAGAGTTAGAGAAGTTTGCTCTTCCCCATATCTCCCCCAGCAGTTACCGTTGTTGAAAACACCAAAGGGAATCTTCTTGATTTACATCAGTGGTGGATACTTAAATCAGGATGTCCTCCATTAGATTATCATATTTGACAGGTCAGAGTTCCTTTGTTGCCTTTCTATTAACTTCTTGTTAAGTATAGATTGGCAATGGAATTAAACATATAACTTTTTCCCTGTATAATAACAACAACAACACTTGCTTCAGTTTGATTTTCAAAATGCATCTTGAAAGAGATGTTGACCTCATGCAGTTTTTCCATTTCTGCTCACCATGTTGGAAATGAAATGATCTTTTAAACCACTTATTTCCAAGATGTGCTTGGAGGCCCTCACTTTACAGATTATTATCATTGTTTGACTTTGCCTTTACAAGGTTTAAATTGCTGAATGTTGTAGGCACAGCTCTGAAAAAGGCTGGTCATTCAGCTGTTAATTTTCCTTCTATGATTTTGCAGAGGAGGGAAAAACTTTAAAATGTGACTAACGTCAAAGCTGTAACTGAATGGATATCAAGACAACAGCTACCTGAACACATCTGTGGCCACGCATATCAGCTATATATTTTTCTATATGATCAGCAAATTAAATTAATGTCACCTGTAAAACTCAATTTGATTTCATTAATTTGAGATAGTATGAGTTCTTTGCAATCAGTTAATATTAAATGTCAAATATGTGTTAGTAAGCCAAAAGAGAGACATTCTCAAGGTGGAGTGCACTGTGGGAATTCTCAGCTCCAGAATGAATGAAATCCCCTTCCCATCTCTGGGGGATGAGCGACTGCTGGGATGAGGAGAAGAGGGTAGAGCTTCTGCTCATACATGCTGGACCAAACCTCCTCTTTGTACCACACAGTTCATGTGGGAGTAAGGGGTGGATTGGGGGGGGGAGCAGCTTCTTTACCTGCCATTGGCCATCCAGGGGTGGTAAGGGGAGCTGACTAGCTCTCTCAAAACCATCAGTCAGCTGCTGCCTAACATTGTGGGACACCTAAATTTCTAAGACACCTAGGTTTCTGTTGGTGGGCATGGCACCTAAAGTCCAATTACTGCTGAACTTCTTGGTGCCCTAGCTCATGCTTACGTTGTAGCCCATAGAGCTAGCTCTAGAATTTATTTTATTCAGCAGTAATGCAAGGAACCTTAAAGCCTGTATCCTGTAAGATATTGGCTTCAGCAATTAGCGTAAGGCTTGAGGCCTAAGAACTTTGGCACAGATAAATGGCCTAACAGTCACCCCTGAGTTTTGGGGAACTGGAAATAGTGTGGAAGGGGGAATTTTGACCATTATGACATCAGCTAACCACAAGAACATGAGCTAACACCAACTTTTGGATAGAACATCCACAAATGTCTGATCACTAGAGTGCCATGGTATTGAATTGACATTTATGATCATAAATTGAGATTACTAATATACTAACCTATGCGATAAGGACACCCCAACATTAATAGGGTGAGGAAATAGAAATTAGGAAGAGGGAAGAAACCCCAACTGAATATGCATAAAATACAGTAGCATCAGCATAACATATAAAAGTTTTATCCCAGCCTGTGGGCAGTAGGAGAGAGGGAGATGTAGCCCTGGGAAGGTGCTAGGATAATGGCCACTGGGGATGAGGAAGATAATGGCTAATATGTCAGGTTGTTCTCAAAGGGATGGTGTGAGTTTATGGATGTTCAGATGTACATTCTGTATTAGCTCTACTTACCTTTCTGGGTTAGAAAGTTTGTAACTTCGTTAAATGTATTAATAAACTATTGTAAATTTAGAAGGGGTCCTATAGTGTGAGTGTTGCAACTGTGCACATCGGATTTCCCAACTATACAGTAATTTTAATAATACTGGGCCTGAACTTGGGACAAGCACCTGACTCTCAAAAGTGGTAACTGGAATTATGAATACAATATAATAACACATAAACTATAGATTAGGCTACTAAGCCCAGTGGGATTCTCAAAGTGGCATTCCCTGTCCTATGTCACTTGAAGGTCTCTGAACTGGTAGACATGCTCAGAGCACAGCTAAGTCAGATAAAAGACCACCAGGAGGAGGTGGGAGAATTCAATAGCCTGGGGGTAACAGTACTCACCTGGGATATGGAAGACCCATATTGAAATCCCTCTGCAGATGGGATACAGAGATACAATTTGAAAACAGGTCTCCCACACCCCAGGTGAGTGCCATATTCATGGGGTTACTGGCTATAATGAGTTAGGGAGTCTATTTCTCTGGCTTTCCTCATGAGAAAGGGCTGACCTAGCTTAGGTGTTTAACTCCAGAAGAGGGTTCACAGGTGTGAATCCCAAGGAGCAATAGGCAAGTAAGTCCCTTTTAGGGGAGTAGATTAGGCCAACCCCTCTCCTTGGCATTTCCTACTGTCTAGGTAAGGTAGCTTTCAACTTTTTTTGCTAGCTTTTCTGCATCCCTTTCTTAGATGCCTAACTCTCCCCAGGCATTATACTGGGACACTGGGCACCTACTGCAAGGCTGTCCATTTCACTAGGTGGAAGGGTGCCTATATTTAGGTTGAGGATTGCAATGCCTAAATCCTCTTTGTGGATCCAGCCCTTGTGGGTTCCCTAATTGTAACCATGAGGCCAATAGCACTTCTCTAGCTCAAAGGGATAAAGAATGGGGATTAATACAGAAAGATTGTGAGGTACTCCGATGTCATGAGACAAGTCGCTCCAAACGAGTTACACTTGGGCAAAGTTTTGTACACTATATATTGAATAAACATGCATCATGCATTGAAAGTTTTGTGAGACGGGAAAATGTGAATTTCATACATGTTTCAGAAAAGTTGCTTACCTGCTATAATTTTAGCATGGTCAGGGTAAATGGAAACAACAAAAATGTAAAGTCCACAGGATGATTTGAGTGCCTGGGAGTAAATATACATTGCTTTAGACAGATGCATCTTGAGAAATGTGCAATTGGATTGTGCCATTGATTCTGACTGGAGATGAGCTGGGATAGCTGGCAAACATTATGGGACTTGTCGTCTTAACCTGATTCATTTTATAAGACCTGACATCTATGAATTTAAAAGAGGTCTACTCTTAAAACTTTTCCCCTTGAAAATTGTCATTTCAAGAACAATTTACCTAGCAACCTTTTCCTTAGAATATGTTTCAAACAAGGAAATATAAATGAATCACATAAGAAGTTTTGACCAAAGAACAAACAAAACAAAAAACCCAAACCCATAACTATCTGGTTCAGTGAAATGAGATTATTTTAATGAGTATTTTTCCCATTACCTGTGAAAAGATTGAAGGTGGAGTTAGAAAATAGATTTTTGGGTCTGAGGGTAATTACAAGTAAAGTGAATGTGGTTCATTTTCTTTATCTAAGAAGGAAAAGACCTATTCATACTTATCCATTTATCTTCTATTCTAGCTAGCAAGGTGGGACTAGCAGCAGCTCTTTTTTAGCTTCACGTATCTTACTCTTCTTTCTTCTGCTTCTCCTCCCCTCATCCCGCCATGGGGATGGAGAGGACTCTGATTGCTTTTTCTCCCCCGTTATGGAGCCCTTCCTTTTACAATGGGAGAAGATGAAAAATGGGATGAAATCCTGGCCCCACTGAAGTCACTGGGAGTTTTACCATTGACTTCAATGGAGCAAGGATTACACTCAGGGGCTCTTCTTACTTTCTCCCTTTGTCTTGATCTTCTCTTCTACCACAGAAAGAAAGAAAAAAGAGATAATGTCTTTATTTTTCTCCCTTAATAAGAATCCTCCTGGGCAAAAATTCTTTTCCTTCCCACAACATAGGGGAATATGAGGTACCAGCATTGATTCCTCACCCCATTTTGGATCAGAGAAAACAAGCAATGGCTCCTCTGCTGCTACAAGAATGATCAACAGCCTCATAACAGGGATTTGATAGATTAAATCAACTTTATAAAATTTGCTTCACGCGGGCATTGATTTTAGCTAATGTCTCTAGGCGCTACTGAAATTGTCAGTCCATATTACTATACGCTCGTGTGGTATGCTTAGAAAAAAAGAAAAAATAACTGCAAATACGCAGACAACAATATATGGGAAATCGGAAAAATATACTTATTTAAACTTATTGAATCCCAAATACCATCTTACCTGAATGACAAGGTAGGTGAGGTAATATCTTCTGTTGGACCAACTTCTGTTGGTGAAAGAAACAAGCTTCCAAGCAACACAGAGCTCTTCTTCAGGTCTGGGAAATGTACTCAGTGTCACAGCTAAATACAAGGTTGAACAGATTGTTGAGCATAAGTAGTTAACACACATTTTAAGAGATTATTCAAGATGAAGTGGCCTGTTCACACCTCTGCAGTCATAGGATAAAACAGGGAGCTTAGTGGGTTACAGATTGTTGTAATAAACCATAAATCCAGTGTCTCTAAGACCGTGAAGTTATGAGTTTAAGCTGCCAGGTTTTATGACGATGTTGTGAAGATTTCCTTTGAAGAAGAGGCCTGAGAAGTCAGATATAGAGTGACAGTTTTGTGAAAAGTGATAACCAGCATGGCTATAACAATGCTACAAACATCTGAATGTTGGTTATGTCCTCAATTTTGAATTCCTTACACTTCATATATCCAAATGCTTTCAGTCCACAATTTTGGGCCAAATTAATCTTTGATGAAATGCCATAGAAGTCCATATAGTTACTCCAGTAATAGTTTGGCCCTTTGTTTAAATGGCAATTTTACTGTAGTGTAAAACAAACTAATGTTCATACAGAAAAAAAAAATGAAGTTTCTTGGATGTATGTAAGAGGTACTCGCAAACAAGCACGTGAATTCTGTTTGCAATATTTTTTTATTTCTGGCATGTGCTAAAAGTTAAATTCAGGAGTCTTTGAACATCATTAAGCTGATGAATATGTAATTTTTAAGACTTGTGCACAAGAGAAAAAACATTAACATGCTGAATTATCCCCAAATTAGTCAAAACAATGAACTCAACTAAAAGAAAAATGTACCCTTGGTTTGAATTTATCACAAAATAGCATGCAGTTATATAAGCATTAATACATGGGAAAAACTCAATATTTTCACCAGAGAGATAATTAACCTTTTCAGTTCTATGCCTCTAACTATTGTATTAGCATCACCAGCTGTCACAAAGAATTCCACTAGGTGTCCAAATGAGATTGAGCATATATGTACAGTTTTACTTAATGTCCTCAAAATTATTCCCAAGAAATGTCTTGTGGTTTGCACTGTGGTGTTTCCTGTTGATGGCTAAAATGCACAAATCCTACTTTTTCTTAATATCAGTGTGTCACAGCAGCATCACTGTATTTAAGGCTCTGTCATGACTTCTATTTAAAGGTCGACTATTCCAAGTTCTCTATGGTCAAAATGTTTAGTCAGATTCCTTTGCAATTTGGTGTGCCTCCAGAGGGACTAGGTTAGCATTAGTAACCCACATCTGGAGTCATTTGAGTTAGAGGTTGTGGAGATATAAACCTCCAAGAAAAAAGCCATATTTGAAAAACATTTGAGGTGCCTTTGTTGTTTTGTTGTGTTTTTGTGCAGTTACAGATCAAACTATTGATGTGATGTGTGTCAAAATGGTCTCAATCTGTCAAATTTTACCCAAGGCAGTGCATGGCACTCAGTAATCTCTGCAGGGGACCCAAATCAAGAATGGTATTTAGTAAACTGTACATACTTTTTTTTACATGGTGCATGTGCCAATACAGAAAAATGTCTAGAGGATTTTCATTCCTGCCATTTTATATGCTTTAAAGCTCAAATATTTTAGAAGTGCTCTAAAATCTGAACTTGGATTGCTTTGAAATTTGATATGCCTCATGGGGCACAGGGTAGTGCTAGCAATCCACATTTGGGGTCATTTGACCAAGGATTCCAGAGTTACCTCCCCCCGCCCCCCAGAACAGTTTCCTTCAATTTCCTTCTCCTTTTACTGTTAAACTGAGAGGTGTTCATGGCTGGATGAATCTCAGACCTTGTTGAGACTAATGGCTGTGAACTCACCCTTCAATTAATATAACTAAGGATAAGTTAATCACACGGCCCCACGAAAACAAAAGGAGTTTTGGGGCTTGTCTTCATGTACAGCGCTACGGTGGCAATTTAGTAGAGATGCTACTACACTGATGGGAGAGTTTCTCCCGTTGGCATAGTTTTTCCACCTCCCCGAGAGGCAGTAGCTATGTCAGCAGGAAGCTTTCCCATTTGGCACAGTGCTGTCTACAAGGGGGATTAGGTCAGTATAACTATATAGACATAGTTTGTATATAGGTCTATAGTTTAGGCCTGGACTTGAAGTAATTTGCTGGAGGTTGCTATAATTTGTGAACCATGGGTGGCAAATTTATTTGGGAGGGAATATAATAAAAGTATGCTTCCTGGCCGAGGAGAGATATTAGGGGGCAGAGAAGAGAGGAAATAGGAAAAGAGGGGTTTAGGGTGGCAGCAGGAGTGGGGTTATGGGGGGGGGGTGAATGAGGATGGGTAGCAGGAGAGTGGGAGAGGCTGGGCTCAGGTGAGGAAGCTGTGACGGTTGGAGGAGGTAGAGGGGTGGAAAACTGGGAAGGGGTAACATGGGGATGAGAAGCAGAATAGGGTCACATTCTTCCCGTGTGTGTGTGTGTCCAGATCTGTGGGGTTTCTGGCCCTCTAAGGGGTCTGAACCCCCCTCATATGAGTCAGGGGTTCTGGAAATATAAGACCTGAAAACATAGCAATTTTCCAAATTTTTTCTAGGCAATTTTGTTTTTGTTTGTTTCTAATTCATGAGATCTAATTCATGGTCTCATTTGGTCAATTTTTACCCAAAGTAGATCTTGACACCCACTAAGTCTTTTGGGGAACCCAAACTGTTAATATTCACATCTTCACTTGCGTAGATGTGCAGTCTGGAAGGATTCCAATACACATGTGCCAATAAAGATAAAACCCATGAGTGGGTTTCTCTGCAGCTGCTTCATGCTTGCCTGGGTAGTTCAAGGGTGTGTGCTGATGTCATTGCCCCTGTTGAACACCCTGCTACTAACTTTTCTAAACCAAATCTTTGTACAAAGGTAATGATGTTGACGTAATATACTTAGACCTCTGTAAGGTGTTTGAGTTGGTACCACCCAATATTTTGATTAAAAAAACTAAAATGATATAAAATTAATATGCCACACTTTAAATGGATTAAAAGTTGGCTAGCTGAGAGGTTTCAAAATATGATTGAAAATGAAGAACCATCATCAATTAGGTGTGTTTACAGTGGGGTCCCACAGGGATCGGTTCTTGACCCTACACTATTTAACATTTTTATCAGTAACTTGGAAGAAAACATAAAAATTATCATGATAAAGTTTGCAGATGACACACAAATTTGGGGAATGGTAACTGATGAAGAGGACAGGTCACTGATGTAGATAGCTTGTTAAACTGGACGCAAGCAAACATGTGGTTTAATATAGCTAAATGTAAACATATACATCTTGGAACAAAGAATGCAGGCCATATATACAGGATGGGGGACTATATCCTGGGAAGCAGTGACTCTGAAAAAGATTTGTGAATTGTGGTGGATAATCAGGTGAACGTGAGCTCCCGGTGTGACACGGTCGCAAGAAGAGCTAATGTGATGATAGAATGCATGAACAGGGGACTCTCCAGTCGGAGCAGAACTGGGGCTTTTAGGTCACCTTTACACTGGTCTGGCCATCTCATGCTGTGTAAAGGGGCCAGAGCAGAGGTGAAGATCTCACCCAAGGTATTTTGTCTATAAGGAGGTGAGTATATAGCCCTTACTGTCTACTAGATTATCTACATACCAATGGTTGGTTTTTGTATAGATTGAATGAAATGACACGAACAGGCTTTTAATATACTGTATATCCTTTATAAAAGGATAACAGTAGTAGTAAACACATTGTAGTAAAAATATATTAGAGCCATATATAATGAGCACACATAAATAATTCGGGTTTTAGAGAGATTCCTTATACTTAAAATGGGGAATACTGCTGAACTGCTAATATCTCCTGAAGCAAAATGAACTTTTTAACTGTGCCCTGTCCTCTTTAATCTATATACATAACCACTTCTGATAAGTAGACCATCTAGTACACAATAAGGGCTGTATAATCTCCTTTATTTACATCAACAGCTCCCTTTGACATCAGTAGAAGTTGGATTTACAGACTGATGAAAGTGTATTCCCTCCACAGTGAATTACATCGGCTCACAATTTCCCATTAGCAAAGAGTCAAAACTGAAGTGAACATGGCTAAAATAACCAACATCAACATTTTCAAATTTACAAGTTCAAAGTTAGGCACTTAAATAATAGTGGCCTGATTTTCAACAATTCTGTACACCCAGAAGCTCTGGTTAATTTCAGTGAAAACTGTGGGTGCTCAATACTTCTGAAAACCTTTTATCTAGGTGCCTGTCTTTAGGTGCCTCTTCCAGAGAAACTGTCTCATTTGTTGACTCGCCAGTAACCCAAGACATTCAGCATTTCTTCACTTACAATTTTTTCCTCACTCTTTGGCTAAAAGTTAGACCTGATCGCACCTGCCTTACCCATCTCAGTTTTGTTGGAGCTGCTCCTAAAGCATAGAACTTACACTCTCGATAAATCTACTTTAATCACCCATCTCACCTTTAAAGAACAGTTTTTCCAATCTTGCTTTCAAATATAAAACTCCCTGTTTCAATTCTATACTGCTGTTCTGTGATGTTTTGGATTGGGTTTATTTAAAATTGTTCTTTCTTATCTCCTTGCTCAAGTTCTGGAAGTTTTAAGCATTATGATGGTGATTTAACATGTGCTAGTACTGGAATTTAATTTTGTCCATGTACATGGGTGGTGAGGCAGCACTAAAATATTACATTGCCACTTATATTAATTGATAGAGTAAAAAACAAATTTAGTGGATTGGAGGTTTGGGGAGAACAGGCTATTCTCCGTACCATATTAGTATGCACTAAGCATCCATACCACAAAGCACAAATAATGTAGCAATGATCTAGCCTAAATTGGCCTATACCATCAT
>NW_020664464.1:23131535-23133134 GCF_002925995.2 Terrapene triunguis | reverse complement strand
ATGTGTAAAGTGAATGTAACATTGCTGCATGAGATGGCTTCCTGGAATCTGGTTTCATATAGAATGTTTTTTCTGTACTATATTATTAGTATTGGCTTAAAGCAATAAACCTGACTGACACTGGTTATTTGGCCTCCTTAATATATTTCATAACGAACCAAAATGTGATCAAGCAACTGACTATACTATTTATCAACAAACATTAAACAAGAAACAGACTGGGAACATCAAATACCAGGTTACTGAGATTACAGATGATATCTACAAAGGATGTAAAAGTTTTTTGAATTTGGTGAAAAATAATGTTGTGTCTTCAGAGACAAATGCTATACCTTGGAAGTATACCTGGATCTTAGACTTTGTACAAATCTTGCTGCCTTGATATTCTTGTCCGAGAAAGCAGACTTCTTCCTCTCTTGTGGGTTGCTATGTACCTGTAGCCCCAGTCAAGGTTTTCTGCTTCCTTTGCAGCCATGAAGTGTCACTCCTACTTCCACTTTTGAGTCTCTGATTAGGGTACTTGAAGTAATTACTCAAGATGATGGCCTCCTAGAATCTACAGTCCAGATATAATTACCATCAGGAGAGATTACTCAGTCAGTCTTATGTCTCATTGGATTTTCACTTATCAGAATAGCCACAGCATAGTCAGTAAGGGTGCGAGGCGACTGGCTTTATAAAGCAGGCATAACCCGCTCTACCTCACTTGATTTTTCCCTCACGCTAAGGGAATCCTCATCTGGCTGGCCAAATTGATTTTATGGTCCCTATATGGTGCCACAGCTCTAAGAAGGGGCTACATCCGGCCAAGTATCTGGTTATATGCCTTTGCATTGGCTTCTAATTTTCCTTGGATAGCTAAATCCAATGAATTTGGCAATTCAGGGAATGAAGGCTGTTCTAGCCCAATATGTTAATCTGGGATAATTTGCTAAACCTTTTAGAATAGCTTTAACTAGCAACTCTTCTTGCAGCATTATAGATCTATTATATATCTGCCCAGGTGTCAGAAGTGGCTCATTACAACCAATGAAATTGGGATGCAGAAAAAAAAATCTGAAAGGATTTGAATTCTTCCTTTCTGCAGCTTTAAAATTTATTGGATTGTAACTCTTCTTTCTTGTTGCAGAATAGTAAAATGAGATAATCTGTTGCCTTCTGTCATCAAAAATGCATTAACATGCCTGCAAATAGAAAACATGATTTTAACCATTTCCTTGTGGCAGCTGCAAGTATCTGTAAAACCCATCATATATAATATGACATGGTTTGGTTTAAATTCCAAATGGGAAATACAGGCTTAGAAGTGGGAGAACACTCAGTTAAAAGTGGGAGTTCCATCTGCAGTATCTCCACAGTGTTATTTGCAGCCTGCAGGTCTGAGGACAAAACCTGCATTAATCATTACTGCAGTGCATCACTGTAGGCAAGCACAGCTTTGCAGCTGTGAGCCTCATGAACTAGAATTATTACTTGCTTTCTGTAGGAAAATGTGCCATTGTACATTAAGGTTTACAAATGGAGTATCTTTGAAATTTCACCATCCTGGGCTAAACTATACTTCTGTTCAGATTTATCCAAGCATCTAACCCTCCTCTT
>NW_020664464.1:23062403-23131525 GCF_002925995.2 Terrapene triunguis | reverse complement strand
TTCCTGAAACTGTACAAATTAGTGATAACTGTGTTAATAGTAGCAAAGAGTCCCGTGGCACCTTATAGACTAACAGACGTATAGGAGCATGAGCTTTCATGGGTGAATACCCACTTCTTCGGATGCATGCCTTTGATACTTTGCATCCCTTTGATACTTGGCATGTGTTAATAGTGTGTCTATGTGTATAGTAGTTGTAGAAAAGAGAAAGTATTAAACTACAATACTTAACATTGTATTAGTAACTATCAACAGCAGTACTAGTGGATCCTTGCTGTTCTGTAGCCATAAACTATTTGTTAAGAAAGGAATTTCTTCAGATTATAGATTTCCAAAATTTACATTTAAGGTGTCTTAAATATGCCACAGCTTTATCATTTCCCAATATTTGACTTACTGTCAGAATGATTGATCTTGTCTAGTTATGTTTTTACTTAGCATGTTATTGCACAAACAGTAACAGAGTATAACACATTCTCCAAAGACAACTAAAGTAAACTACAGTTGTTCAGCTGATATTATTTCTAGAGTGTATCAAGCAAGTCACTATTTCCTTCCCCCGCCCCCATGTCTTCATTTTTGGAAGATAAGTTTGCTATGGTATATATTATTAATTGGAGTTGAATTTTCTAGTCCAGAGGTTCTCAAACTGTGGTCCATGGACCACCAGTGGTCTGCAAGCTCCATTCAGGTGGTCCAAGGATAGTTCCCTCTAAGGTGCATGCCTGGACGGCTGCACACACAACAATGAAGGGCCACCTACCTAATTAGTGGAGCCACGCCTGGGAGGCTCCACTAATTAGGTGCCTGGATCTGGAGAAGACGCACATGTAAGGTGAGGTGGTGGCCTTGGGGGGAATAGGAGGTAGGTGGGAAGGGACAGTGGAGTGAAAAGAGGGAGTGGGGGGAATTTGGGACATGCAGGACTGTGGCAGCCAGAGAAAGAGGCAACTTTCCCCAGCTCCAGGGCTGTGGCTGCTGGGGAGAGATGGCCCTCCTTCCCAGCCTCAGCTCTGTGGCTGCTGTGGCGCAGGAGAGACCCCCCTCCCCCACTCCTTCCCAGCCACAGCTCTGTGGCTGCTGTGGTGGGGGGGAGACCCCCCTCCTTCCTAGCCTCAGCTTGGGGGCTGCTGCGGTGGGGGAGAGACACCCCCCCTTCTCACCTCCAGCTTGGGGGGCTACTGCGGCAGGAAAGAGAGAGCACATCAGTCGCATTAGAAAGGTAAGACTATGGATATTAAAATATGAGTTGTGTGCTTTTATTTGTAGAAGAAAAAATCTTAATTATTAATTATATAGCGCTTTTATCCAAAGTGCTTTACAATAGTTAGTTATTTGGAAAGATCATTAAGTGGTCCGCTGAGACCCTCAGCAATTTTCAAGTGGTCTGCCGGAAAAAAAAAGTTTGAGAACCACTGTTCTCGTCAGGCCTCTGCAGATTTGCCTATCATTCAATGTGAAACATTTCATAAAACAGATTAATCTGATGGTGTTTGCTCTTTTACTTTGCTGTGGAAGAATAAATGTTTATATCCAAAACAAACAAGTGTTCAACTGTCTAGTACAAAGATTGGTGCATGTTTAATGTTTAATTGTTGTTGGCTCTTAAATGGCCTTATATTTTTGTTCTCCTGTTTAGATTTTTTAAAAGTAATTATTATAATGCTTTCAGTTTTCATGGCCTTTTGCCTTCTGCTAAATAATTATCAGTAGTTCAGATTTATTTTATGGAAATTATGCCTATTCTTAACCCTATGTATGCTTTAACACATACATTTATTAATGAGGAACAAAAGCTTTCCACAATCCCATTTATCATGGATAATATGTTATGGATGCACATGTTCTGGTGTGTGTATAGCATCAGATAAAACAGCAGTGTTTGTAAGTAACAAGGGAATATGCTGCTGCCAGTTATGGCTACAGTACAAATATACATGACACTAAATGGCTGCAACAATTCCAAGTTGACAGATGCTGAACTTGAAATTGTTGGCAGCTTTTTTCCTAAAAAACAAAACAAAAAGAGACTTTAATTTCTTTTAAAAGTTCCACTCTTTTTGAAACACTGATTCAACTCAACGGCTTCCATCAGAGGGGGAGACCCCGTCAATGTTTCCTTAAAAAACCCTAAATAAATGTAGCAGTTTTGAGTGTTGTGCCCTTGGGTCTTGATCCTCCGATTGATGTCAGTGGAAGTTAAGGGTGCCCTCTGGGAGGTGCTCAGAACCTTGAAAGGCAGGCCCTTTAAAATGTAGGTGAGACGATGTAATGGAGGGAGGACTTACCCACAGTGATCTCATAAATCAGGAACTGAAACCGGTTGGAGTTGAGGAGACCAGAGCAAGTTAGTGGGGTCTGATTCACCATGTTGTTCCAGTTTTAAGATGGTGCAACTCAACAGAAGTCAATAGAATGGCATTGGTATGAAACTGGAGTAACTCAGCAGGCAACTGAGTCCATTGTTGTCAAAATTTCTTAAACCAGGCAAGTGTCCTTTGAGAAAAGTGTGGCTTTACATTTTCTATTTTTTTTAAATAGATGAATACTACCAAAAAGCAAATCATAGAAATTAGGAAGGAATATTTTTGTTTTAAAGTATCTGTTCCAAAGAGAAGGCCTGATTCTCCACTGCTCTGCTCCTTGTGTAGACACATATACAAGTGCCAAGTGGGAGTAAATCACTACCATGGCAGCACACTATGCCCACAATGCACAAATGTAACTGGACTACTAAAGATATTTAGGTGCCTAAAGATGTAAATAGGTGCCTAGTGGGATTACCTGCATCTTTAAGAACCTAAATACCTTTAAAAATCTGCCTCTGTGATCACACAGGTGCATGCAGTGGAAAATGAGATCTATGGGATTTTAAGAAAGCAAAACAGATTACTCCAATTGTTTCCAGAGAGAAGAATATTACAAGGCAAAGTATAATATTTAGTAATTTTTTTTTAATGACACACATGAACAATGGGTTGCCACATATCTGAAATATTCTGGCTTAGGTTCAGCCTGCAGTCATGGCAATGAATGCCAGCATTAATCTTCAGTGGTTGGAGGTCTACCACCATAGGAGGAAGCAGCAGTGAAAAAGCAGCCACAACATCCCCTTCTTCATGGGGGAGGCAGAGAGCAATAATGCCTCCCAAAGAGTGGATGGTGTTCAATGGGAAGGAGGGGAGAATGTTGGTGAACGGGATGACCCAGTGCATCCGCTAGCAGCATCCACTGCTGGGGTTGCTATGGAGCCTCTGCCAAAAACTAGAGCTGCACTTCAGTAGAAAGACAGAGAGAATGAAATAACAGTAGCAATTCCTGACCTTCCTTGGGATGAATCCCATCTAAGGAGCATGGGCCTTCCTGGTGGAAGGTCTAATCTTAGAGTTCTTACTCACTCAAAACCCCTCGTTACTTAGCTTCTTGTGAGTAAGGACCAGTCCCTCTATTAACTAAAAGAAGTGGAACACATACATGCAGGTGCTTGTACTTCCTCACTCACCGCATTTCTATCAGCCAGGAAAGTAAAGAACAATACATCAGTATGCCAATTTACAAATGACTAGAAATAGGCTTCTCTATTTCCAGTATTGATGACTAAATACTGTCAGTGAAGGGAGAGAGAGAGAAGTTAGAAGTGCATAGCTGTAACATAACTGGTGATATGAACTATAATGTAACAGTGAGATCTGCTGTTCTAAGTTACTGACAACCAGACAGGCATCAGTGCTTCAAACTCTATGTAACAGATTCCACAGCGATCTCCAGAACCCCACTCCCCAGACTGCTAGCAAGCATCTGCTTTGTGCTGGTAAGGTATTTGGTGACAGAGAAGGAAGCAGCTAGTTTTTGTGCTCTTCATGCTTTTCCTGCCAGCTGCTGTACAGCAGAGCATCAGACTCTCTGGGGATGCACATCATGTCCCTCTCTTATTGACTGTATCTCTAGGTGTTTGGGGAATCTGGGAAGTAAGAAGCAATGGAAAAGCAAGAGACCATTGCTGCTGCCTGGTCTCCATACACGAGCCCCCCACAGTCTAGCCCTTTTATCTAATTTTCTGCTTATCACAGAAGAGACCTCAGGAGGTCATCTAGTCCAACCCCCTGCTCAAAGCAGGACCAACAGCAACTAAATTACCCCAGCCTGGGCTTTGTCAAGCTGGGCCTTAAAAACCTGTAAGGATGGAGATTCCACCACCTCCCTAGATAACCCATTCCAGTGCTTCACCACCATGCTAGTGAAATAGTTTTTCCTAATATCCAATCTAGACCTTCCTCACTG
The DNA here is from genome assembly GCF_002925995.2 of Terrapene triunguis. Taxonomy (NCBI): domain Eukaryota; kingdom Metazoa; phylum Chordata; order Testudines; family Emydidae; genus Terrapene; species Terrapene triunguis. Next base: position 23,127,244 of record NW_020664464.1, on the reverse strand, counting down.
CAACTTGAGACCATTGCTCCTTGTTCTGTCATCTGCCGCCACTGAAAACAGCTGAGCTCCATCCTCTTTGGAACCCCCCTTCAGGTAGTTGAAGGCTGCTATCAAATCCCCCATCACTCTTCTCTTCTGCAGACTAAATAAGCCCAGTTTCCTCAGCCTCTCCTCATAAATCATGTGCCCCAGCCCCCTAATAATTTTTGTTGCCCTCCGCTAGACTCTCTCCAATTTGTCCACATCCTTTCAGTAGTGGGGGCCCCAAAACTGGACACAGTACTCCAGTTGTGGCCTCACCAGTGCCAAATAGAGGGGAATAATCACTTCCCTTGATCTGCTGGCAATGCTCCTACTAATACATCCCAAGATGCCGTTGCCTTCTTGGCAACAAGGGCACACTGTTTTCTCATATCCAGCTTCTCGTCCACTGTAATCCCCAGGTCCTTTTCTGCCAGTCGGTCCCCAGCTTGTAGCAGTGCATAGGATTCTTCCATCCTAAGTGCAGGACTCTGCATTTGTCCTTGTTGAACCTCATCAGATTTCTTTTGGCCCAATCCTCCAATTTGTCTAGGTCATTCTGGACCCTATCCCTACCCTCCAGCATATCTACCTCTCCCCCCAGCTTAGTGTCATCCGCAAACTTGCTGAAGGTGCAATCCATCCCATCATCCAGCTCATTAATGAAGATGTTGAACAAAACCCCTGGGGCACTCTGCTTGATACTGGCTGCCAACTAGACATCGAGCCATTGATCGCTAGTCATTGAGCCTGACGATCTAGCCAGCTTTCTATCCACCTTATTGGCCATTCATCCAATCCATACTTCTTTAAATTGCTGGCAAGAATACTGTGAGAGACCATATCAAAAGCTTTGCTAAAGTCAAGGTATATCACGTCCAGTGCTTTCCACAGAGCCAGTTATCTCATCATAGAAAGCAATCAGGTTGGTCAGGCATGACTTGCCCTTGGTGAATCTATGTTGACTGTTCCTGATCACCTTCCTCTCCTCCAAGTGCTTTAAAATCAATTCCTTGAGGACCTACTCCATGATTTTTCCAGGGACTGAGGTGAGGCTGACCAGTCTGTAGTTCCCCAGATTCTCCTTCTTCCCTTTTTAAAGATGGGCACTACATTTGTCTTTTTTCCAATCGTCCAGGACGTCCCCCAATCATCACGAGTTTTCAGAGATAATGGCCATGTGCTTCCTTTCCACCCTTAAACAAGAAGACATGCAACTCACTGGGTAAACTGCTGCAGAAAAAATGCAAGGCAATCTCCTTCACTTTCTGAAAGAAAACCAGTGAGCCACTTCGGAAGGTGTATTCACACACACCCCTGCCCCCAAGTCTCCCACTGTTCACTGAAGTAACAAAGACGAAAAAGAGGATTTTATTACATTTTACCTTTAACATAAGATACCTAATATTTTTCCTTAATATAAGAGGGTAGGTTTGCAGAATTTGCTCTTTAAAGAAAGAGAGACAAATATATGATACTTTAATTGGTGCATAGCAGCCATTAGGATTTGGAAGGAGTTTTCCACAAGATCCTGACCAATTTTTTCACAGGTGACCATCAGTTGTGTGCTCCCTGTTTTCTGAGAAATAAACTTAAGATAACTGGAACCTGATTTTCAGAACAGCTAAGCACTCTCAACTGCAAATAGGTCAATAGGAATTGTATACAGTCAGCACCTCTGACAGTAAGGTTGTGTGAGATGAAGGAACAAGCACAGGACTGTGTCAATAGGCTAAGAGGTCTAATTTGGCTCTGCCAGTAATTTACTGTGTGGCATTGGGCAAGTCATTTTATATATTGGCCTCTGTTTCCCCAACTGTAAAATGGGGATACCCCCGTGATCCCCCTTCTTTCAGACCAGCAAAGCTTAGAAGGATAGTATTTCCTTTCATGCAGAGCACACAGCTTGGTATGGATCCTCCTTTTAATGGGCATCCATGCAACAGACACAGTGAAAATGAGTTCCTGGAAATAAAGTTCCAACGAGGCTGTGGAAGCACAGGGCCTTAATGTGGATGGCAGTGCTGCCATGGGGGCCACCCCACAGGGATGGACCATGGTTCATCCAACAGAATGATGTGATGAAATCTCTGCAATGGAATCTTTGGAGATTTCCTTCCCTATAGCCCCCTTCTAAGGGTTTTAGTGGTGGAATGGGAGCATAGGCGTGTGCAGCACATTTCATTAGGGTGTGCTCCCAGGGAGCCCTACCCTAGCCCCGCCCCCGTCCTGCCCTAGCCCCGCCCCATCCACTCCCTCCTACTTCCAGCCCCCGACTTCCCCCCTCAGAACCGCCAACCCCCCCTGCTCCTTGTCCCCTGACTGCCCCCTCCTGAGACACCCCCCCCCCACTGTAACTGCCTTTCTAGGACCCTACCTGTCCCCTGACCGGGTAGTGGTTGGAACTCAGCGGGGGGGGGGGTCTGGGTGCAGGGGAGGTGGGGTTCAGTTGGGTGGGGGTCTGGGTGTAGGTGGTTGGGGCTCAGTGGGGAGGGGGTCTGGGGGGCTCATCAGGGTGGTACAGATGCAGGGGAGGTGGGGCTTGTCAGAGTGAGGGTTTGAGGGGCCTGCTTAACAGGGGAGCCCCAGCTGCTGCCAAGGGGATCTGCACGCTGGGCTCCCACTTCCCCTATCCCCTTCCCTTCCCCATCCCATGCCCCTTCCCCACCGTTCCATCTCTTCTGCATCCCATCCCCTTCCTTCCCAAACTGCCTCTTTCCCCCTGCCCCTGCTTCCCCTATCCGCTTCTCTTCCCCATCCCATGCCCCTTCCCCACCGCTCCATCTCCTCCGCATCCCACCCCCTTCCTTCCCAAACTGCCTCTTTCCCCCTGCCCCCGCTTCCCCTATCCTCTTCTCTTTCCCATCCCATGCCCCTTCCCCACCGCTCCATCTCCTCCGCATCCCACCCCCTTCCTTCCCAAACTGCCTCTTTCCCCCTGCCCCCGCTTCCCTTATCCTCTTTTCTCTTTCCCATCCCATGCCTCTTTCCCACAGTTCCATCTCCTCCCCATCCCACCACCTTCCTTCCCCCCTGCCCTCACTTCCCCTATCCCCTTCTCTTTCCCATCCCATGCCCCTTCCCCACCACTCCATCTCCTCCCCATCCCACCCCCTTCTTTCCCCCCTGCCTCTTTTCCCCTGCCCTGCCCCGCCCCACAACTCACTGTTGTACAAGATGAAGGATGGCTCCCAGCACACAGAAGGGAGCTCAACCAGCCCTAGGACCCAGAAGGTCGTGTCCAGCTGCAAAGTCCAGGAAGCTGAGCAGCACCTCCTTTTTTCAGCTGGGCTGCAGCAACTCTGTGTTCACAGAAATTGGGGGGGAGGGGGCAGTGGCGTGACCTTGCATCCCATGTGGCCCCCGACCCCTCACCTCTATTTGGGGGGTAATGCCCCCAAACTATGCCATGAACATTCCCAATCACACCCCCCATTTCTCCTTCACTTTCTGCAGGGAAGCAAAGAACGCTGCAGGAGGGGACCTGGGCTGTTTTCATTCCCCCTGGGGCCCAGGAGTACCCCACACAGACCCCCACTGTCCAGCACCATCCCCAGAGACCCAGCGCCCCCGCCTGCCTGCCCCCCAGCCACACGCACCGGCCTGCTGGGCGGGGGCTATTTGCCTTGCCTGGGCTGAGCCAGTGTCACAGCTGGGGTTGGTGGGGGACTCAGAGTGGGAGGGGGCCTGCCCCCCTCATAACCTCCTTGCCTGGTGCCCAGACGAGCCTTCCCCCCCATGCTGGCGGAGAATGACCAGGCCCCTGCACTGGTCCCAGGCAGCTCAGCCCCGGGAGGTGGCAGGCTGAGCAAGAGGAGCTGGAGCAGCTCCCTCCCCCTCCCTGCTGGGGAGGCGCGATCAGGGAGCTCTAGCACTGCCCCCCCCCAGCTCCCATTGGCCAGGGTTCCTGGCCAATGGGCTGGGAACCGGGTCAGCGCTGGGAGGGAGGCAGCGGGCAGCGTTGCCTCTGCCAAGACTCTCCCTGCACGCAGGGATGCTGAGGAGGGGGGAGCTGCCCTCAAGGTGAGAGCACCCCACTCTCCGGCCCAGCCCACCCTGCTCCCTGTCCCCCGACTTGTCCAACCCCCCTCAGGCTCCTAGCAGCGTCTGGCTCAGCGCGGAGCCATACACACAGCTCCGCGGGAGCACGCAGCCCCAACCCCCACAGCTCTGACTGCCCTGCATTAGAGTGTGCATGGGCACACGTGGCACACCCTGTGCGTACGCCTATGAATGGGAGATCTAGCTCTGTCTGTGGGGTGAACTTTGCAGCCTCCGTATTGAACTCTATGCAACCTCTCTGAGCATGCTCACAAATACATTATTAAAATAGGGTCCTATAATGGATATGTAAATCTTTGTTTGATTTTTATAGCATAGTATATATTAGAGTTTTTTTAATTATGCAGTCATCCATGGTAACTGCCACAAATACCTAGCTAAGCTAACTGCTATAAATGTGCTGAATGATCAATTAATAGATGAACTAATGAACAGAGAGCCACCAATTCACCTATAATTTAAATGTTTTTTTCTATTGGTATTCTTTCTATGTTTAAGAAACAATGGATGACAGGGAGGGTGGGAAGCTGTCCACTTTCATGAGCAAGAAGGATTACTGTGTATTCAACTATGTGACATCACAGAGTAATATGAGGTTATATGAAAGCAATTATATAAGAAATGCACTGTAAGCGATTAGAAAGCAGGTTGAACACCACTGAAATGACTATGCAATACTATTTTGGTGTGAACAGGAAGGTTTTGGCTTCCCCGACTGTGGGATGCTGTTCCAGGAAGGAGGAGACATGGAGTCCACCTACTGGAGAAGTGGAAGAGCATCTTCAGACACTGACTTGCCAAACTAATCAGGAGCGCTTTAAACTGTTTTCAAAGAGGATAAATGATTAAAGTGCAAAGATAAGTATTAAAAACAAAAAGTGCCCTTGACAAAGGGCTGGAAGTTGTTGGGGGGAGGGGAAAATAGAGCGTTACAGGAGCAACAAGAATAAAAACAGTGGGGAAATCTGCTCAACATCTTAGATGTCTATGCAGTGAGTATAGGGAATTAAACTGGAAGTCTTAGTACACAGTTAAAACTATGACTTAATTGGCATCACAGAGACTTGGTGGGATAAATCTCATGACTGAAATATTGATATAGGGGGCATAGCTTGTTCAGGAAGGACAGGAAAGGGAAAAGGGAGAAGGTATTGCATTGTACATCAAGAACACTTATTCTGAGGTCCAGAAGAAGGTGAGAACCAGACCAGCTCAAAGTCTCTGGGTGAAGCAATAGGAGGGGGGGGGGGCAGAGGTGATATCATGGTAGGGGAGGTGAATGAGTCATTTGTAGAACAAATACACAAGACCTCGCAGTAATAGGGTACTTTAACTACCCAGACATCCGTTGAAAAAATGATACAGCGAACCACAAAATCTCCAGTAAGTTCTTGGAATGTGTTAAGGACAACTTATTTCAGAAGGTGGAGGAAGTAACCAGGGGGGCAGCCTCTTCAGAGTTGGTTTTACCAGTGAGGAATTAGCCGTGAATCTGAAGGGGGAAGGCAATTTGGGTGAAAGTGATAATGAAATTATGGATTTCATAATTCTAAAGAAAGGAAGGTGTGAAAGCAGTGGAATAAAGACAACATCAAAAAAAGCAGACTTTTAAAACTCAGAGTATTCAAGTTGTCCAGGCCTGGTGAAATTCACCTTAGGATACTTAAGAAACTAGCTGAAACAATCTCGGAATCATTAGTGACTACCTAATGATCACAGAGGACTGAAGAAGGGAAAACATAGTACCTAGCTGTGAAAAGGGGAACAAAGAGGTCCAAGGGAATTAAAGATGTCTGTCTAACATTAATTCCTGGAAAGCTACTGGAACAAATTAGCAATTGATTTGTGAGCATGTAGAGGATACAGTGATAAACAATAGTCACCATTGGTTTGGCATGATCTGTTCTTGACAAATCCATTTAATTTCTTTCTTTGACAGGGTTACTGGCCTAGTGGATGGGGGAAAGGGGAGAGAGTAGTAGGTGTGATATATCTTGATTTTTAGCAAGACTTTTGACATAGTCCTCCTACATGACATTCTCATAAACAAATTAGGGAAATGTAGTCCAGATGAAATTACTGCAAAGTGGGTGACAACTAGTTGAAAAATCATACTCAAACAGTAGTTATCAATGGTTCGCTGTCAAACTGGAAGGCCATATCTAGTGGGGTCCTTGCAGGAGTTTCCTGGGTATAGAACTAGTCACTGTTTTCATTAATGACTTGAATAACAGAATGGAGAGTGCACACAGAGAATTTCAGAATAAAACCAAACTGGGAGGGTTGCAAGCACTTTGAAGGACAGGATTACAATTCAAAATAATTTTGATTAATTTGAGAATTAGTCTAAAATCAACAAGATGAAACTCAATAAAGACCAAGTGCAAAGTACTATGCTTGTGAAAGAAAAATCCAATGCACAAATACAAAATGGGGAATAACTGGATAGGCTGTAGTACTGCAGAAATGGATCTAAGGGCTATCGTGGATCACAAATTGAACATGAGACAACAATGTGATAAAGTTGCAAAAAATGCTAATATTATTTTGGGGTGTATTAACAGGCATGTCTTATATAAGACATGGCAAGTGATTGTTCTCAGCACTGGTAAGACCTCAGTGGGGGAACTATATCCACGCATTCTGGGTACCACATTTTAAGAAAGATATGGAGAGTCCAGGGGAGAGCAACAAAAATGATAAAAAGTTTAGAAAACATAACCTATGAGGAAAGTTAAAAAAAAAAACTGGGCATATTTAGTCTTGAGAAAAGAAGACTGAGGGAGGACCAGATACAGATATGTTAAGGACTATTATAAAGAGAATTGTGATCACTTGTTTTCCTTGTCCACTGAAGGTAGGACAAGTAGTAATCTTGTCCAGGCTTAATCTTCAGCAAGGGAGATTTCAGTTAGAAAGTTTTATTTCCCAATATCTAACTATAAAGATAGTAAGGGTCTACTATCAAAGGAATGGAGTCCCCATCACTGGAGGCTTTTAAGAACAGTTTAAACACCTAGTGGGGATGGTCTAGATATACTTGGTCCTGTTTCAGCACAGGGGGTGGACTGCATGACTTCTCAAGGCCCCTTCCAGCCCTTCATTTCTATGGTTCCATGACTCTGTAATATTTGTCAGTGTTGCTATTTTCTGCAATGGGTAACACGGTTGTTGTAAGCAAACTGAATAGTTTTTAAAAAAGTCTAATCTGAATCTCTGTCTCCTGTCTAGAACACTGAATAGCACAATTTCCCCCTCCCCCAAACAAACTCACCATAAAGAAATAGTTAATTTGACATCCATCCCTGCAAACAGGAAGCATTGGAGTATAGAACAAACATGCTGAGACCACATTTGAAAATAACTTTTGTGCTTTAGCAAGCCAAAGCACAGCGTTTTGGAAGGTTTGTGCTAATTGCCTGAAATTCTAAAGAGCATAAAAAAATTGCCACAGGGTGAGTAAATGATGAATTTTTCACCCATCTGTAATATGATACACCTATTATTGTGGAAAGGAAATTACTTTGACCTTGTCAATTGTAAAGGTAACTCCACAGTGGATTCTTTTCTGTTTGTTTGTTGTTTGAACACATACAGGATATTAATTTTGTTTCAGTTAGTACTTACATTGTCTCCTTTTGTTTTCTTCTACAAATGTTTCTAATAACATTACTTTTGAAATTCAGACCAAAACAGAACTCTCTTTCAGGTTTCAGTTGAAGATATTATGGAAGACATACCAGTATTTAAAGTATTTGCATATTGAATATGTATTATATGGGAAATGTTTTTCAGCCATAGGCTGAACACGCATGAACAAAATAAATGGAAAGGCAGGGTGCTATATTTCACTTAAAGGTGCCCTGAAGAGGTGAAATAATAAATTTCTGCTTTTTTCCTCCTTATGATATATAAATAAGTCCTAAAAGATTTGTTTATTTTTATTACATAACCAGACTGTGATGTGGTGTATACCCAATACAAGCAATGAAAGAGTTAATATGGGCCTGAGAGGCAAATTTATGCTCTCTGGCTGCATGGAAGGGTGGACAAGGATTAATTAAAGATGAAGCCCTACTGAGGAATGAGCTGGGTGGTAACTGTAAAGAAGGGGAGTGCAGATTAAAAGAAACTCTGCAGACACTCTCTGGACCTAGAAAGTGGAGAGACTGGGAGAGTCAAAGAGGAAGCCCAGGGGGATAGTTGGTCCTTAAGTAGTGGAGTCTGTCAGGAGGCCAGGAGAGCCACTAGTGGATGGAGAGTCCTGATAAAAGGACACAATCTGGACCTCCAGGGAGGCATCCAACTCAGGAAAGTCTGACAGGACAAATCCTGGATGCTGGTTATAGAGTCTCTAGACAGGAACCCAGTGTAGAGGGTGGGCCCGAGTTCCCCTTACCAGCTCCTGGTGAAGGTGTTGTGGAGACCCTGAAAAGGGGATAAAGACCCAAGACAAGGGTATGAGGATCACAGGGCTCAGTCTGTGCTGAAGACCTTTTGTAAGGACATTGGATTCGTAATTGTTTGACTTTCTCTTATCCCAGAAGGGGTGGGATGAAACGTGACCTGGCTGGAGGGCTGAGTCACAAGAAGAGGCAGACCACTGCAGGACTGGAGCAATTGTCATAGGGAGTGCTAGATGAGGAGAGCCTGCTGCGCCATGCCTACCAATGGGGGGGACCACTGCAGCGGACCGTCCACTCCTTGACAGTCAATTAAACAAACCCCTATATTGAAGTAAATGGGACTATTCGTGTGTTTAAAGAAATGCACAAGCTTAATTGTTTTGCTGAATTAGGGCCTTCCCTCCCAAGTAGAAGGTTAGGATTATTGACTCTTTAGCTAAAGACCTCATTTATTATCTGTTTGACTTATATAGATGATATCCCAAACAAAACAAACAACATGACTCTGATCTCTCTTATACTGATGTAAATCTGGAATAACTTTGCTAAAGTCTGATGTTACATTACTGTAAATTGGGGTGTAGGTGAGGAAAATTAGATGCATAGGGTGCAGGTCCATTGCTGCTTTAAAACTTGGAGTCATCTGTACCTGTGAAAGGTGGGTGTAAAATTCAAGGAGAGAATTTGGTTTTGGTCCAATGAGTTATAAAAATGAAATGAAAAGTCTCCTTCCTGCTCTAAGAACTGGATCCAAAGTGATTTAAGCAATGGGAGTCTTCCCATTCAATGTCACAGACTTTTTGGATCAGGCCTGTTGCTGCTCAGTTTCAATCTCTTGCTTCTTGTTGTGAAATCGTAAATTCACTAGTTCTCCAATCACTACAGTCTCCCAGGATAGACAAGTCCTGAATTTCTAAAGGACAGAAAAAAAATCCCCTTCCCCCAAATTCATAATCTCTCATATGTATTCCCATTCTATGCTGTCCCACCCCTTCATCCAGACACCCCCTTGCATTTTCAGGTCCCTTGTCAAATGGTAGATGCTACGGGCTGAGTATTTTTGAAAATCTGGCCATTAATTAAACATCTCACCTGGAAATTTTACAACAAGGTGGGTCCTAGCTTGCTGTGCTTGCAACTTGATCCAATATGAAGAGCATGAAGGATTCAGTTTGATCTTGGCAAGTGTTTCAATATTACAGATTTCAATATGTGTGTCTCCTAAAAGAGGGAGAAAGTGGGGCCTGTGATTTCTTTTGCTTCTTTTTTATTTATAAAGGAGACCTGAAAGATTTATAGAAAAACAAACAACACCTGCTCTCCTTCCAAAAAGGGGGAGGAGTGTGAAGGATAACATCCATAAGGTGTTTGAGGTGACCTCTGCAGCCGTGCTTCCCAAAAAATGGGTCCTGACCCACCAGTGGGTCACAGGAAGATTCTAGATGGGTCTAGGCTGGATTAACCCATCACTGGACCCTGGTTTAGGCAAACATACACTTATCTCGTCCTGGTGCAGATGGGGGGGGGCCCAGAAAGGGAGGATTGTTGAAGAGTGAGCCCACCCTACAATCACCCTACAACAGTGGCTCCTGTTTTGTGGGGCTTGGCCTGGCTCTTCACTCTGGGGGTTACAATCTGGGGCACATGGTTGCAGCACTGTTCATTCAAATTTGGCCCGGCCACCCCTCTTTCATGATCATGAGTGATGCTGTGACTCTGTGTGCCAGGTCGCAATGCCCAGAAGGCCCAGCCCCATGAGACAGGAGCCACTGCTGAAGAGTGAGTCCAGGGAGAACTCACTCTCTAACCCCCACACAGGGGTGGGATAAGGATTATAATGCCTGGATGGAGGCTACATATATAATAGTGATTGCAAAAAAGACAATTGGTGAGTAGCCTTAGTCAAAAGTTTAGGAACTACTTATCTACAGCATACCTGAGTTCAAATGGTTGGTCAATATGCATATTCAAGAGTGACTGAAACCCTGTATTTTGCAGCATGTGCCTTGAAAGCTTCCATCTCCTTGTACCTCTTAAGGTTTCTTTGCTTTCAGCTCAAATGTAGACGAATGGTGAGATGTAACTACCAGTTACTACTATCAGTTGGGGACACCAAGAATTTTGTGACATGTTCAGCTCCGGCTTAGATCAGGTGTTACAAAGGCTAAATGAAATTTTTTGCCAAGATATGACTTTTCTTTACGAATCTGGTTTAATAAGCTGGTGTATCTATTTCAAATTACATTTGCAGAAAATTTGTCAAACTGTTGCATATGGTGGTGAAGTTTCTACCATAACAAAGTAATTCTCTATTGAGTATGAGCATGGTTTAAGTAGGTCTGGGGTTAAGTAAAACCTCTGGAGAGACCTAAGTATTATAGTGTTAAATTTTATTCTATAAATATACCAGAAATTACTACAACATGGGGTCTGGGATTTGAGAGAGTTGTTTTTACTTTTAAGAAAGTACAAATTTCTCATGATAAGATGAGCTACATCCATTTATGGGTCCCAAGATGAGCCTTACGATACTGGCTGATGCAATCTTTGCACAATTTATTGCTTTCCTTCATTTCCAGTTTCAGGGCTATGAATTTATCTGTTCTTTTTCCAAATATGATAATTTCTACTTGATTAGGTAGCATATCCTGCTAATATTTCATGTATGTGTATTAATTCTGGTCAGACAATAAAAGTCGCTTATCCCTGAGCAATGCATGAATATTGGTTCTCTAAGCTGGGGGATCCCTCTTGTGCAACTGAATATCACAGTCATCATAACCTGGCCTCTTAATCTAGCCACTGCTGACAGAAGAGAACTGTCTTGTGGGATTTCCCTATTACTAAATCTTTACTTAAAATAACACTTCTTTGGTATTTGTATTACTATATGGAGTTTTGCTGTCAAGAAACAAAACCAAATATTGTACACTGCTAAGAGCTAGGTTGTAATTTTAGGTGGAACCCTGAGCAGGGGATATTGTGTAAACTACACCAATCCAGGAGTATCTCCCACTTGTTCCCAAAACAAATTACTATAACAGTTGTAAATAACTACTCACCCCTATCCCTCCATGTTAGCTCACTTGTGTTGGCCAGTTAGTGGGGGTAAGTGGAACTGGGGCATCTTCCATTCCCAGACCCTCCTTGTCCAGGTTGGAGGGAGGGAGGCAGTAAGCCAGCAAGTAATCTCATTTACTCTTACACACTGGACCTAAGATTGGGGTAGCCCAACTAAGGATGTGAATGAGGTTGTTACTCCCTTGTGCAGGTGTACATTCAAAGCTACAATCTATGCCTAATTGATTATTCATTAGCAGTATGAAGTTTCTCACCTGACAGGATGGATGCCTTTATTAAATATATGTTGGAAGGTTTAACCGTATTGTTAAATTAACCAGAGGGACTAATTTCACCCCATTGTAACCCCAATTATTTCTGTGAACAACAGGGCTGGGTATGCCCTCCAACAGTATCAGTTTCTTGCAACTATATGTTGCTTTCTAAATAAATAGCTTAACTCTATGCAAACATTAATGGCTTTGACACAGCTAAATCTTTGAATTGTAGTTCTGAGATTCCTTGGTCTCTGTTCTTCTTATTGACAAGAATCTCAGCATATTTTAATGCCCCTTTTGGTTTTTAAAACGAGCAGGATTGAGTTCTCTTGAATAGCTTAAAGGCTCTAGATAGACTGGCAAAGCACAGCCCTTTTTTCTGAGTAGTTTTGGGCAGGATTAAAGGCAGGCCTCTGCCTTTGAAGCTGTCTCAAACTCTTGGAACAAAAAAAATGTCCCCTTTGTAGTGCAAATTGTGGATCATCATTAAGACTGTTTATCGTGGCCATGATTTTCATGACACAGTCTGTGACTTTTAGGGTTTTTTAGTTTTTTTTTGCATAAAAGGTCATGGTCTCTTTCCTGATCGTCTGCCTTCTACTGAGCAAGACTCCCACATTTTTTTACACAATTGGCTCTTTGGTGTTTTGCTATCTCCATGCCTTTTATGCTAGCTATTTACCGCTTTTCCATTGGAAAATACAATTAATCGCAAAAATATCATGTGCTGTGACTTTTCCAATTTTTGCTGCAACAGCCATCATAATGGCTTCATGCTTAGTGATCACAGAAATGCCATATAGTGCTCAAGACCAGAAATGGGTGATCTCTTGCTTTTGGTATGGGTGCTAAGAGTGGTACCCATTTTATCTGAAGGTTTAACGCATCTAGGAATCAGGGTACAATACAAAGACTTGTACTGCATGATTCTCAAACCCCTCTCCTAGGGCCATGATGTACATACTCTTGGTGACCTCAATGGTCAGCATCTTCAGCACTGTGACTTTATTCTTAAACATTTGCATTTAAATTCTCTGTGAGGAGGTGTGCTTCCACAACCATGAAAGTATATTGTTCAAAGGCTTGGTAAAAGTGCCCCCTCAGAGCTAACATGGTAACAGTGAGGTTTAGAGTCCATCACTATAATAGGATTCTGTTCAATCTTTTTAAAACCATTTTAGACATCAACTCCCCTGACTTTTGCCATCTGGTCATAATCTTGTACAGTTCAGTTCCTTCATTCGTCCCATTGCATTTGTGTTTTTCAGTGTTAGGATATGGAGTTCTCCCCTGCTCTGAACAGAACATGCACACTCTGTCTGTAATCTGAATTGTCCCTCTTTCCTGATGGTTGGCTTTAGTGGTAACACAAATTTACAAAACATAAACCACAGTCAAAGTTGGGCTGTTCCTAAGTCTTTCCTGTAGGACTGTCTCTGTCCTAACTCCCAGCAGTTCCCTCTGCTTCTGAGAGAGCCATTCCAATCCTTCATATAAAGTGTTGTGAGAAGAAGGGGCCATGCCCCTCTCCACACTATACTGCACTGCAAGCCAGTGCACCAGGGGAAAGAAAACTGCACTAGTTTTAAATAAAATAAAAATAAAAATCTGTTTGTTCATATTCTCTGCACACCAGGTTGCTAAGAGTGATTGTGCCTCTGTTAAGTATAACCCTGCACCAACCTCCAATAGGGCACTCTCTGCATTATTCCCCCCTCCTCGTACCCCTCAATTTGGGCCTGTGGTTTTTTTTGATACTTTGGCTAAGAACAGCCACACAATATCCTGCTCAGGCTAATAAAAGGCTTTTTATTACCCCCTACCAAATTCTATGTGGGACTAGAAACCATCAGAAGCAGACTGAAAATATGACCCAATGAGCGCACATATCTTCCTCCCCCTAGCTCCCTATAGAAATAAGCAATGTATGCAGCCAAAGATTACATTAGCCCCTATCACAAGTAACTTGTACAATGGTGGTAGTACATAGAGTGATTATCAGTACTTAATCAACAATTTTGCCCATACATTGTGGGAAGCAGCAGCAGCAGCAACATGGAAATGTGGTGGCAGTGGTTTTGATAAGTCTCACTGCAGCTGAAGATCACCTTTAACATTTTTTGAAACACTTCTGCTGCAATATCTCCTTGGTTTGCCGTGGCAAGGAAAAGGTGCTGCTCTCATTTTATGGAGGAAATGGCTGAGAATATTTTGATTCCTGGCTGCTATAGTGCTGGGCAATTGGTCACAATGTGAATGCCACCATCTTGACAAGTTTGGGGACATCATGTTGATTTCCCATCATCACATTTGCTGCACCCTACTGCCTCCTTCTGCAGGACAGCAGATAAGGGGAGAGGCAGCTGCTTTCATCCTCAACAGCTTCAGTGCTAATCACTACAGTCTCTAGCTGATTTGCTTTCATATGCATTATATGTTTGAAAAGTTCAGTTCTGGACCTAATTGATTCCAGTAAGAAAATGAGCAAGCTGTAGTTGGTTGGGCTATAGAACTGGAAAGCTTACTTTGAAGTCCAAATTGTCCACTAATTTTTGCTGATCATTCAATATCCTAGCAACTTCATAGATAGAAGCTAATTAGCAATGTTGGCAGGAGCTCATGTCAATACCAACTCCAGACCCATTTGTAATTTTCTATTCTGTTGTATGAAAGGTTAACAAAATGAAATAGATCAAACAAGTTTACAAGGATACTGCTAACATACTCCTTTAATGGTTTTAATTTTGTGTTTCACTGTTGATTAATCCATGGAAGCTTGAACTGGTCTTTTCCTTAGCAACATCATTTTCTTCTATGGCATTGGCATTTTTTTTATCATAAAGTTTCTTTGATTAACAAGCTAATAATGACTGAAATCTCCTCTGGCACTGCTAAATTGTTTCCCCTGGACTGGACAAAAGCCCCTCCAGGGACTTGGGGATCCATGTTCGGGGTTGGAGTAGGAGCTGGGTGTGATACAATCATCCATCCATGTAGTTTTCTGAGAAGCAGCACAAAAAGTAACTCTAAACACATGATTTCACTATCCATGCTGTGGAAACTCCTGGTATGGTGTGTGTGCATGTGTATTCAGAGGGCTGAGGTCACCTATGGGAGCCCCTCACAGGTGTGCGGTACTGCTTCTTTGGAGGGGTTGAGAAGCTCTGGGAAGGAGAGTTCAGGAACAAGTCATCTGCCTAGATGGGCCCTGTTTCTCATGGATATATGCCGATCCCTGAAAGATCTGCAGGTTTTGGAGGCTGAGCCACCATTTCAGGTTCTAGTGCCCCTCAAGGAAATATTTGGGGAAAACTAGTGGAGTCCAAGATGATTATGTGGATTTTTACTATAAAGGAGAGTTTGTTGTTTATATCTTTAAATATTTGGAAAGCTCTCAAACACTACAAAGGGGCCATAGAAGTACCTAGAGAGATTACTAGGTATCTAAATAAGTACTAGATAGGAAAAATAACATATACTTTACAAAAAGCTTCTTTGCAACCAGATTGCCTTGACAATCTCCTATAATAATTGCTTTTTCAATGAATAAAAACATTCTATTGTAGTTCTTTTCAAACCAATATAAATATAAGCATTATGTAGCATAGGCCCCAATTCAGCAATACATAACTACTCAGCAAAGCACTTCAGTGTGTGTACTTAAGTCTCATTAAAGTCCCAAAGAAGTAAATGGAATTAAAACATATGTTTAAAGATAAACGTGAGTAAGTGCTCTGCTTAATAGGGATGAATTTAGGCATGTGCTTAAGTGCTTTGCTGAACTGGTGTCATACAGTCTGTGCAACTATCTCCTATAGTATCAGTGGGAGAAAAAAGATTACCTGCTCATTGTGTTCTCTAAGAAAACAACACACTCCTCTCAGATCTGTAGGGTGCGCGCTTGCCTTAAGCACTCTGCTCTCCCTGCATGTGCAGTTTGTCCATTAATGATAATTTCCATACAATTGAATGAGGTTGTTTCTCTGAGATTAAAAATATTTTTCCCTAATACTTGAAATTAGACTAGTGACACGTTATCCAAGTGAACATCAGTTACCATGTAGATTGATTTTTATTGTTTTGTTTGCTAGGTTGTATAATTTGATAGCTGAACTGGATAGCACAGTTATTTAATAGGGGTATGTCAAATTGCTGAAGAGGGACTCTGGGAGAATTTTCAAGCTAGCTATGGTACTGAATAGGTTGAGTCTGTGAGTGGGTATTTTATTTACTATGTACTATATGGTTTCTGCTCACATCTTTAAGGGAAACCGTCCAATTTAAAATACCTTAAAGGTTTTGATTCTGTTATCATTTATTCTGATGCAAATTAGGAGCACAGAGAAGACAAAAAAAATCCGAATGGAAAAAATACAGTATATAGGGTGCCTGTTTGTGCCAGCTTAGACTTGAGGCTTTTTCTTTTGCCCTTCAATGCATAAACAATTAAAGCATTATAAGATATGAATTACAGGTTAAAATTGGGTCATTAACATTTTAGGGTCAGATTTTGAAAAGCACTTCAATGAGTTAGGATCACAACTCACTTAAGTGTTTTTCAGAATCCTACTCTTTAGTAAGAGGAGCAAAATACTACAGTTGCCTGCTGCCCTCAGTTTTAAGAAAAAAGACAGAGAATCATAGAATATCAGGGTGGGAAGGGACCTCAGGAGGTCAGCTAGTCCAACCCCCTGCTCAAAGCAGGACCAATCCCCAACTAAATCATTCCAGCCAGGGCTTTGTCAAGCCTGACCTTAAAAACGTCTAAGGAAGGAGACTCCACCACCTCCCTATGTAACCCATTTCAGTGTTTCACCACCCTCCTAGTGAAAAAGTTTTTTCCTAATATCCAACCTAAACATCCCCCACTGCAACTTGAGATCATTACTCCTTGTTTAAGTAATACTTTGCCCTGACAAGCCAATTGAAAGATTAAATTTTTATATAAACTATATATCCAGATTTAAACTCTCTTGGTTTACAGACATTTCTGTAGGGTTTACTGATTAACAAATTAGATACAAATCATTTTTAAATGGAGGTAAATCGCTAATCTACATACAGAATATAAACTAGGTAAACATCTATTTTTCACACAGTACAATAACCCTCTAAAGCCATTTATTTTCTAATATATTCTAGTCCTTAAGCAATTAATATCAGGTGTAGATTATTTAAGGGATAATCTTTGCAGCATTGAAGTATTTGTCTTTTTCTTAATTACATTGCAAGTATTTGTCACGGTTTTAATTAACATCTAAGGAAATGCTAGTAGACTGTAAATGAGGATTTTTTCCCCCTTGTTCATTGTCATGTATAGTCTTAGTGGTGGCATTCATTTAAAAAAGATGATTTGAAGGTATTGCCAGTGTTTCTTGTTTGAAACAGTTAACATGTAAATGGCTTTTCACACCAGGGTGACAATTTTCAATATATAATGCATTTTCTAGGTCACGATGATGATAAAAAGGAATACCATGCAGTATATGTTTCAAATTTTAAAACCTCAAATGTGGGTGAATATTTCAAGAGAAACAAACAAAATGCAGGAGGCTTGATTTCAGTACAAAAATCAAAATTCCTCATTTGGGCACATTTTCGGAACAATGTAAGGATTTATGTAAGTGAAGCAGATACAAATGAATTGTACTGCACATGAGTATACTCTGATTTATTTAGCCATCCCTTTTTCAACATATTAGTTTATTAATGGTTAAACATTCCTTTGGGAATATTTTAATGTCCAAGGATTTGTTAGATAAACTATAGCCTCCAGACTGACATTCTGATAATATTTTCCTGGGTCGCAGCTGATCTTTCATCCATCTTTAAGAATCAGAAAGGAGCTGACTGGAATCTCTCAGCCGGGTGTGGTGGGATAGTTTATTGCATGGCTACCTCTATATAAAAAGCCACATAGGCACTATAATGAAGACATCAAGGTGAATAATGACTGGCCTTAAAATAAATCTTGCCAGGGCAGATGGTGTTTGGCAACCTTAGTTGGCAACTCACCTAGGAGAAGGGACACTTTCTCTTCAAACCGATGGTGTCAAGCTTGGACACCCAACCTGCTAAGTTCATCCAATAGATATACTCATGTGAACTGATGCCTACATCAAGTGTACCTCAGACGGGTAGGGCATTCCCTGCGAGCAATGTTCAACAGCCTTGCCTGACTGTTGTAACTTGGCAAGGTCCACTAAAGTTAAAGAAGTGATTGAGTAAGTGCAGTAAACTGTGATATGCCAGTAGTAACGTAGGAACACTGGCTGCAAGAAGCTTGGAGCTATGTGAGGTCTTAAAGAGGCGAAGAGTAAATATGACGTGTACAAGAGACTAAATGGAAAGTTGTAAACCTGAGATATTAGTAGAAGGTTACAAAATCTACTATTCAGGGAGTTCAACCTCCTGAAAGGGTAGTTAAACTGTGCAGAGATATGTGATTGTGTTTACTAGAACGTTGGACCAACTGATGAATGTTAAACTGTGTTGGGAGGAGGTAAGATCCATATAGTAAGTAGTTAAGCACCACAGGGAGGAAAGGATCAAAAGATAAAAGAGGAGTTTTTCAATGAGTTGTTTTAACTTATTGGAAAAATACCACCCACTGACAAGATAATTATCAGAGCAGATGCACACACTGAATGACAAAGACAGGATATGAAGCAGTTCATGGAGGTAATGGCATTGGAACCAGAAACTCCAAGGAGGAAATGGTCCTACAGACTTTTCTGGTACTTTCAGAAGAGGGAAAGTCACCTCATAACTTATGCCAGTAGAGGACACAAGTCCTAAATCAATGTGTTTTTAACAAGAAGTGATAGATCCCAAATAGTCATTGTGAACCAGCATAGACTTTTTATGAATGCAGAGACCTCACAAACATTTGAACCCCTGGGCACCAGAAAGGCCTAAGTGATGGAAACTTAAAGATGGGAATGAAAAAAATTCTCTAAACAAGAAATAATGCACAGACTTCCTGACTACACACAAGGATGTGTAGAGGATATGGTATAAACTGAAGCTAACATTACTAGAAATGGAACATGAAATCCTAGGAATGGTGAAACCGGCGCTGAAAAAGATAAGAAGGGAGATATGGTGGTGGAATCTACCAGTTAAAGAATTTGTTGAGAAGAAATAAGTAACCTGTAAAAATGGCAGGCCAGTGTCTTTAGCAGTGGTAAGTTGATGTATATGGAGGCAAAAGGGAAGGCAAAAGAAGTGATGCAACAGCTAAAAATGTGGCCTGTGATGGGCTATATAACTGACTTGAAGAATATGATGGAGAAAAGACTATCTATAAACTCACTAAGACAGGAGAGAAAACAAGGAATGTGAACTAGTTTGCTTATATTAGAGTTGAACATGGTATATTAAAAATGAATGGTGAATCAGTCATTAAAGTATGGACTAATTATTTGAAAGAGTGATGGATGAGCTGAACCCAAGGGAGGAATTAAGAAAATGTAAATTGAACTGGGGTGTGATAGATTGCATTCAGGAGGAAGAGATTTTAGAGGCATTAATGAAAATGAAAAAAGAGAAAGCACTTGGGCCAGATGAAGTACCAGTGGATGTGCTGAAGTCATTGGAATGGGAAGTCATTAAGTATTTTACAAGTCTTAAATAATATTCTTAAGAAAGAGAACATGCCAGATGAATGGCATAAAAGCTTTGTCATGCCCATTTTTAAACACAAAGGAGATATTATACTGTGTGCTAATTATTGCCCAGTTAAACTGACATCACATGCAATGAAATTATGGGAGAAGATGTGGAGTGACTAGAGTAGTCAAATGGGGCTGGGACAGAGAATTTCCAGTAAACATTGGTCTGCAGCAGGGGTCAGCATTGAGCCCTTTTTTGTTTGCAGTTAGCATGGATATGGTAAGTGAGAATATATGGAGGAAGCTGCCTTGAAATATGCTCTTTGCTGATAACTTAATGATCTGTGAGGAAGATTGTGAGACCTTGCTGTGACACAGTGCAGGGTGCAAACAAACGTTTTCAGGGATTGGGACTAGGACTTTTCAGCTTGGAAAAGAGACAACTAAGAGTGGATATGACAGGTCTATAAAATCATGACTGGTGTGGAGAAAGTAAAAAAGAAAGTGTTATTTATTCCTTCTCATAACACAAGAACTAGGGGTCACCAAATGAAATTAATAGGCAATAGGTTTAAAACAAACAAAAGGAAGTATTTCTTCACATAACCCACAGACAACTTGCCAGAGTATGTTGTGAAGGCCAAGACTATAACAGGGTTGATAAAAGAACTAGATAAATTCATGGAGAATCGGTCCATCAATGGCTATTAGCCAGGATGGGCAGGGATGCAAAACCATGCTCTGAGTGTCCCTAGCCTCTGTTTGCCAGAAGCTGAAAATGGGTGACAGGGGATGGATCACTTGATGTTCATTCCCTCTGGGGCACCTGGCATTGTCCACTGTCGGAAGACAGGATACTGGGCTAGCTGGAGCTTTGGTCTGACCCAGTATGGCCATTCTTGTGTTCTTATGTTCACTCTGATCACTCAGATGTTAATTAGTTCCCCTGGAGAAAGCTGAGAAGGGTAATTAGTCGATCAGCCTGACTGGCTGTGGCAATTACCCTATTAGCCCAGGGCTGATAATAAGAAGGCACAGGAAGGAAGTGAAAAGGGGTAGAGGGAGGAACAGGGTAGCTGAGCCTAGCCCCACAGAGGCTCAGAGTAGGGAGATCTTAGATTCCTCTTAGCTTTTGACCCTCTCATCAGGACCTAAGTTAACCTTGTAAATAGACTGTTGCATGGGGATTGTTGTGAAAAAGGTGGAGGGAACTTAAAATAAAAGGACACAGTGAAGACACAACCATGGGAGTCTGGAGTTTCTGTGGGGAAGAAGGTGGGAGAGGAGCCACACCCTGTGACACTTGCAAAGAAGCTTTGAACAGCAGCAACACAGTTTTGAGCATATGGGACTTAGAGTGGATGTTGGTAAGTCTCAGTCTTGGATAAGTGAGGGAGGGAGACCCACCACGAAGATATTATAGGCAGAGCTTAGAAGAGTGAAAGAATTTAAATACCTTTATCAATGGTTGCTGACACTGGTGCTCTCCGGAGTTGTCTGGCATCATACCAAAGCTGCTTGGTGCAAATGATAGGAGCTGACCTCAGTTCTTTGTGCTACAAAGATTCCAATAATGTTAAAAGGTAGAGTGTAATCAACTATAATTTGACCCCTCTTAATGTAAGGAACAGAGATTTGGCCAATCACAAGAAAATAAATCAGTATGCATTCCACTATGAAAACTAAGATTTTCAGATAGTAAAATGGTTGGACACTCTGTGATAAGAAATGAAATAAGGTTGTGAGTGGGCTAATGCATATTTCTCCAAATGAAGACAAGTTAATGGAGGCTAAGCTATGGTGGTATGGACATGTCCAATAGAGACCTGAGATATACTAGTCGGATGGCCCTTTCAAAGACTGTGGATAGAAAACGACCAAGGGGGAGGCCAAAGACTTGGTACGTGGAATGGATATCAGCGGATCTCAGAGGGGCCAATTTACACAACAGCCAAGTGTATATACAGTCATGAATTTTGGAAGAAAGCTATAAAAGTTGCCAACTCTGATGAAGACAGTAGCAAGGAGCTGAATGCTATCCTGGCCCCCTATGTTGTTGCTGAATCTTTATTTGCATTTTTTTTAATGTACACAGAACAAAAGCTGCTTCAGAAACTGATTGTGGATTCAGGCACAAAATGTGGACCTGTTGCTGACCGGATTAGATCATCCATATCTTCACCAAACATCAGGGTCTAAAATGAGTTTCTACATGTGAGGAACATGTATAATTTTCTCTTTGTAATTGCTTCCTCCAACCTCCCCCTCCTCACTCCATAGAAGGAAGACATAGTAAATATGTTCAGATCCATGCGTCATCC
Organism: Terrapene triunguis; assembly: GCF_002925995.2. Taxonomy (NCBI): domain Eukaryota; kingdom Metazoa; phylum Chordata; order Testudines; family Emydidae; genus Terrapene; species Terrapene triunguis. The sequence goes on along the minus strand of NW_020664464.1, from coordinate 23,105,492 downwards.
TAATGTCCATGTTCACTCAGTGAGGAAAACTCCTCAGTGACATTTAGTCTAGAGCAGCTTCACAAATCCCAGCAAGTGTCTCTTCTTCATCTGTAAATATCTATTTATTAGAAGAAAGCATTGGAAAGAGGGCAAGAAAGAAGATTGTAAAAGAAAAATAACCAAAACCCCATTGATACCAGAAATTGCATACTGTGTAACAATTTTCTTTGAAAAGTTCCCTTTTCTTTAAAAAAAAAAAAAAAAATCAATAGGAAAAACTACATAAAAATCAGTGCAGTGAAACATTCATTAGAGAACACAATCCCTATGTTGACGATATACCTTCTAGTCTCCACTGTTGCTTTAAAGTTGAATGCGTTCTGGTAAACAACATACAATAACAAGTTTGTCCAGAGTGTATAGGGCACTGGTAATGCTGATGTGCTTGCCTATTTAAATTTATTTTGAACAGCTGGATATCTATTAAGTTGGAGGTTGCAGAAACAATATTTTTAGTGAACATAGTGCTCTTATTTGAGACAGAAAAAAACAACAAAGCTGCATCAAATCAACATTGAATTGATTTGAGTATGTAGTCTGAAATCTGGGTCTATTATTGAAACTTTAGCCATTACCTCACTTTAAAGTATTGCCATATTATATTGAACTGAGTTCACATTGAAATAAAACATGATGAAGCCACTTTACCAACCTGAGAATAATCTGAATAAAAAATTTGTACTTGTGCTTAGTTAGATCTGAATTTTATCGTTGGCTCTCACCTGCTCATGGGCAGAGTATAAAGACCTGCACATAATTCATATTTCTTGGGAAAAGAAGAGCTTTAACAAAGGCTTAACCAAAACCAAATACAACTTAGTCTGTGAAATGAAATCTTTGAGCTAGGTAGTTAAGCATTTGAAAGACTGCTATTAATAATCTTTGAGCACTGAGGATTCAAAAAAAAAACCCCTTACATATCCTAGAAAATGCAGAGAGGTCCTTTGTGTAAGTATGTAACAGGAGAAAATTCATTTGGAAAGCAGTGCCAGTTGCCCCAGATAAGGGGAAGCATGACCAGATATGAAGCTGAAGTAGATGCAGGGGCTTGATTTATAGGTCCTGAGGATAGCAGTGAGAGATCTCTGAATATCACAGAATTGTGATTTGGACAGCAAGGGAAGGTTCCAGTCTAACCAAAGAGTGGCTAGAGAAGATTGCTTTCAAGAGATGCAATCTAGTCACTTTTTTCTGTAACTAAGGCTATGTCTACACTACACAGCTTTTAGCAACATGGCTGTGTGGCCACAGCAGTGCCGCTAACAGTCGTACAGTGTAGCTGCTGTTTGTTGGCTATCCTGCCCACAAAAAACTTTTAACACCTCTGAAAGACAAGAGTTTTGTCATTCAATTACCAGTATAGACATAGCCTTAGCTAAGATACCTTAGCTAGATTTGTTTATCAAAAGTGTACATCTAGATCTCTCAAGAAAACTGTTTCTATTTCTAAAATTCAATTTTCTTTCTTGTTTCAATAAATCTTGTTTCTATTAAGATTAATATTGTTTGGGAAACTCCACACAGATACCCTCAAAGAGAGCTCTGTAATTTCTAAGAGAAAGTGCTGAAGGGGAAAAGTTTCTGAAACTTACACCCCTCCCCCCCCCACACACTCAGTCTTTGACACAAGGCATGGACAGAGGTGTCTTCTCCCAGTTAGCTGTGTTGGCATCAGGCAGGGATGGATTAACACAAAGTGAGAAGTCAGAAGATCAAAGAGAAGATGCAGATGCTGGCCACAGGGACAAACGAAAACCCTATACTAAAATACCATCAAATTGGAATGGATTTAGAAATCTGTATCTGAACCCGTGGGCCAGGTCCATCTCTAGTAATAAAGTGAATGTAATTAAGTAATGGACAATAATAAAATAACAAAATCACTGTATAAGAAAGCATTTCTCTTTCATCCCCACGCCTCCCTAGATTAAGACAAGTGCATATTTGTTAGAAACCTCTAATTGTTTGAGAGCTGAACACTTGAGAACGGCAGATGCTTGAGTATGTTCACCAGTTATTTAAAGACTTGATCCAGATTAGAATTTGTTGGGAATTTTCTGACATTTCTGTTTCTTAAAAATAGAGAATCATTTCAACATTTTCTATACAATAAGTTCATTTTTGAATTTTAATTTTGTTTTAAAATTTGTTTTTATCCTAAAAAGGCTATGTTTTTAAAACCTAAAATGAAATGAAACCTTTTAATTGACCCAATCTGAAAAAAAATCTTTCAGATTATTGGGTCACAAAATTTAAAGATTGACATTTTTACCATCTTGAAATGGGATAAAAAAATCAAAATCTCAAACTCTGAGATGGGAAAAACATTTCCTGTCCAGCTCTGATCGAGAACTTTCTGAAGTAAATGGGGTTCTTTCCACTCGTTTCAGTGGGCTTTGGATAAAGGGCAATGCCTCTTTAGGTGCAGAGTGGGAAACAGGTTCAGGACAGACTTCGGGGAACTTGGACATATCATGCTGCTTCATTCCTGCTTGATCATATGATGCAACTGATGAAGTGGGTTTTAGCCCACGAAAGTTTATGCCCAAATAAATTTGTTAGTTTCCAAGGTGCCACAAGGACTCCTCATTGCTTTTGCTGTACTGATTAGTGTAAGTGATATGATGATACATCCTTCCAAAAATCTAGAAATCTTCCTGGCATACTACATTTCCTCTTCTGCCATTTCTAGGTTTTTGGGAATGGACAGGGAAATATTTCATTTTACTGTCAAAACAAAATGGCCTACCTTCCTTTTCAGATGCTCTAATATAACACTGCTAGAGGCATTTAGAGTAGAAATTAAACAGTAGAGAGTCTGAGATTGTTTTATGTGAAGATTGCTACAGCAGCTTTATTCATAAGAATGGTCCAGATCAGAGGGGTTTTAAAAAGAGGGTACTCTCTTGTAAAACAGGAAAGTTGAGCAGAGGTAAAAGTATTTTTTTTTAAGCATTACTGCTTACAATCAAGGGATGTTAAATCTATTTTGTTGATTTTCAAAAGCTTGACATTGAATATATCACTTTTACAGATTAATGTAATTTATGTTGAGATGCTGGTATAATACTTAGCAAAAATACCTTTATCTCCACAAGCTTATGCTTAGCACTAGAAAAGGAAGCATGTTGTTGTCAGATAAAGTTCCTTTTGGAACCAAAATTTGAGACTATTATAAAATTCATAATAGGAATAGCAGATTACTGACAAAGAAGGATTAGTTGACATAAGAAATGGCACAGTTTGTATTGCAAGCTGATTCTAACTCAGACTGTAGGAACATAAAGGAGGATGACATATGATCAAGCAGGAATGAAGCAGCATGATATGTCCAAGTTTTCCCAAAGTCTGTCCTGAACCTGTTTCCCACTCTGCACCTAAGGGGCATTGCCCTTTATCCAAAGCCCACTGAAATTAGTGGTAAGAACCCCATTTACTTCAGAAAGTTCTCGATCAGAGCTGGGCAGTTATCTGACAACAACTTTCCCATCTCAGAGTTTGAGATTGAGTTGCATCTGATGAAGTGGGTTTTAACTGAGGAAATCTTATGCCCAAATAAATGTGTTAGCCTTTAAGGTGCCACAAGGACTCCTCGTTGTTTTTGCTGATACAGACTAACACGGCTACCATTCTGAAAACTGATCAGTACAGTTGCAGAAAAGGCATTGAATTGATTTTCAGGAAAACTAGGGTGTCTAGTTTTAGTTTAGTTTTCAGGAAAACTAGGGTGTCTAGTTTTAGTTTAGTTGTCATTATGTTCAGAGTTTCCTCTGGTTTTACTAAGGTTTTAGATAATTGGTGTGGGGGAAAAAGCAGGTCTGGAGCTTGAGTGATTGGAGTGTAAAAAACATGGAGGATCTTAACTGCTGCTTGAGTTGGCCTGTCTTCTGCTCAACAAACTTTCCTAAAAAGGGCAGATTAAAGACTGGATGGTAACTGCCCAGAACACTAGTATCAAGATATGTTTCCTTGAGACAGGACTAGAAGACAGGGTTTAGCCCGATCTTCATCTCAAGAGTGACTCCTTTCCAGTTTATCACATTTCTGATAACCTCTGCTTATTCATCTCCTGCATGGAGGCTGAGTTGAAATGTCCTCCATAAGAGAGAGATTTCACATGATATCTGAGGACAGTTTCCTTTGATGTCAAATAAGGTAACCTTTTTCCAAGAATCTGACATAGACTTTGTCTCATCATTTTGGGATGATTGCAAAGGGGCTTTAATATTTAACTAGAAAAGAAAGCATTAGGAAATATCCTTCAGGTAGAGATGGGAGAGACACAGCCACCCTCTCAAAGGCGGGATGCTAGATAGGAAGGGAAAATCTCTGCAAGAACATCTGCACCCTCTTGTACCTTAACTAATTCTACAGGAATTGAAACAGACATTCATCTCTGTTCGTTGTTCAAGCTGCATTCATAAGGCTGTCTGGTTAATGTTTCTTCATTTTATGTATCCCCAAACCCTGAATTGTTTTTGGGACTCTCTACTGCTCCTTTCTTATCTCAGCTGCAATGTTTTTTTTTCTTCCTGTAGCATGTTCAGGAATGAATCCAGTGTTGCAAATGGGGTCCTAATAGCGCTTTACAAACTGACTTAATCCTATACTTAATACTGCAGTAAATAAGCTCTAAACCTATTTTACTGCTTTTAAATATTATGCAGATTGGTGGTAGTGTATTTTCTGTGATTACTGTCTATTCATTTTCTCAGCCAGTATTTGGTAATCTGTGACTTATTTCTAGGCCATTGCCTTTATATTTAGCTACATTTAGTCTTTAATCTCATTTCGCTATCCTGAACTACATGTGCACTTATCAGCTTTTGAGCCTAAATATGCCCCAATCATTTTGGATTCTGTTATTCTGTAACTGCTCCAACCCATCTGCATTCTCCCTTAGCCTCTCACACAATGGAATATCAGCAGCAAAGCTAACTACTTGGGAAACAGTGCCCTTGTCAAGGTCACTGTGATTAGCTTTATTTTATTTTTCTGTTTTTTAAGATTGCCTTCCCAAAGCTCTGTCAGGGTTACAGGACAAGCTGCACTTTAGACCCATTTTAGTCCCTCTCAAGTGCACTCTTTTGGGGAAAGGGTTCACTACTTTCACCCCTCTGGAGGTGGAACACTGCACTTCAACCAGTCTTAAACTAGATCTCTGGACGGCAGCCTCTTTCCCAAGCTTGTTAACCCAACATGCTCAGTGGGTTTTGGTGACGGTAAGCCCTTTTCTGCCAGAAGCTGGTGTCAACACCTGATTAAAGCAACTCTGTCACAGGGTGGCTGGCCCCTGTAAATGAAAGAGGTTCAGCTGCTCTGTGGCAGATCAGGTGCTCCCAGCTGGGCCGATTAAAGTGGCGGGGGGGAGCAGGGCTGCACCTGGGTCTGTAAAGGGTCAGAGAGTGAGTGAGAGAACAAAAGGAAACTGCAGGACTGCTAGATTCCCTGAGAGAAGAGACAGTGACAGCCTAAAATGTAAAGAGTGAGCTGAGGAACTGGACAATAGACCTGCCTAAAAGAGATAATAGGTGCAGCAGCGAGTCTTTAGCAAGCGAGGGAGAAGTCTTGACTTGGGACAGACTCAAAAAGAGCATATTAAAAGGACAGTATTATTTTATCTTTGACTGGGTTACTGGTCCACTAGACAGGAGGGAAGCTGTAAGCATGATTTTAGTACAGCTTTTGACACAGTCCTATGTGACATTCTCATAAGCAAACTAGGGACATGTGGTCTAGATGAAATTAATGAGGTGGGTGCACAACTGGTTGAAAAACTATTCTCAAAGACAGGTTTCAGAGTAGCAGCCGTGTTAGTCTGTATCTGCAAAAAGAACAGGAGTACTTATGGCACCTTAGAGACTAACAAATTTATTAGAGCATAAGCTTTCGTGGGCTACAATGGGTTGTAGCCCACGAAAGCTTATGCTCTAATAAATTTGTTAGTCTCTAAGGTGCCACAAGTACTCCTGTATTCTCAAAGAGTAGTTATCAATGGGTCATTGTCAAACTGGGAGGAGGACTGCATTAGAATTCAAAATGACCTTGATAAATTTGAAAACTGGTCTGAAATCAACAAGAGGAAATTCAGTAAAGACAAGTTCAAAGTACTTCACGTAGGAAGAAAAAATCAAATGCACCGCTACAAAACTGGAAATATCTGAGTAGGCAGTAGTATTTCTGAAAAGGATTTGGGGGGTATAGTGGATCACAAATCGAATGTGAACCAACAACGTGGTGCAATTGCAAAAAGGGCTAATATTCTGGAATGTATTAACAGGTTGTCTTATATCACAGGGGTAGCCATGTTAGTCTGGATCTGTAAAAAGCAACAGAGTCCTGAGGCACCTTATAGACTAACAAACGTATTGGAGCATAAGCTTTCGTGGGTGAATACCCACTTTGTCAGATGCATGTCACATGTCATATGCGTCTGACAAAGTGGGTATTCACCCACGAAAGCTTATGCTCCGTCTGTTAGTCTATGAGGTGCCACAGGACTCTTTGTTGCTTTTTACAGGTTGTCTTATGTAAGATATGGGAGGTAATTGTCCTGCTCTACACAGCACTGCGGCCATTTTTTTCCACCCCACTTAGTTTGCTTTTCTCAAGACTAAACATGCCTAGTTTTAATCTTTCCTTATAAGTCAGAAAGGCAATAAAAATAAATAAGTCAGATTTTCTAAATAATGAGGTGGAAACCTGATAAGTCTTCAAATATGTTAAGGGTTGTTATAAAGAGCATTGTGATCAATTGTTCTCCACGGAAGGTAGACAAGAAGTAATCAGCATAATCTGCACCAAGGGAGATTTAGATTAGATATTAGGTAAAACTTTCTAATTATAGGGATAGCTAAACACTGGAATAGGCTTCCAATGAAATCGTGGAATCCCTGTCACTAGAGCAGTGGCATAGTTAGGAGTGGAAATCTGGGTGAGCCCTGACTTTTGGGTGGACGGGCAATTATAGACTGTGCTAGCTCAGCTGTTCCCTTGATGCCAAGTCCTCTTCCTAGCCACAGGGCTTCACCTGCCGAGCTGGGCACGCACATGGGTTGGCTCAGAAAATGGCAAGGCAGAGCTGCCGAAGCGTAGCTTCTGAAGGGCAGGCACATAGCTCCTTCCTGGATTTCAGGTGCCCAAATGATGCTCTGAGCCGCTGTGGCAGCACTACACCACGGCTCAGATTTGGGTGGGCTGCATAGCTACGCCCCTACACTGAAGATTTTGAAGAACAGGTTAGACAAACACATGTCAGGTGGTCTAGGTATACTTCGTATACTGACCACTGATGACAATCCACTTTCTCCTCCTTCCCTAGGGCAGCTTCTTTAAGTTTTTAGTACCCTTTGCTCTGAGCTTCCAGTCTGGAAAGAATAAACTTGAGAGCCTAACTGGAGCCAGGCAGGGGGTATTACTCAATTAAGACTATTTTCTCAAAGACCCTTGGTATTCTCTGGACTATACCTTATTTTTTCCTCCATTTTGTTTCCTGTTTATTTTCCCACTAACAGGGTCCTTTGATTTAACCCCTTGAGGTCAGGCAGATTAATATCATACAAGTAAATAGAGGTGCACCTAATGGTCATAAAATAATAACTCTCTCATTCTCCACACTTCTTTGCATATACAGATTTTATTTTAAAAAACCTATTTGATTAGACACTACCAGAATTCCATGTCACCAAACATAGGCTCAACATAGGAGCTCTAGAAATGGAGACAGCACAATATTTAGCACTTCCCCTCATTTAGCCTCCAATCACTGGGGCGCCTTTGGTGCCACAGATATAAATTCAAGTTGCTCGCCTCAGCAGGATTCCTGCAGGAAGTTAGAATTGCCTACCTTCCTTTATGTGATGATCTTACAAGGAACCATGCATGGAGTAGAGCAGAATAGCTCCCACTGCTACTGATCTTCACCTATATGGCCAGGTGGGATTGACTGATAAATCCATAGTCATGGGCCCTGTCACCCAACTCTCATCCCACCTTGGCTTGTCCCATCCCAAAACCTTGCTTTGCACTAGTTCATTGGGGAGTACTGGTTGAACTGTGCTCCACAGTAAGCAGAGGGTTTGAATCTGCTATTCCTAGTTTTCAGTTTTGCAGTTCTTTGTAATGCCTTTATTGTGCTTTAGGGCTTCCATGGCCATTGAGAAGTCCAGATTTTGTTGTCTACTTCAATAGTAATTAGAACTAGCTGGAAAAATTGATCTTTTTCTCATGAAAATTTTTGGAGAAAAAATATCCCCTTTTGAAATTTTCCCGAGGAGAAATTCTGGTTTGCCACATGAAAGGAAGTTTTTTTTCCCACTCACTTGCCCATAATTTCTTCCTGTTTCTCAACTTTCATCACTCTGAAAGGAACGCTTTTTTTTGTTACAGTTTTCCAACTGGCAAAAGTTGGAAAATTGCCAAAATGGAGGGGGGGTAAGGGAGAAACCCCTGCAATTTTGAAACAAAATTCTGAAAATTAAGAAAAAAAATCATTTGAGAGAGAAGTTCAGGTGTTTCATCTAAGAAGACCTATTTAAAAAATTTATAAAATGTCTTCCACAATGTTTTTTTTTCCCCCTGTGAAAACATCTATATTCCACCAAACCCTATTTTCCAGGGAAAAAAACAGTCTCATAAAATTTTCAACCAGTTCTAATGGAAATGTGCTAACAGAGATGCAAACGTATTCCTGGATGAATTGACACCAAAGTAGCTTATTTTAATGTACTCCTTACTTAACAGGTGATGAGATGATCTCACTTCAAGGTGAAATTCATTGTTGTTCAGAGAGTTGGGGCAAGTTCTATGCTTCACTTATGTCCCTCTTAAGTCTTCAAAATAGAATTTAAGTGCCACATAAGCTTTGAATTGTATCTCTGCAGAACAGTGAATTTTACCCTTCAGTGGATAAATAATGCAAGGAAAAGTTACTGAAAAAGTCTCATCACTCCAGACCCTGAGGCAGTTAAGCCCTATTGAAAACCACACCTCACAAACAGACTTATGCAATAAGTGATTTTGTGAAATCGATCTTCTCATTACTCTAGGGAATAAAATTTTAATTCAATACTTCATGCATCATAAAATCAGTGTGGAGACAGAATAGATCTCTTGGATCATCCAGTCTGACCCTTCCTTTTTTCTGGTGTCCTCACTCAGTACATCATCTCCATTAATGTCTTATCTATTCCTGAACTTTATAGTGATGGTCCTTAACTGCTTTCTCTTTTAGTTTTTCACTGTGCTGTTAGTCTAGTTGTTAAGTTTATGTTCATATGTTTTATCTTAAAATTCTTGCATCCTTTAGTTTCCATAATATTTTCTCCAATTTTCTATATCTTTATCAACTACAAGGATCAGAATGAATATTCCATGTGCAGTTCCATTACAGTTATGAAGCGAGATACTTACTTCTCTAGTTGTATGTGTACATTTAGAGGGATAACATTTAAGAATAGTATTCTCCACAGTAATCTTATTGCAAGCTTGTATTACTTGACGATCTACAATTCTCCATAAGTATTGCAAACTTGCTGTCCACATACAGATTGGGAAACGATAGCTATCTGTGTTGTTATATGTGCTCTCTAGACATATTATTGAGTTATAGAGCAAGGTTATCCTCTCCATATTTCAGGATGGAGAGAGGTTAATCTTTCCATATTTAGGATTTAAGCTAGCTTTCTGTTTCCATAACTTTTGTTTCCTTACTTTTGATGCCACGCCCCTAAAATTGTTAAAACTAAGCTAATCCAAATGAAATTTTACATGCATGATTTTGTGCCACTTTTTATATAAAGTTTTGAGGCAAATTGAAGAAGGTGTTCAGGAGATATGAAAAATTTTCATTTTTTTAAAAACTTCATCTGTTCTAAATAACTAAAAAGATCCAAGTAAAATCTGACAAGTGAATAATATTTTAGTCTATGTCTGAGTCTTTCTATCAATTTTAATATTTGTGATATCACACTTCTGAGAAGGGACCTACTTTTAAATTTTCTTGCATAACTTTGAATTTTATTTGTGGATGTTATTCATATTGTCGGATGTTTTGGAATTATCACACTCTATGGTCACAGTAGTGAATGTGGTATAATTACTAGAGAAATAGAGAGAGATTTAAAAATAAAAAATAATTATTTTGAATAGAGAACATTAAAGATTTTTTTAAGGCATGACAGGAGCAGCTGCATGGGCTGAAAGGCCAAAATAGGAAGCTAGCAGCCAAGAACAACAAGATGGCATTCTATAGAAGCTTTTAGTGGATAAATTATTCACGTGTAACTGGAGCTGCAGTTAACGTTTTGTTGGTAAGATTAAACTGGTGATTGATTTATTGTCAGTGGCATATATTCCCTTTTCTCCGTTCCCCTCTCGGGGTCTGATTCTCATTTACATTAAGGCATCTTTCCACCATGCTGTCAGCATTGGCATCCAGTTTAAGGTCCCATTATGCTGACAGAGCTGAGTAAAGGGGCCATGGTATAAATGAGAACTATGCCCGGGAGAGGGGAGGAGGGGGAGACTTGGAAAAAATGTCACTAAAGTTTCTACATTGTACAGATATTTTTGCAATGTGATTTTTTTGTTTGAAAACATAATAAGTACACATAACACTCAAAGACTGTTTAGTGGTCCAGCTGAAATGAGTTCATTCTACTTCTTAATGATCAAGGACCCTCACCAGTTGGTATGTATTGGCACCTTTACTGGCTACCTTAGCAGGCAATCCATAGATTGACTGGACATGGAAAATCAACTGCTCTCTCACACCAGTAGAGATGGCTTACTCAGAACAAGTCTGAGAGTCATAGGAAGGACAGTGTGAGGAGGACTCTATTGCCTCTGCCCGTGTTGTACCTGTCCTTTCTTTGGATAGATGACTTAATTTCTGAAGGTATCATCATGACACTTCCTCCAAATCCTGAATTCATATATGTTTAAAAACTAATGCAGAAATGTTCAGACGAGTACTTCAGGTTATGCACCTAAATACTTGGGGCCTACTTTCCAGATGCGCTGAGCACCCACTACTCCCATTGACTTCAGTGAGTATTTAGATGAAAAAGTATGGATTTAGGTACTTAACTTTAGGCACCCAAGTTTGAACATTTTGACTAGAGTGGAAATTCTTTGCAGTGTTTCTGATTGGGGGGGGGGGGGAGAAGTCCTTTTTTTTGTGGGGGGAAGAGAGAGAGAAAAAAAATTGACAAATTGTAGCCATCTTTGAGACTTTCCATTTTTTTGTAAAGATTCTGTGACATTTGTATCAATATATTATGATGGACATTTATCAAAATTGTATTTTCAAAGTTACTGGTCCATTTTGAATCCCACAAAACAGGAACTGTTTTGAAATTTCAACATTTCTTATGAAACTGTTTTTTTACGGTTTTTGACCAGATCAAATTTTGGCCTACAAGTTCATTAAGAGTACAAATTTACACAGAAAGTAATTTATCCCATTCTGTCATAACATCTACAGTTCGTTAGTATTTAAAAAGTTGGTAAAAATGTTCCTTCACTGTTCAGGGTACCTGGAAAATAGAAAAATGGGAATGCACAATATTAAAAGTGCTGTCAGTTATACATTGCTATAATAACTGCTAATAGTTTTTGATTAGACATGCTCTTTTTCACACAACATGTCTCTGCTAATTCTGGAATTTTGGTTTTAGTGCTTTTGTTCTAAAATGGCATTTTGGAAGGATGACTTCAATTTAAAAGATTTTTCAGTTCATAAGCTGTTAGTGTTTGTTTGTTTTTTAAGGAACAGCTCAAAATCACGGGTACTATGAACTGATGATTACATGGAGGTCTCAAAGATTACCAAATAGTGAGTTTACAATGCAAATAGCTGAGGCAACAGAATCCTTTGAGGGGGAGGAGAGAGAAGAGCTGAGGAAGAAATAGTTACAAGTCAAGAAGAAAAGAGATGAGATGATAGAGCCCCGATGTGCAATGGATACAGATAGTGGGTTGCATCTAAATTGATATTTTGATATATTACTTTAAATCCTTCATAGACTATGTGAAACAAGAACAAAAGATTAGTTAGTTTATGTCAGCAGGTAGTGGCTTTTTGGTTGAAATGGAAAATGAAACCATGGAGATAAGTTTTGTTTGTTTTTGTTAATTTAACTGCTAACTTCTTTCTATCCAGTAGGTGAGGACAGTAAGGTGACTTAAATCCAATGTTCAGTATGATAAGTCAAGCCCTGATTCAATAATTCATCGTGCATCCCAAACGGGAATTTGGGGTATGAAAGAAATGGAAACTGGGGTCAAGACATCTAAATGTTTTGTAAATATGTAATTTTTCTGCATTGGCATTTCAGTTTTATAGTTTATTGAAGTATATATATTTTGAATGGGAGGCATGCAGAACCCAGTTTTAATAAGGCCCAGCTCATGCCTCATAGATCTCAGTACAGTGGGGAAATCGTTGTGTGGATCTCTCCTCTTCACTGTGGACTGGCAGTTACTGGCAGCTTTCCTGGGACACCTCTCTCTGCAGAAACCCATGCAGGTTTTTCTGTGGAGTCCATGCAAGGGCACTCATTGTAAACTGTACAAGCCAGTGGAGAAGACGGTGGACAGAAAGAAAGAGCAGGGGAAATGCACATCTCTCCACACACACCTCCATGCTCTTGCAGAGCTTAGGTAGAATAATACAGTCTGAGGCATATTATCTTTTCCATTGAACTGTCCCCCTAGGAATTCGAAGCATTGCTGTGACCCAGGGGTTCCTGTTAGTGTGGCCCAGAAAGGGGGAACCCCTCCACATACGTCCAACAGAATGGTTTAATGAGGGGATCCTCACAGGGACATCTTCCTTCAGAGCTTTCTCCCACGGTTTGTTCCACAAAAAAGATATTGTGGCCTAAATAGTTCCACTGCCCAATCTGCTTGCCCTGCCTCCTTTCAAAAAATGCAAAAGGCTCTTTGCCAAGCCAGCTAACCAAAACAAACTTGGGGTTTCTAGGCCATGCCATTTTGTGTGTTACATAGAGAAAAGAAATGTTTTAAAAATATTTAAGCAATATCACTATAAGATTTGTATCGCTAGATCCCTTTACCATGCAGGTGTAAATGCATAAGGGTTTGATCCTGCTGCAAATACTTATTTTTGGCTCCAAATCAGTGAGGTATTTAACTATGTGCTTAACTTAAAGTATGCGTGCCACTGAAGTCAATGGGGTTACTCAGACTTTACATTTAACCATGTGTTTAAGGGCCTTGCTGAATCAGGGCACATGTGAGTAACTTTAAACACCTTTTCTTTAACCGGACTAATAGCCTGAGTAAAGTTACTTATGTGGATAAGTGTTTGCAGGATTGAACCCTACAAGAGTGCACACAGGCGTGTGAATGCATGCCTTTGCAGGTGCCAGGATCTGCAAATCAGGACCTAGAGCTAAGCTTCTAGCCCCTTTAGTATGACGTGAAAAGGCTGGAGTGATGTAAAGGGGCCCTAAATTCTCTGGTTTCAGCTGGAAGAGGACTTCCCCCAGCACAGGAAGGGTTTGAGGGCTCTGGTTTAGGGTTGTGCCATGGGTGGGGCTGGGGACAGAAGGTGTGCATTGGGATCAGGGCTGGTGCATGCAGTGCTGCAGTCTGCTGAGATTCTAAGAAGCACTATGAACTATGAGGTAGCCCACAGAAGTTTCCAGGAGGGACTTGGACAGACCTCCAGTGCTGTCTGTTAGAATAGGGGCCTCTCCAGTCCCTGTATCAGGAGGACGCAAAGATGGCTTAACACTGCCTTAGCTCTCCTGCCCATGAGATTGCACTGTGCCTTTTAGAAGATGTCACTTTAGACATTTAATTCCATGTACTGGGGCATGGAAGCACTTGGGGGTTTCCATTACCTTTATGTTGTACTTCTGTAAAGTCTGTTTCCTCCCATTTTGAATATTATAAAAAATATTATTGATTCTTTTGATATGCAAATTATAGATGAATACTTAGTGATTTGGGGAGGGTTCTTATAATTGGTGAGCATCACAAATTGAGTGTAATAAGAGACGGAGGAGGATTATGTAAAATGACTCAGTCTAAAGGGAAGGCCTTTTTCAGAGTAATAAAAAGAGAATCTATGGAGGAGAAACTACTGTAACTGCAGTCGAGTACTACTTTCAGTCATTCTGGATCCTTTTAGGACTCTTTGCAATAAAGAGTTTGAATTTTCTGAATAGGCTAATTCTAATCTCCTGCAGAGTAATATTATTTTTTCCTGAGGCAGAATGAGAAATTAAATGTGTCAGATTTGGGTTGGAGATGGTTTGTAGGTTACTTCAGGTAAAAATCCTTGGAGACACTTGCAAAGCTTAAAGTTTGCCTCCTTCCTCTCCCCCTTCCCCTGCTCTCCCACAGGCCACTCTGCAGGAAGCAGGTAATACTGATGGGAATTGCCACACGGAAGACTCCCCCACTGTAATGAATACTTGATGTTCTCTACAGGCTTCCAAAAGTTAAGTTGGGGAGCTGCTGAAATTTAATCTTGTCTTACTAAAAGTGGTTTTCCTGCTGCTCCAGTGGCTCTTGTCTCAATCTTGTTTTCTGCTTTGCAATCCGATATATTTACAATTTCTATCTTTCATATATATCAATGCCCATTGCCATGGGTACCACTCTTTCTTTGTTCACTATTTTTGCTAGTTTCTAGCACTAAAAATTGCTGTAGCTCATATCTTGACTTTAATATTTTCTGAGGTTGAAATTCACCCCTTGCTAAGGGCAAGCACAGTCTAGTCACCATCTAAGCCCCACTTAAATTCTACTAAAGCCCTCAATATAGAACTTAAGTTGTATATAGGCCTTGTGCTGCCACACTACATAGGGGTGAATTTCACCATGAGTGCATGATGTTTGGGCCACAGAGCACTTAAAGGATCTCTTTTCCCCTGGAGTTTGAATAGTCCAATTATCCTAAATTTGTGAAAGTTGAATTAGTGTGGTCAACAGATGGATGAGGATGCTTTCCACTCCTGCAAATAAAGAATTTGGTTTAATTTATCTTTTACTTAGTCATTTTCAATACAGAGGGAAGAGGGCAAACTAACAGTCATTTATGCGATTTTAAAATGTCAGTATGTCAGAACAATTTTAATTGACATTTGAGTCAGAACATTTAGAATTCTATGTGGAATTGAGTTGTCGTGAATAACAGAATTGAGTGACTGAAAGAAGTTGTTCTTCTTGTAAAACAGAAACATGTAGCTTCCCAGCATCTAGCTACAATGTAATAAGTGGGAGGAAGGTAAAAGGTAATTTAATGGAGGAAACAAACAAACAAAACCATGGATAAGCATACTAACTGACAGGCATGATAGTGGACTGATGGTGAACACACTATTTTCTGTATAAATCAGTTTAGCTCTGTCTCTAAAAATGTTTTCAGCCTTCACTGCTAGGCATTAACCCAATTTTGTGTGGTGCCCTTGATTTATGATAAAAAAGTTGTGACATCTCCTGAGGGCCAGGGAAGACTTACATCAGGCTGTGATGGTGATGAGGGAAGAAAACTCTTTTATATCTCCAGTGATTATTGAATGGGGACCTGTAGAAAAACAATACAACTTCAGATGCTCTCATGTCATTGTGTTTGTGCACCTGGTAGCTAAGAAGAAAATCTGCCCTTCTGTTGCCTGTGGGCTGGATTAGACTAAAGTGAACTGGCTGGTATAAGACAAGAGGAGATATGCAGTATTGCCTAAAAGATGTGGGGAAGTTGGCAGTTGCATTATAAGAAAAGCAACTGTCTTGTTTATAGGAACAATGTTTGTAATTTAGGAAATAAGAATGTAAACAGAGCCAAATTCTTCAGCAAGATGTAGGGACAGCTACTTGTCACTGCCTGGAGTTACTGTAGCTGCAAAGTTTCAGGAGTTCTAGCTTTTGATGTTACTATATTTCTTAGCATAATTATTTAAAAAGCCTTCTAGGGAACAGTTCCCCTGTAATGCTGTTTTTGTTGGTGCCTAGGGAGAGGGAAAAACTGCTCTCTAAAATGCTTTTAAACAACAATTAAAGCAATAAACAGCCTTTGCAAAAGCCATTTTTTTTCTCTCCACCCCCTGTCTCAAATACTGTCTTGATTGGGACATCAGAATGGTTGGGAGGAGAGGCAGTTCTTTAAGACTCCTTTAAATGATACCAAACATATAAATGCTCTTTGAACACTATTTTATTAACTGGTTTTAAAGAGCTGTCCTTACGCCTCTTCTTCTGAATTATGTGGCAATAGCTGGCCGCTTCCTGCCATCTTTCATAATATTAAATTCACAAAATTAAATGCCATGGCAATGGAGTGTAAGGATTTTGTTTGTACTTGCTGCTCCATGGCTCAGGGTCAAGGGATCCTGCAAAGTTGGGGGTATGTAATGTTAAAATAGGAAGAGATAAAAAGTTGTGTCAGAATATTATGGGAGATGTTACTGAAATGACCTCTTCTAGCTTTTCAAAAGCTCTTAAGCATATGCTGAAGGTTGTGTGTGCTTAAATGTTTCGCTGAATAGGGATTGAGTCTTGAATAGAAGCTCTGCCTAAGTAAGAATGATTATTTTGTTCTAATCAAAGCAGCTGAATGCTGAGAATTCTATTTATAATTAACTCTTCATAAGTTCAATTTATATATACAATACATCACAAACTTGTGTAACCTATCCTGTAAAGATTTTAAAACTGATACACGTTGCAATGGGTTTCTCAGTGCAAACAACACTCCTTAGACATTACATAAAACACATTACAAAGAAAAGACTAAAAATGAGTACTGAAAAAAATAAACAGAACATCTATTTCTTAAATGCTCTGCTGTATGCACATACGCCTATGAAGCAAGGCAGAAAATGTGAGCTACTCCAAGAGTAAGGTGCTACTCAGGTGAATAAGGATGGCTGAATTGGGGCCCACACTGAATATCCCACCTGAATTCTGGGAAAACAAACATGCTAGTTGTCATCTAAAATGAAAAATTATTATTTTATGATATATTTGAATTCTGGTAGTTTCTAGAAGCCCTAATCAAAGATCAGAACCTCATCGTGTTAGGCTCTGCACAAACCAGTAGCACGATCACAGTCTGTCTCACAAGACTTCACAGTCTAGGCTTATGACAGTCTAGGCTTGTGTCTGCTCAAAAATGCAAATTAACTTTCCTGGAAACTTATACAAAATTGCATTTTCTAAATTTCCCATGATAGAGTTTTGGGTTTCAATGAGAAACTAAAATGTTTGGTTTTCAAAACTAATTTTTTTTGCTGCAAACTGAAATTTTCTTGATAATCTCTAGTAAAGGATGAGAAACAGACAAAAGGGATGTTGGAGAAGTCTGATCAGAAGGACTATATAATAGTTACATGAGCATTTTTTGCATAGTAGATAATGGTTTTGTTTTTCTATTTTATAGAGTTTAAAAGTACAATAGCATCTCTGTTTTTAAAATCAACTATCCTATGTGGACTCCTATATACAGAGACATAAAAAAAAGTGGTCCAGATCAGCACTACACAACAAACTTCTTTGATTGTTGAGCTGATTCTAAGAACAGAATTAATGCAAAATGAACTGGAGAACCAAACACTGTCAGAAAGATGCATCCCAAAAGGTTTGTGTGGTATTTATTAAAAAATTCCTTCAGCAAAATGTTCTCACCTCATCAACAAATTCACTTAAAGTATATCTACACCTATGATGGCATGTAGTGTACAGATACTGTATACCTAGCTAGCATGGGTATAAATGGTAGGGTAGATGGTGAGGCAAGGCTTAGGTGAGTAGAGTATAGTGCCCTACATGCCTGAACCTCCAGGATATATACTCTACATGGATCTCTACAAGTCCAAGCAGTGCCTCACACAACTACACAGCTATTTTTAGCAGAACAGTGTCCTGCTGCCTTCCCTGCTGCAGTGAAGGGGGGGGGGGAGGGGAAGACTTTGGGAGGGAGGAGGCAGTGGGGAAAGCCCCCAGGAAGTCCCTGCTGTCTCCCCCTTCTTGGAGCCTTTTGTTGTTGTAGTGATAGGTTCCAGCAGCAGGGAAAGATTCTGGCAGAGAGGAGACAGCAGAAAAAGGCTCCAGCAGCTCCCTGATGCTGGATTCTTTCCCCACTGCCTCCCTCCTGCCAGAATCTTTCACTACCACATGTAGCTGCATATCACAGTGACGTGTGTGGATGCAGCCTGCTTTCATTGTGGCATGTAGCTACATGTGTAGTGCTTGTACTCTACACGCTGCTGTAAGAGTAGACAAGGCATTAGACTTGTCTGTTAGTTGCTTGGGTTTCCTTCTCTGGTGGTAGTTGGAATATTTACGTCCTTAACCATATTTCAGATACTTTTACTGTCATCATTGTTACTAAGGCTATGTCTACACTGGCAATTGAACGACACAACTTTTTGTCTTTCAGAGGCATTAAACACTCTTTCCCCCCCCCCCCCCCCAAGACCAAAGTTTTGCCGTGACAAGAACCAGTGTGAATAGCATGTTGTTGGCAGGAGCACTCTCCTGCCAACAACGCAAACGCTGCTCATTGGGGATAGAAGTTTTCTGTCAGCAGGAGAGCCAACAAACAGCAGAACACTGCATGACTTTTAACGGCACGCCTGTAGCAACACAGCCATGTCGCTAAAAGCTGTGTAGTGTAGACATAGCCTAAGTGTTGTTTTTCCTTTTACTAAGGGGAAAGAAAAAAGACAGATATAAAGAGTCTGCTGGCATTGCTAGAAGTTTTTAGTTGTCCTGTGGCTTTGAGTGGCAAGGAGTAGTCTACATTTCCAAACTGAACAGATGCTAACCCAGTGATTCTCAAACTTCTTGTATTGGTGACCTCTTTCACACAGCAAGCCTCTGAGTGTCACCCCACACACACACACACCCTTAGAAATAAAAAATGAGATATCTATGTTAATTTAATGTAATATTAATTTAATTTAATGGGGGCTCGGGCCTGTCAGTCACATGGGGCTGACAGCTCACAACCCCCATGTAACCACCTCACAAGCCCCAGCGGGGTCACAACCACCAGTTTGAGAACCCCTGCTCTAACCTTTTTACTTCCCTAAGGCCTGGTCTACACTAACACCCCAAATCGATCTAAGGTACGCAACTTCAGCTACGTGAATAACGTAGCTGAAGTCGACATACCTTAGTTCGAATTTACCACGGTCCACACGCGGCAGGCAGGCTCCCCCGTCGACTCCGCGGTACTCCTCTCGCTGAGGTGGAGTACCGCAGTCGACGGCGAGCACTTCCTGGTTCGAATTATCGCGTCCAGACCAGACGCGATAAATCGAACCCGGAAGTTCGATTGCCAGCCGTCGAACTACCGCGGTAGTGTAGACATACCCTTAGTTTTGCCAGAGTAAGAAGGAAAGCAGAATGAGTCCTGTTCGGTTACGGACCATAATCATATAGCTTGAAATTAGTTACCCTGCCTCCTTTTATCCAATGAGCCAATAACAAATGCATATGCTAAATTGAATAATGTACTTCCTGAAGTACAGATGCATTTTTTTCAGTGCTGGAGACACTTGAGACCAGCTTCGCTAGCTGGATTATGTAATGCAAACAGCTGCAAATGCCCAGCAGAGAATTCCCTTGTCAGAGGAGATCTCCTTTCTGGTTGTGTGTACACCACACCTGGGCTCTGTGTCTCCCTCCTTTTCTCCCAGTGTAATGGGGCTATCGGGAAAGAGGAAGCATGTTGGGGACTTGGAGGAGGTGTGGTGGAACAGAGCTCTGTCACAACAAACTTCTAGTGGCATGGGATCTATAAAGGATCCTAAGCCAGTGGCAGAACTTACAGCTGCCTGACAGCAGCTGTAAGCATTGTCCGGGCTGGCCATTTCAGCAGAATAGAGTGCCTTTTGGTGCAGGAGAGAATTTGCCACTTGGTTTTTGACCATGTGCCATAATATTTTGATATGATGGTTGTTTGCCTATTATGTTTGCTGAGCAGCTTTAGGTGGAAGGACCTAGATCTTAAAAGAAAATAAACCCTCATAATAACATGTATTACATTCAATTTTTAAAAATCAATGTTGATCCCATATTTAACAAAAGTAGAGCTTGCAATGCTCCTCTGTCTGATTGACTGACTCATATCAATCATATCATACTGGCTTCAGTCACACACGGGAACACATTTAACTGGCAGGACAAAACAGAGGCCCAATGACATTTTCAGCATGGAAGAGACAAATCTACAGGTCTCCTTATGTACTGTATGTGGTCTAATATTTGGTCATTCAAAAGATGTGTATTGTATAGTGTATTTCCAGGACTTTCCTTGCCAGTGACAAGCTGTAAAATGGCTGCCCCTCCCAACCCAAAATCAATCAGAAACTAAGGAGTTACTAAATATTTTCTGCCTTTGATTTTGCTCCCCAGGCAGTCCTCTGCTGTGCCTTGTATGGTAGAAGTAGTTTTTGTTCTGGTTATACCTGGAAGAATTGTTTTCTGTTTGACCTTTCTGTACAAGGTTTTCTTAAATGAGCCAGCCTGTCAGCTCTGCACCATGTATGCATTTGTGAACAATGGGAAAATTAGAAATTTCTGTGTGATGGATGTTTAACAATTAGAGATCTTATAGAGCAGGTGGGATAGCTGGAAAGGAAAGTGTAGCTACTCAGGAGGATAAATGATGATGAGATATTTATTAATAAAACATGGATAGGACTACAGTAAATGCAGAAAGCAGCAAGGTAAAAAATGACTTAGAAAAACAAGTCAAGGAGAGAATCAAAGAAAATAAGAAAAGACTACAATAAAGAAAAAGGAGATCAAGGGGAGAAATCAGTGTATTTGGGGAAAGAAAAACAGCCCCAATGCAGCAGAAATGATATAATAAGAAACAATCATGCACTGGCAGTGGTGTTCACTAGATGACCCAGATAGATAGGTCTTTTCCATCCCCTATATTTCTATGAATGGAAAAAGGAATTATACATGAAACATAGTACTATTTAGTGCTAATATACAAAGAATCCTGCAGTGCCAGGGGATGAACTTCATGATTATTTCTCTCTTGGATTTCACTAGCTAGGTACTGTCAGTCAACCAGAGTGATGTTCCACAACAGTGGCTGATGCATTTAGTCAAAAGCTATTTTAACCATCTAATCTCTGACATGAAGAGATTGAGCCAAGGAGGTTCAGAAGAATATAGGTTGTCTGGAAAGGATGGGTGCCTTTCTCGTCACCCGCCTTTTCTGAGTGGTGTTAGCACTGCTGTGTTTCAATTAGGCTGAATTCTGCCACACTTACTGTTGCGCTGCATAGTAACTTAATAAGTATTTGCACTAAAATGTTTAGGATTACACCTGTAGTAAGAAACTACTCACTGGGTGAAATTCAATCCATACACAGAATGACGGAGGACCTGATCTCTACTCTTTTATAGCAGGTTATTCCAGAGTAGCAATACTGAAATTGATATAAAGTTGGTGTACCAGAATAGAAAACCAGGCCCTGAATATTTGGGTTGTTTGTGGAGGTTTGGGAGGCCAAACTCATCTCCCAAACCAAAGCCAGGCGTGGGGCTGGTGCACAGGCTCCCTGTTTTTGCTTTTCCGTCTCATGGGCTAGAATAACAGCTAAAACTCCTCACTGTCACTTGGGGAGGTGCACATTACATTTTCAGTTACATATTTTACTCTTCTCATATTTGAGAAAACTTACACTTCCATTTAAAGAGTGTGGCTTGGGGGGAAGGGGAGCGGGCCCCAAGAGACTGGATGGCTAAGGGCTTGTTAATAGGTTACTGAGCTTCCTACCGAAGACTATTAAATTAAATTGATATATTTTCATGTGAGGTGTATCCCCTTTCCACTCTTCAGGCAGAAAATATTAAAAAGGAGGATAATGTAGAAAGATTTAGGTCCCCAATTCAGCAAAGCACTTATGCACAAGATTAATTTAAGTCCCATTCAAATCAATGGGAATGTATGGTGTTGCTCATCAACCAGGAGGTTCTTTTCACCTTGCAGGATCAGGCCTCTGTTGCTTTTTTTGTCTGTGTTGCTGCTTGGTTAAACCAGGCTTGCAAAAAAAAAAAATAAAAAAAAAAAAAAATCTTCAGCTGAACAACGCCTGCAGCCAAGTTGTGTGATCAGTGCTCACTCCTCTTGATTCTCATTTGCCACAGTGAGGTATGAACTCTCCTCCCTCAAAATATAGCAATTATGTGGTCCATATGCTTTGTTCTGGCCCTCTGATAAGGGTAAATTTCAATCATTTATGCAGTGTGGGTATGAATCCAGATTATTCACTGTTTAAACCAATTTTTATACTGAAGCATTGTTTCATCCTATGAGTACCTCAACTATGTGAATTTCCTGCCACTTTTGTTTAAATAAACAGTTTTTTTTTTTTTTTTTTGTTTGGCATAATGTTTTACAATAGATTCAGCTCATGATATTGCAGTGAAATTAAATGTGTTCTGTGTATATGCACATATGGGCCTAATTCTGTTCTCAGTTACACACGTTTTTTTACCCGTTTAAGTGAGTGCACAATATGAAACTTTGCTTTAAGAGGTGCTAGAAGCATAGCCTGTGATACTTTTACAGTGATTGCTGAAATCGTATGTAACGTCTAACATTCAAATCAGCAGAAAAATAAAGCACTTTAAATTCTTACATTCTCTCCTATCTGACAGGAAAGCAATATGGGTACTCTTCAGATTTAAAACAAGAATCAAAAACTCATATGAACTACTCTATACATCGATAGTAGGTACATTGTTATGATATCGTCAATAAAACTAAGATGAATATTAAAGCGCTGTCTTGCTCACATAGATGCAGCGCACACAGTAAGATGGCATTTTAATTATACTCCATTCCTTTCCTGCCATTGTCAGACTCCTCTATGTTGCTGACTTGGCCTTTTGAATTAGATCACTAGAAGGTGACCCCCTCTTTGCACAGTGCATTTTTGAATACACTGATTTTTTTTATACCATCACTACACAGAGATGGTTTCTGATGCTATTGTGATTAGCATATGCACCAACTGTAGCATGTCCTTCCACTGATTGATCTCCAATGAAATGTGAACCTAAGTGGAGTTTTTATGACCATGCTGAATAAGCTTTTATAGAAAGCATTAGAGTGTGGGAGAAAGAAAATATATTCTGATAAATATGACAGCAGCCTGACCTGTGGTTTCTCAGTGGCTAGCTCCATCAGCTATGACACACCTGTTGACAAAACTTTTCAGTGCTTCATTTTCTTGAAGATACAAGGGAGACATAAAACAGTAGAGGCTTGAAGCAAATGAGTGCAGGGACAGTTAATTATTTCTGCTCTTTGTGGTGACAGCAGACAATTTCTCCAGGAGATTTTTAGATTTCATATGTTGAATTTCTACTTGTGCTT
Source organism: Terrapene triunguis (assembly GCF_002925995.2). Classification (NCBI taxonomy): domain Eukaryota; kingdom Metazoa; phylum Chordata; order Testudines; family Emydidae; genus Terrapene; species Terrapene triunguis. The sequence continues at coordinate 23,082,067 of NW_020664464.1, read as the reverse complement.
GTGCTTTGCGCAGTAAAACCCAACTGCACAATGAGTCTCTTGTGCCAGACTCTCCGGATAAAAATCCCTTTACCTTGGCAATAATCTGGCAACTTTATGCCATCTCTTAAAGCCTTGCTTCTCAATTGTCTGACATGCTGCAAACCCAGTAAATGTTGCTGCATCACACTGTTTGAATCTTCAGTTGTGGCCCCAATGACAGAGAGGCCATCCCTTCCCTGAGTGATCACTAAGGAGATCATCAAACATCCAAACTCTATCATCAATGCTGGCTGTAGTTTATGTACTTTATCATTCCTTGAGTCATCTTGCTGGAGTAGCATATTGTTAAATCTAGAAATAATGACACATACAGCTTGTGAATTCGTTCTTTTTCACTAACTGAAAATGACCTGCCTCTGGCTCTTTTTTTCGGCTTCACATAAATTGTGACCTCTGGCTGTCTTTTGTCTTTCTGTTGGACCAGATTCACTTTCCACAGTGTCTGCATCGTCAAAAAAAATGGCAAAATCCATGCCAAATCCCAACAGCCGCTCCCTACTGTAGCAAAAGATTTAGTCATCTGAGAGGCATCTGCACTTTCCTTTCTCCTATCTTCCCTGAGCTGTTCCTTTCATTGTGTGCTAGCAGAGATACACAATTAAGTTTTAAGGACTCACATTACAGGTTTAACCCTTTGGGGGACAGTTGACTGTCTAATCCAGCTTCACAACTATCACTCAGATTTCACCCAGAACATTTCGAGACTTCTTATGCTTGTTCATCATTACTGAGGCATTGTTCCAACTCCCAGGATTATGCCTGCAGCAAAAAAAGACATTTTCTGCAATGCATTTTAAATGTCAGTAAGGCTTATCTTCGATGCCATGGACTGGTATGAAGTGCCAATTAAAATATTTCATTCGTCCCAGGTCATTAGTATGTCCAAGTATATTTTTCACTTTTTTGGAAATTTATTGGTGGGAGGACCACTTCTTCTCTTCAGCAGGTCTAAATAACTATTTGTTTCTAACTTCAGCCATGCTTACTTTGCCAGTGTAATCAGCGAACTGTTGCTTTTGTGACACCTGCATCTCATTTAGCAATATTGCCGCCTAAGGATGTCCTGAGCAGTTGCACCTGGCTTGGTAAAGCTGTTATTTAACAAGAAATAGGAAGCTTATGCTCTAGTTTGAAACAAATAGTGGGGTATATTTTGATGCCTCACCAATCAATGTGTAACCCTTCTGCCAGGTGGAACCGGCAGCAACCAGGGCCCAGTTCAATATCTAGGGGTTCCTTTTCAACAATACAACACAGAATGGGCTCGAACCCCTACCCAGTAGCCTGGGAAAATTACACACCACCCCATGGCGTTTGAGAGGCAACATTCCCAACATTCATTAGGGAAAAGGTCACAAGTAGGATTCATAATCATAAAACTATGAACAGGGTACCCACCCCATAGTGCATGTGGGCAGTGCCTTCTGCCTGATGTTCTTGAGTTCTACAACCAACAGTTCCTTTTCTGTGCCCCCTCTGCTCCCTCACCATACCCCACTCACAGTGGTTGTCCTTGGTCCGTGAGGACTCAGGTTCAGAGGTGCATCTGTATGAGTTCACCTCACACCTGGGGAAGAAGGCACCTTGCTTGTTCCACCATCTGCACGCTTCCTGTGCGCTGGCCACCCCGCCAGGTGCTTGTTCATCGGCCGACTGTCAGTCACCTTCTGCTGCCACCTGCCTCTCCGCTGTGACCTCTGCGCATCAGTGTCTTAGTGATTTTCAACTCTTTGCAGACTGGGCAGAAACACTGCCCCATCTCAAGTCAATTCAGCTCTCATGTGAGCACTTTAACATAACAAAAGGCCCCTAATGAAGCCTATTTAGCTCTGTCTTTGAACAGTGATAAGGAACAGGTTAAACTAGACTGGGGATCCCTGAGGAGAGTCCACACTTCCTGGCTGGGACACCTGTTCCCACCCCTCTTATTTTCACAGGGGTCTGGCATTGGAGCCCCTGGCTTAGTGAGTTCGTTTCACCTGAGGGTGACTCCTCAATCGGGACAAGCTCAGCACAGTTCTGCTCCCCTTTAGTCATACAATGAAGATAAAACATTTCCCTATCCCTGCATTCAGTACTACAGTGATTTGTAACCCAACACCAGCCAAAGCTGATCACTTGGAGCTACACAACTCCTGTCTGCTAGATACCTAGGCAGAGTAGGCGTGTTCATGTGAATACAGTTTGCTCCCGAAGTCTCTCCCCCTCCTGAACTAGCTGTCAGGGGATAGTTCATTCAGACCCTGATTACAAATGGATTATGTGGATTAGATCAGGTATTTCAGATTATCCTTTTCTCCTTAAAATCAATGCTTGGTCAGAGTTGAGAGGTAGGAGCTGCCATGTACTAGTTTATGATGCCTAGCATACTAAGGCACCAACTTGGATGAGGTCTCTAGATGCTACTACTAGTACCAATACTCTAACAATAGTAACATGTTATTTCATTGAATTTTGGAGTGCACGTGCTTCATACTGGAGAGTAGTGTCAAAGAAGTAATGTGTTGCCTATCTGAAAATTGCATTCTATCAAAGACTTGTACAACAAATGACAAGGCAATAACAAAAACATGGTTGGTTGGCCATTATAACTGGAAAGTGTCATGGAAGAATGTAAGGAGGTTGCTTTGTGGGAGTTTTTTTTTTGTTTTGTGTAAAACAAAATTCCACTTGGTTCAGAGAGCCCACACAAAGTCCATCTGTCATTGAAATCCTTCTTCAGTTGCCACAATTAGGACCTACATGGGACTTAAATGGTGCATTCATTGTGTGGCAACCCTGTACAGTTCCTGCATAATTTATATATTGGTAGAAGCGTTGCCTCCATTCTGCAAGGTACTCAGAACTCTCAACCCCTATTAATGTTAGGGGTCATTAATGTTAGATAGTTGGTACCTCACAAGAATGTTCATCACTTCTTCACAGGAGCACTCAGCACCTTGCAAGGTTGAGCCCCAAATGCCTACTCATTCCTTGCAAAGTGCAAAGAACCCTCAACTCCCAACAGAGCTCTCACCATTTTATAGAAAGCTCTTCCTGAACACGGTGGTCACAATAGGGGGAAAAAGTGGATTTTTTTTTCTGATGGCAAAATAGCCTTTTTTAAACCATGAAACGTTGAATAAAAACTTGTTGACAACTTTAAAATGTTCTGTTTTTTACAAGTTTCCATAACATTTTTATCAAAGTTTTTCTCAAAATAAACCATTTTTGGTAAGAGAAAATAGCAATTCTGAATATGATTTAGATTAAAAAAAAGATTTAAAATGTATTAATATCATATAAACTTTTGCGAAAAACTGACCATAGGACAAATATGAACCCTGCAAATCAGAAATAATTTTGAAATTTCCCACAAGAACTTTTTGTTTCTATTTTTCAACAAGCACTAATGAAAAGTTAGTATTTGCAAAGAGTTAGTAAAAAGTGTTGTACCTGAGATTAACAGAATATCCTTTGTCAATAATATCATTGACAAATAATCATTGTCAATAATTATTGATTATAATCACTGACAACGGTTTAATTTATTAATGGTGTCTAGTGTTTTTCAGGTGTATTATGAAGATTTTGCCTGCTTCTAAGAATCACTAAAAGTAAAATCACAGTGTAACAATTTAGACTGAAATTTATATATTACTTTAAACAGACCAAAATCAATTATTGGCCTTTTCTAGTCTCTTCCCACCATTCCCTCGGTTCTAGTCTATTTTGTTCCTGATCACTTTATTTTCTTACCTAGACTAACAATTCTCGTGCAGTTACCATTTACCTTAAGAGACTTTCTCTCAAGTTTGGTTGTTGGCAGATCCTTAACACTCTTAATTGTTTTGGCAGGAGCTACTTCCCATCCCTCTCCTAGAATCCTCGGGAGCCTTTAGCTATATATGCATAATGTATCAGATGGCAGAGCAAATTATGCAGGCCTGGAACAATGCCAGAGATTATTTTAGTCTTATTTATCAACTTTTGGTGTTTGTTCACAGTTAAATAGTAAGGCACATCGTGACAAGACTCCCTGGTGTACAAGCAGGAGCGCTGCCAGCTTTTTTGCCGCCCTAAGCGGTAGAAGGTCCCACCCCCGAAATACCGCCCCCGACAGAGGCGGCGGAAGGTCCCATCCCCGACATACCGCTGCCGACCAGGGCAGCCGAAGATCCGGCTGCCACGGTCGCCGCCCTCCAAATGTTAGTGCCCTAGGCAACCACCTAGGTCGCCTAATAGGTTGCGCCGGCCCTGTGTACAAGCTGGAACTGTGGGACCACTGTGCTCCACTCTCCAGCCTGGGCTGTCTCTGGCTAGGTCTACACTACAGCGGGGTTCCGACCTAAGATACGCAACTTCAGCTACGTGAATACCGTAGCTGAAGTTGCGTATTTTAGGTCAGCTTACCTGGCGGTGAGGACGGGGGAAAGCCGACCGCTGCCGCGCTGCCGCCGACTCCGCTGCCGCCTCTTGCCGAGGTGGATTTCCGGAGTCGACGGCAGAGCGATCAGGGATCGATTTTACCGCGTCCTCACGAGACGCGGTAAGTCGATCCCCGATAGACCGATTGCTACCCGCCGGATCGGCGGGTAGTGAAGACATACCCTCTGACGAGCAGCAAACCTTTCCAGATGCTGTTATCACTTAGCCACCAGCATACAGAGACACACCCAGCTAAATTGCATGAATGCTCTCTAAGACTCTTGAACTACACAGAGAGAAAAATCCCCCCCTTCTGCCCCCAGCCTTGCACCTCAGTAATGTACCATTTTACACTGCTCAAGACCTCTTGAACAATGCAAGTTCATTAATTAGTTCACCACTTTGTCAAAGTATAATGGACGTGCACCAGCCTTTTTAATCTGAGCAGACTTTAGATAAACACACTGGTAAGGATAAAACATTAAAATAAAGGCATTAATTACAGAAGGATTTTAAGTGGTACACAGTTACTTGAGAAAATTAAAAGTAAACACACATTCTAAATCCTAAACTTGCAGACTAAGCAAGATTTGAATCAAACAATTTTCTCACCTCACTAGACGTTGCAGATAGGTTACAGTTCTTAATACACAGGCTGAATGTCCTTCTCAGCCTGGGACCAATCTCCCCAGTTCAAAGTCTTTGTCTTTCCCGCATTCTTTTTGCCAGAGGTGATGCATTGGAAGTGGGAAGGACATGGAGGGTCCAATTCCCCCCCAGGCAGGGACCAGAAGGGGTGGGTCCAGAGCCATATCCAGCCATGCTGGGACACTGCCCAGTTCAGCTCAGCAGCTGACTGGGAGAGCGCCTGGCTGAGGCAGTGGCAGGCTGCCCTCCACCCAGGCTCAGCTTCTGGGGATAGTGGCTGAGTGAGCCAGAGCCCCCCCTCTCCCCTGGCATGCTCGGAGATGGCCCCTGTCCCCAGAAGCCGAGCCTGGGCAGGGAATGGGCTGCCCCTCCCCCGTGACTTGATGCTGCACACGTACCAAAGGGGGAAGGGGAGCTCTCCAGCTCACTCAGCTGCTGTCCCGGAAGCCGAGCCCAGGTGGGAGGCAGCCTGCCACTGAGGGTGACGAGCTATCCTGATTTTATAGGGACAGTTCTGCTATTCAGTAGCATAGCTAGTGGGGTGCAGGGGAAGCAGCCGCTTCCCCTCAGCACATTTTTCAAAAGTGGCGCCTTAGGGGTTACCTTATATGGCGCCAGCGGGTGGGGCCTGCTCCTCTCTGAAGGGCAGCATGGCCGGAGGAGCCATGGGGGTGGGGGGGGATGGCGGGCACGTCCGGAGGAGCACGCCAGGTGGCCAGGTAGAGAGCAGGGGACAGGCTGCGCTGCTGGGCCCGTTCGGGTCCGGAGCGCTCGGGCCGAGCCAGGGGGAACATGTGCAGCAGCGGGGCTGAGCTGGGCGCGTGCCACCCAGCAATAGTGGGGCCGGCGGCCAGGGGGAGAAGCGGGGATGGGCTGTGCTGCTGGGCCCGTTTGGGTCCGGAGCGCTTGGGCCGGGCTGGGGGGAGCATGTGCGGCAGCGGGAGGCCAGGGGGAGCATGTGCGGCAGCGGGGCTGGGCTGGGCGCGTGCCGCCCGGCAATAGGGGGGCCGGTGGAAGAAGCAGCGAGGGGGGAGGAGGCTGGGTGCCTCGACAGCAGCCTTGAGGGAAAGGCTCCATTTGGCTGGGCTCAGTGCGGCAACAGCCCGGCTGCCGGAGCAGGGGCGAGGAGTGCAGCCGGGCTCGGGCGGGCGGGTGGCCGCTTGTTGCTCAGCCTGCCGAGCTGCGAGGCCTGGCCCAGCCCGGCCCGGCGGGCACCGGCAGCAGAGGGGCGGGGGAAGGGCTGGCCAGGGACAATGGCAGGAGGGATGAGATGGCGTGGGAGAGGAGCTGGGTGGGCGCGGAGCAGCCGGAGGAGGAGCCAAGGGGGGAGCGTGGCTAGAGGAGGAGCCAAGGAGGGGCGCCTTTTTTATGTTTGCTCCTCCTGCTCTTAAAACCTGTCTACGCCACTGCTGCTATTCAGGCCTTTTTTCTTATATAGGTGCTTATTACCCCCCCGCCCCTCCAACCCTTGTTCTGATTTTTCACACTTGCTATCTGGTCACCCTACTACTGCTGCCACAGCCAGGCGCTCTCCCAGGCAGCTGCTGTGCTGCACCAGGCAGCGTCTAGGATCGGCTCCATCCCGCTCCCTCCTCGGGTCTTGCTGCCACGAAGAGCAGCCAAACATGCTGGGGGGAGCCGGCACAGGAGGACAGAGCCCCCTCCCTTCCCCTGCAGGTAACGTAGGGTAGGGAGGGGGCGGGGAGAGTGTTGGGGCTCAGGATGGGAGCAGGGCAGAGAGGAGACATGTGGGAAGGTCACATGTCATCCCCTTTAGCTGACACCTCCTCTTCTCCCCTTCCCCCCCCCCGCCGTATGGGGAGGCACCAATAGTCTATACTTGTTGCCTTCAGAGTAGGTGGAGGAGAAGAGAGGTGCTCTCCTGGTGCCACCATCTCTTATTTTATACTATTAATTCCAGTCCCAGGGAAGATGCTGGCCCAGACATGTCCTCGTGGGCCTTGTTGAGTCACAGAGTTGAGCAATCCCCATGGAGTGGTGCTTACACAACTGAATCATAGAGTTACCCGATCCTCATTGTGTGGTGCATGCACAACTGTCTCTTACAGAATTGTAAATGTCTTGTTTACAATTCCCCAGTTAGTCAATGGCTCATGATGGTCATTTAACACGTGTGGGTGTGGGTCACCACCTTTATTGTCATTGGAGACCTAGCAGTGGGTGTCTCCCAACCTCACAACATATTTCAATAACACCCATCTAGCAAAATCTCATAACTTCATACACACTAATGATATACCTATTTTGACAGAACAATGAGTTTCAGCAGCTCATAACCGTTCATATGGTATCTTAAATGGCATGCTATGTATGAAATATCCCAACCACATACAAACTATGAATATGGTGGTTACAGGGTGTTACTCTGAGGTGCAGTGCGTCACACACACATTCTGCTATTGATGCACAAATCTAACTTTCTTCCATTAGCATTACTGAGAATTATGTGTTTGCATCAGATAAGAATATAATCATGAGATCTTAAAAAAGCCTATTAGATGCATCTCAAGCAGCAATACTTCATTCTTTTAAAATAGTTTCATTTGCAATAAAGTTTTATAAATTTTGTATATAAAACAAAATTAAGCCATTCACAGCAAAGGTGCAATTATAGTTAGTGTACAGTGCATGGAGAGGCAGAGAGAGCCCATGTATCTTAAACTAAAAGTTTCAATAGCAGAAAGTGCTGCAGAGGATAACTAAAATCTTGTGATCTGCAGATTTTAATTATCTTTATTTTTTCAAATTGAGTATTGAAAATCCTTTATTTTTCTGCTTTTACTTGCCTCTCATCTGAAAGAAACATCTTGATGCTGAAAGTGACAAGAAATTGACATCAAAAAAGCAAATAGTTTGCTTTTCTATCCCTATTCTGAGGTGTCTCTCTAGATTTCCTTTATTCTTCTCTTCTGGCAATGAAGTGCTCCTTCGTTATAGATTTTTGTTGCAATGGGAATGAATAGAAGTAAAGAAAATAAATTTGGAAAAAGATAGCAGGAGCAGTAAAGGAACTTCTTTATAATATAAAATAATACTGGGAGAAAGGTACTGAGCCAATCTGCCAGTTCGGTGTTGAAAGACTAACAGACAAATCTGCAACATTTCAAAAAACTGTACAAACTAAAATTGCATTCAGCTGTTGTAAGGCAGGTATACATCTGCTATGCTGTCCATTTCAGTGGAGCCGGAGGGTGAAAACCTAGCCTCATCAAAGTCAATGGCAAAACTCCCATTGACTTCAACGGGGCCAGGATTTCACCCTGAGGGACAGATCCATATCAGATGTAAGTTGTCAAAACTCCAGAGACTTCAATGAAGCTATGAAAACTTTACACAGGCTGAGGATCTGCCTCTGAGTTATTAGGACTTTAACATTTGAAGCCTCATATATTTATTTACATGTTAATCAAAAATCTGAGTGTAGTTATCCTTTGTTTTGCAACGTGAAAAATATAATTGTTACTGTAGGGTATCTACCTTGTAACTAAATAATTCTGTGTTCCTACAGATGAGTCGTGGCCAGATCATTCTTTCAGATGGGGGCCGGGGACGGGGGCACACACAGGGGAGAGGAACTGGGAAGAGGGAGAACTCCACGAGGAGCCTCTGGTGGAATTTCCACTCTTCTCAGGTAAAGCAGCAGTTCTGCTCAGCAGCTATTCCAATCCTCTCAGTAAATCAAATTCCTCTCTGTAGCTTGGCATTCTTCAGGAACATTTTTATGCAGAATTTTATTTCACTTCATTTTACATCCTCTCCCTTCCTCCTACCCTTTCATCTACTAAGGGGTAAGGGTAGTTGGGTTTTTTCCCCACCCCCCAAAAATGCAAAGTCAATTCTACTTGAAGCTTAAAATCAAATCAAACCTTCAAAGAGTCTCAGGAGTTCCGGCATTCTCTGTTGGGCTAGCTGCTGTCCTTAAATCTCTTGCATTTTGGGGCATCCCTGCTTCTAGACTGAGGTACAGGGAAGGTGGTTAGCAATGGGTAAAACAATTAATTTGAAGAGTCTCTGACCTTTAGAAGTCCTAGACTATATGGGATTTGACTTGACCTTTCCACGAGAGGGATACTCGACCTAAGAGACTGACTCTCTCTATAATTAAATATCACTGAAGACAGGGAAAGGAAGACCTCAGACTGTTTAGATAAGTTTCATATAATCATTTGGATGTTGACACTGTTACTTGAACTGAACCCCCTAAGAAGTCTGAGGCTGCACATGATGTCAGAATACAATTGATAAGTATTTTTTATTTTCAAAGTGTTTTACAAACATTAAGTTTCATAACAATCCTGTAAGTAAGTAAGTTGTATTCATAGTTTAGTACAAGGGACAGTGAAGCAGAGAAGTGAAGCAACTTGTCCAAACCCATGTTTACCCATCAGATACCTGCCATAGCCATATTAAGATATACCATATGGCTGATTAGATACTAACAAGATAGGCCATACTAGAGACCAATGATCTAATATGGCAGTTCCTACTCTTTGTTCCTAATGATTATCCCTTCAGTTCAGCTAACAAATAAATGTCCATATTTCAGCAAACTGATGCTCTAGAAACATAATGCCTTTTCCCCCTAGTTACATAGATAACTTTATATCCATTTACCACTAGCTGACACAATAGCTATTGTCACTAGTTTCCAGTTTAATATGATACATCATTTCACCAACAACATTACTATATTTACAAATCTTTCAATTTGCATAGGCGTATTCTTTTAGCAATAATTCTTAACAAATACACTACTGTATCCAAACCAATCTTTCTTCAGTTATTTTAAATAATCTTTGTGATACCTCATACAAAAACATCTGTAAGTACCATACAGACATGCACAAACATGTAATTCCTCTAACTAGTTAACATTTATATGTACGCTACCAGAAATGAACAATTTCATTCTATGTACCCTTGAATGCATAAAATACATAATTTGTACAAAATCCATGCAATTTTCTGTTTATTATCATTAACCTATTTATATAATATACATATATTTGTATATATTGTTACAAAACTGAAAGGTTCTTATAACACTGAGAGTCAGATTCTGAACCCCAGTATGGTCCTGGAGTCAGGAACCAATTAAAAATATACTTAAAATGAAGAATCTGATTAAATGTTTTCCTAACAGGGACGTTATCAAAACTAGAGCTAGTGCCTTTTTGTACTGTTCTAGTGGAACGCAGAGACCAGAAAACTCATCATATTTTTGACAAAGGAAAAACAAAGAGGAAAGCTACTTCTAATGTTGTTGTTTTTTTATGTCATTTAATGCTCTCTCACATATTATCAGTGGTCTGACAACTGTGCCGGTGTTTATTGTGAGGTGACTAGCTTTTTGAACATTCCAAATGCTAATGCCATTACATCATCCCTCGCTAAATGTGAATGCCAGGAAATCAAGTATCAGCTTTTTATTTAAAAAGAACTGGGCCCCCTTGAGGTTGGTAAATAATATTATCCCCATTTTACTGTTGAGAAAATTGAGAAACAAAGGTTAATTGCCTTGTCAAGGGCTTAGTGTGGCCTAGTACATTAGATATAGAACTAGGAGTTTGGAGACTTACATAATAATCATAGTTCTAACTCAGGCTCTGGCTGTGTGATCTTGGGCAAGTCATTTACTTATCCGTATTTTGCCTTCCCAGCCCTGTCTGACATCTGTTAAATGGAGATAATGTAGAATGGATTTTAATTTTTTTTTCTCCTATGGAAAATTTTGACTTCTTTGCAAAAACAACTACTACAACAAAAACACAACACCACACAACTGATATATTTCTATTTGGAAATGCTACCTGGCTGCAGTTTCCCAGGCTAACTGGTCAGATTATGTCTCTCACAAATCCTATGCGCCATGGTTTTCCCCTCTTGCTGAGGGGAGGTGGTGTGGGACTCCTTGGCCATCATGCATCATGGGAGAAGAAGCCAAGCTGGAGAACCCCGCCCATAGGAAAAAATGGGGACATGAGGTAACAACAATTCCCATGGAGCATTGCAGCAAGATATGGGAATCAGAATATTTCAAGTGTTGTCTGAAATATTTTAGTTTTTTGTGCCAAATAAAATAAATAAATTATAATTGTTTGGAAAACTAGGTTATTGATTTTAAAGATAGTTTTTAGAAATTTTTCAACCAGCCCTAGGATAATATATATTAGTTAGGTTTCACAACACGCTGTAAGTTATACAAAGGCTACTTCTGTTGGTATAATAATTCACTCGGGGTGTGAAAAAACATCCCCCTGACTGATCTAAATTACACCAACAGAAGCGCCGGTGTGGACAGTTCTGTGTCTCCTTCTGACATAGCTACCACCACTCATGGAGGTGGTTTTATTATGTCAACAGGAATTCTGTCTCCCATCAGCATAGAGCAGCTACATGAATGATCTGACAGAAGTGCAGCTGCATCGGTATTGTTGTGCCACTGTAAGCTTGCTAGTGTAGACCTGGCCTGAATAAAGTTTGTAAAGTGCTATATTAGTGCTATGAAACTATGTAGCGGTGCAGGTGTTCTTGGGTTCCACTTAGGTGTTCATTCCACATCATGTGGCAAATAGGGCAACACACCAGGGATTTCACTGTATTCTGGACTTCTGAAAGCTTTCAGTTTTGGTGATGATTAAAAGCCTTTGTAAATTTAAATCAATCCGAAGTGTCCCTTGACATCCCCAACATTCTAAGTTGCTTTCAGTCAAGCAAAACAATCAAAATGCTCACTCACAATGTTCTAATCCAATCTAAACTACTTCAGTGTTCTAATTCAAGCTAGAATTCCTATTGACAATTCCTACTGGATATGTGGGGGAAAATACAACTCTTCATAGCTACAGACCTGAGCCAATTTTTTAAGTTTTACTTTTTTTAAATCTAGAGATGTAAAAACCAAACCAAATATGAACATGTTTCAATCAGTGTTGACTTATGTATAATCAAAATTTCTAATTCAAACATGAGAAAATGCCTTTTGTTTTTCTTACTCACACAGTACTCAAAATGACTGAAGAGATTTTACTCAAACTTGAGACAAGAGACATATTCTATTCTGGGGTGCAATGAAACTTATGTGGATAGTCAGGTGGTTTAGTCTGCTTCAGAGCTCACCATAAATGATGGTTCAGAGTGTCGGCATAGAAGAGCATGCCACCCAGGACTCTGTGTGTGCATGCATACACTCACACAAAATCTTTCTCACGCCCACTCCCAGATTCCTATGCAATCTCAGTTTCTCTCCCCCACTGCTGTGTTTCTGTCCCTGATTCCCAGACTGATTGCCCAGCCACACCCAGTCTCTCCCTATCCCAACTCCAACTCCCAGTTTCCTTCTCCTCCCTCCCCTTTCTGTCCCTGTTTATATACACACACGCTCCAAGGTGTGGCTCTTGTCTCCATTCAAATCAGGCAACTTCCTAGTCAAATTTTGGAAAAGTTATCTTGGGGGGTGTTGCAAATTGGTTGAACCCAGGGGGCACAAATACGAGGAAAGTATTGGTATTAATTCCTAGGAAGTGAAACTCCTGAGTTTCTCAGATCTCTTCTAGTTGTCTTGCAAGTATTGGTGTTTGCTTTGTAAGTGCCTTGCTATTGCACATCCATTAATATGTGCATCAATTGTTAATTTCTATGGAGCAGATTGTGGTTGGCCCCAGTGCAAGGTTCCACATGTGACAGCTGATGCAAGGGCTTTTTTCTCCCTTTCCATCTCCCACAAAATAGCTGGTCACAAGTACAGTCTCTCTACTTTCCTGAATTCAGGGCTGTGTGGCTCTGGGGCCCTAGAAACTCCAGAGGATCCAGAAAGAAAGTGAATCCATGGTTTTCACTCCTTCTACATGTCAGATAGGGGAGGGCACACTGCACCCATTGAAGGGGCATAGCAGCAGGCATGCTTTCTGCCAGGTTGCTTCAGGAGGTATTCTAACTTCCAGTAATTCCTTCCAGTTCTCATGCCCACTGTAATTGAACAGTACAATTCCCAAGGCAGAACTTGGCTGATGATTGAAATACTATATTGGAATATGTCAGGTTCAATTTTTCAGTCTAATGATTATTCTTAGTAATATATTTTAATAGCACCCAAAAGACCCAATAAGGATTGAGGCCCCATTGTTCTGAGTTGGCACAAAGACCAAAAAGAGATGATATGATAAAATGCAGCCTTTTGGAAGTCTGATGACCACAACTCAGGTGTAATATAATGTATCAAAACTTTAAAGTAACAGCACTAAACACTTTTCCATCATCTGGGAACCTGTTCATTTGAAAAGCACCAAACTCTTTTGTACGATTTTTTTAATGATAAAAATTCAATAATGTTGGGACCTCTTTGAACATAATTAGCATTGTACATTTTTTTAAAAAATAAGGGAAATTTCTTTAGTGTGTGGGATAGAAAGTGATGGGTAGCAAAACAGGGAAACCTTGAACAAGTTTGCATTTTCACTCATATTATAATTAGGCTTGGAAGGACTGGATTTTTATCTGTAAATGTTGGTGAATGTCAAATTCACCATACACACACAAACCGAGGAAAAATATTTCTATAGATAATAATCTAAATTTACAGCTAGAAAAAGTAACATAATGCTGCCTGCGAACTTATTAGAGTTTGATTTAAGGATATTTATTTTGTATTTTTTGACATGATGACAATTTGTGATTTAAGAATTATAAAGCTTTAACTTCTTGTATCCCAACATCTACTGTAATGAAATAATCGTCTCCATAACTGTAAATCAATCATTGAAAAAAATTAAATATCAATATTATCTATCAAAATTATGAAATAAAATAAAATAATATTCTGCCAAGCTTAATTATAATGCAAAGAAGTGAAAGGATGTAATCCAGGGGTATGCTAATAACCAGAATAGCGCTGTTATATGGGTCAACCATAATTTATATCACTGTACTTCACTTCATGAGAGGTAGATTCCAGATATATGGCCCCTCTTAGCCTTAAAAATGGCATACCGAGTTTGACATAAATACAATACTCAATGCTTTCCCTTCTAGTCATTCAAAGACCCAATTCTGGATCCCTTACATGCACATTCACTCATATATATGCAAAAGGAACAGCACAGAGCCCACTATTTAAAAATAACACCTCAAAATATTTTAATATAAATAGGACTCTCTTTTCGTATTGTTAGTACCATCAACACATTAAAGAATGACAAAACCTACCCATTTTTCCTATGTTTAAAATACATAACACATCCAGGTATTTCTATATAACTATGTCAAATGTTTAAACTTTAATGGAACACACGTTAGCTAATAAATATTTAAATTTCCTTTCTGTTTTTGTCTTGGTTAACTATGATCCCTCCCTCATTATCCTCTTTAAATTTCTACTTGTTTGGCCACTTTCCAGTTCTAGGTTTGCCCAAACCTATACAACCATCTGCCTGGTACCACCATCACCTTCCGCCCCGCCCCACCCCATGCAATTCCCTATCCCGCACCATCTCCTTATTCTGTTTTTCTGTTGGGGCCTCACTGCTGCTGACCACATATGTCGTTCAAGTAGAGACCATATAATGCTGCAATCTCAAACTCATTGTTTTTGCTGATACAGACTAACATGGCTACCACTCTGAAAACTCTCCTTTGACTTTCAACTCCTTTCCCTCCCCTCTGCACACAACAATGCCCAGCTTGATAAATGTTTGTGTCAACACACCTAAATTTCCTTACAGGAAAATGTCACAGCAGGCTGTTGTCAGAAACATATTTAAAAAATAAAAATAATGAAAAGACAAAATCTTCTAGTTTCATTTTCTCTCTCTCTCTCTCAAACTCACCCGACAATTTTCTTTAATATCATCAATACTTCAAATAGGATATTAAAAACTGGAGCACTGTAGTAAGCATATGAACTAGTATGTGGAAAGCAAACCAAACAGAAGCTTCTGTGCCTCTTGAATATTCCAGTGGGGATGCAGGACCTTATCCTGCTGAGTGCTTCCTGCTTGGTGCTAGGTACCATCAATGTGCATTGAAATCATCATTTTGAATGGTAGGTGTAATCACGTTGTTGTACAATACAGTGCATGAGATGGCATAAAAGTTTACAGCATCCGTCTACCTTATCAATATAAATTGAAAGCTGCCATGTAATTAAATGCTGCTAAGATTTTCAAATTATAAGACAAGCTAATTTGCTTTTAAGCAAAGAGTTTTAACTTCAACTTTGGAGGTTTAAATGAAATCCCTAATGCAAATTTAATGTAGCTTTTTATTATTAAAATTAATTTTAAAGGGAACACTTTCTTAAAGGAAAATGTACCTCTAATGTGCAATTAGAAAACCACAAATTACATATTTAGAATTTTCTTCAGCTATTATGATTATATTAGTATGTGGTTTTAAAATGCCTGATATTTATTTTATCCAGATATTGGCTCCACCTTTTAGAGACAACCAGTCAATTCAGTGCCTGCTTACAGAAACGATTAGTGACTCAGACTACTGGCCTGACTTTGATATACAACTTTTGATGAAGTGCACATACTTTATTTTGTCAGAATCACTGCCAGTAAAATAATCTGACATATTTAACTTCATAATCAGATCTCAAAACTGCTAGGAAAGACTGTTTCATAGAACATCAATGAGAAGCAAGGGGAATAGAATTCAACGTGAAGACACCCTGGTTTTAGGATCTTTTCCATGCATTTGACTGTTCTCTCTGTCTGTCATTCTAACTGTGCTGATAATCTATTAGTTTACATTCTGATGATTATTCCTTTAGAATTGACACCCAAGCAACTGAACAAAGCTGCCTGCATGATCAAATCCCATCCCCTGTACCTAGCCTGTGTAGCTGTGTTTAGACAGGGGGGTGGCATGTGAAAGAATAGGAATCGTCTAAAACTGCAATAGCCCCCGCTGCTTCTGCACCCTAGTTTGACAGGGGCTAGTGAATCTATAGAGTAGCCTCACTCACTTCCCACACTTGTGTGCCCCTGCCCTCCTCCTCCCCAGACCCTGCTGCACATCAACACACAGGGAACCCATGTGGAGTTGGGCTCTATAGCATACAGCTGGTGTAGATTCCTGAACAGACTCCCTAAATCCTGTCTGCCTGTCCTTCCATCATCCTGCTGGATTTTGCGTAAGTAAAATATGAATTTAAGTCTTATAAGGTACTAATAGAAGAGACCTAATAGGTCATGTAGTCCATCCCACTGAACACTGTACTGTCCCCTGAAGTATATTTTTAGGGTTGTCCAGTCCATTAGTAATGGGCTGGTAATTCTGAAGCCTAGTTTAATTTCAGTGCTTACATTTACACATTAAACTACTGATCCTTGTAGAAGGATAATCTAGTTAATGATTTTAGACCAATGTGAATATATATGTCTGATTTATCCTGTAGTTCTCTACATTGCATAGAGAAAAAGCTAATGGTCAATTTATCTAAAGTGGCCTCTAACTCCGAGCACCTCAGAGATGCCTCACTCCCAGTTTGCTTCCCTCCTCAAATGTTTTCCCAAGATCACTTGCATACCGAGGATGACAATCTTCAAATTTTGCTACCAACACAAAGCGTTTTTAAGTGAACCTTAAATTGGGAAGGCAGTACGTGAATGAAAAGACCTTGAAAAGCTGCACTGACAAACTGGGGCTATGTCTACACTTAAAATGCTACAGCAGCACAGCTGTAATGTTGCAGCTGCACCGCTGTAATGCTTCAGTGTAGCCACTCGCTACAATGACCAGAGGGGTTCTCCCATTGGCATAGATAATCCACCTACCCAGAAGGTGGTAGGTAGGTGGATGGAAGAATTCTTCCATCAGCCTAATGCTGTCTACGCTGAAAAAGGTCAGTTTAACTATGATACTCAAGGGTGTAGATTTTTCACACCCCTGAGAGCCATAGCTGGGTCAACATAACTTTTTAGTGTAACCTGACCTACAATGGATTGTCCTGGGAATGGGATTGTGTTGCAGTTCCTGATAAAGAATATCTGGGCTGAGAGGAATGGAGACTAGAATGATGAGCACCTAGAATGTGTTCCTGATGTGGATTTACTGATTTATTTATTTATTTGTAATTTCCGAGGTCTCAGTTGAATTGATGGCCTTGATCATCCCCTTGGATGAGTGTGTGCAACTCTCACTGATTCACTGGTAGTTGTGAATGTGGATTTAGGGGAAGGACTAAGCCCATGGACTCCTATACTTTGATCAATCCATAGATGGGGAGGAGGTGAAACACTGTTGTAAGGTCTCTCTCTTTTCCTCCGTAAATATTACAAACTTTCTAAAAGGTTCAACTGGGTGTCAGGAAGGTCACAGCTCAGGATAAGAATGTGAAGTTTCCACAATTCAGAATCTATTAATCCAGCAACTTTGATAGATTTATTTACGTACAAATGTGATTCCTATATTTTATATGCATCTCATAAGCTTTGTGTGCTCACCAACATATAGCCAGCTGGCTATCAACTCTTGGCCTCTGTGTCCCTCACCTGACCCCTGCACCTACTCAGCAGCTACTTGGTCCCAGCCCCAGAAACCAACCTACCTGCTCCTTCCCCCTGCCTGCTTCCCTTCTGCCACTTTCCTCCTTCATCCTCTCCATTGCAGACTTGAAAGTTACCTTAATCCATTCCTCACCACTGCCCAGCTCCCTTCTTGATAATAGTTATCAATGTCCAAAATTCACATTGTGCAGATTCAAATGGTCAGTATCCATATACCCATCAATTCCCAAAAAGCTGAATTTGTCACATCCCTAGTTCACGCTGTTTTTGGATATTTTTATTCCATCCTTATTAATATACATGCCAGTTTTTCAATATCTGAAATTACTTTAAATCCTGGATGCTCAGGCACTAAAATACTAGTTACAACTCCCCTGACCCACTGTGATTTGACAACCCTCCAAGAAACTTCTCCGGAAGGCAGTACTTCCAGCAGGGATATTAGAGCCTGCAAGAAATTCTTATTGTGCTGCAAATTACCCAGGTTACTTTCAAGTACTATACCTCACCAAATGTTCATTGTACAAAGTTCATAAAAGTTAAAAGCCTGTCTGTGGAACAGTTTGCAATGCTTGCATCTGCTAAATGCCAATTTTAAATGTATATTTTATCACTATGTTCTTCACTAACATATAATGCACTCTGTATGACTACAAACTTGTTTATGCATATCTCACTTGTTTCTGTTCTATAAATTGCTCAGTAATTGTTTTATGTCTAATAATATTTTAACATTATTTCCACATCCTGCAAAAGGGAATTATTTTGATAACCCTAATTGTATATGGTAGCATTCTTAAAATAGATTTATTTAGGATGTAAATTTTCTCTACAATCCTAGGGTATTTCATCTTCCTCTAAATAATAATTATGTTGAAAACTAATTTTTTTTCCATATTGAGGTTTTATTCTTTTTGCAGCTAGCAAACAGCTCTCCTGTTTACAAAGTTTTGGCTTAATGCTGCCTCAGTTATACCCATTAGCCACTGTTGAAGCCACTAGTGGGGTTGTTCATGTATAATTAAGGGCAGAATTTTGTGATATGAATAAAACTGTTTTTTATTCAGTTCAATTTCAGTGCCCAGCCAGTAAACAATGAGATCAGGCTCATTTGTTTTATCTTTGAATATGCTTAAATTGGTATGTTGCTGCATGTACCCAAAGATGCTGTTGAACATGACTTATTCTCATAAAGTTTCCCAGGATCTCTCTAGCTTGTGTTTAGAATCTTTCATAATTTCATAGTAAAAGAGGGTTTTCTTAACAATACAAGGCACAGCTGTGACAAAATTTGAACTATGTCTGCCTAAAACAAGCCCAGTGGATGTTAAATAGCAAAGCTCTTTATAGTGCACGTAGATTTCATAGCTTCACTGAATAGATTAAATGGTATAATTGTCCATCCTAAATTGCCTTCTCTCATAGCTTAGAAAACATTAAATAGAATGGAAGTACTCTCCTGTTCATTTTGGTCATTTTATAGAAAAAGCTTTCTGAATCTCTGGACCTTGATCACAACATATAAAGGAAAAATTGAAACCATGATGAATAGAAATCAAGGCAAACACCTAGCCAACTAACTGGACAGCATGTCATTCTATCTTTCAAACTATTAATGCCCTTTTTTCTATCTTAGGAAGAGTCCTATTTCTAACATATCTTAGACTGGACCAGAAAATAAATATTTATGAGAAGAAAAATACTTCATATGAGCCATGTGATGTAGATGAATTATTTTCCACTTAAATTAGTTTGCCGATAGCCTAAATTACAGAACATCCAACAAGTGGACAAGCATCAAAAATAGTCTACATTAAACCATATTAAATGCCTGGGCAGGCTTCTTTTGTTCATATGAAAAGTCTCAAGCTTTATGTAGTCAAGGAACGCAATGTTTTCCTCACCAAACACTTAATGGAATAAAATGATCTTTCCTAAAATGTGCTAGTGAGTAGATATTTCATAGATTCTAGGACTGGAAGGGACCTCGAGAGGTCATCGAGTCCAGTCCCCTGCCCACATGGCAGGACCAAA
>NW_020664464.1:22938712-23062003 GCF_002925995.2 Terrapene triunguis | reverse complement strand
CTCCACCAGTGGCGTATCAGCAGTCCTGTGTACTGGGACAGCTACCTCAGCTGTCTCCACATGGACACTGTCCAGTTTAATTGTGTTTTCAGTACATCATGTGACCAAATGTTTTTGTATTTAGTAAGACAGATGTTAAAGTCTATTAGAGATAACTGTGTATTAACAGACAGATCCCTTATTAGGATATAGTTTAATGAACGATACATTTTTGTTATACTCAACTGAGTTGCATGAACAAGTAAAAAATCCGCAGCTGCTCCTTCATGTAAGATAATATGGTAGAGATGAATAGTGACAAATAGACAGTATGGTGATTGTGTGGGTAATTTGCCATCAATAGCAGCTTTTAAAAAGCAGTTGTTTATAGCCTTTTGCTCAGATTTTGAACATTTTTCATATGTGTATTGGAAAAGCAGATCTTTTTCACAGATGTTTTAGATGAGAATTCTGTTGATCTGCTTTAACAGAAATCAATATATTTCTGAGGCTTGATGTATTTATGCATAACTTTCCATGAAAATGATTCCAGTTGTCCGATTTTTTGTTATGGGCCACTCCACTTTTGTTATCCTAGAATGGGACTGAGCTTGTGACTTCGGCAGAGGGTCAAGCCATGGAAGACCAGGCTGGAGGCAGACGGCCAGCAGGAGGTGCCAGAAGTGGGGCCTTTTGCAGCTTCTCACCCTGACACAAGGAGGTGCTATGACTGGTGATTACACTACCTTACAATTCCTTTTGCTTACAGGAGGGCATTAGGCCTCAATATCAACAGAGCTTCATGGTTGTAACCAAAGATCTCAAAACAGCAACAATATGGTTTTGAAAAGCTCCTGATAAAATAGCCACTCTGTCCATCCCTACCCAAATAGGATCTCCCTGTGCAAGGAAGATTACAGAACATGTATACCTGATGACCCTCTAATCAATGCAGGCAAATGAGTTCTCAGCCATAGTGACAGAATAAATGACACAACCCACACTGAATCTTACACATAAATATATATGATTAGGAAAGCAGACAATGCTATTATCTAATTGAAGATTTTAGGTATTAAATCATACTATTAATACAGCTGTTTCAAGTTAGATAGCAGTCTCCACCACCAACATACTGACTAAGGATCCAACACTGCCTTCCCTGCACACACACACACACACACACACACACACACACACACAAACAAACAACTCCCATTCGTTTCAGATTTCAGTCCTAAATGCAATTTGAATGTATTAATGCATTGATTTCTTAGCCACAGTAATTTGGGTTAATTACATATAATCTGGGCTTCCATATTACTACACCTCCATAATTGCCCTTTTAAAAATCCATTGACAGTTGACATTGCAATTGTCTTCAAAATAATTTTATAAAAAATATCTGTCCCAACAAATAGAGACTGTGCACAGGCATTGCTGAGTAACAAAGTATGTCTACAGCACAATTAGACACCCGTGGCTGGCCTGTGCCAACTGGCTCAGGCTCAGGCTGAAGGGCTGTTTAATTGTAGTGTAGACTTTCAGGCTTGGGCTGGAGCCTGAGCTCTAGGACCCTGCGAGGTGGGAGGATCCCAGAGTTCAGGCTGCAGCCTGAGGCTGGAAATATACACAGCAATGAAACAGCCCCCAGGTTGAGCCCTGGGAGCGTGAGTCAGCTGGCACAGGCCAGCTGCAGGTTTTCAATTGCAGTGTACACATACCTGCAGATCCTTTCAAGGTAGGGTTGTCACTTTGCTTGTTTCACAGGGATTTAACATAAGCCACACCCATATGACTCAGCAAAACAACTTGTTAGCAGTGGCTTTGGCATATCAACAAGACTCAAAGGGGGAATTTTCTCAAAGTTCCAGTTCAACACTTCAAGATGGGTTGCCCCTTTTAAATTTGTACATGTTTTGGCCCTGATTTAGCAAAGCACTTAAGCATGTGCTTAAATCAGTGGGACTTTGAGGGGTGCTTAATATTTGCTTAAGTGCTTTGCTGAATCAGAGCACCACAACAGATGAAGGACAGAGGTCTCTCTTTTTTTTTTTTTTTTTTTTTTTATTTATTTTTTAATTTTTTTTTTTTTTTTTTGTTTATTTTTTTAACGAATTATGTTGGAGGGAGGTGTTTTTTTTTTTTTTTTTTTTTACTCATGTAAAACTCCATCTGGACTAGCATTCAATAATATTGAATGACAGTGATAAAGGTGATATACACTGGGAACCCCCTGAATTTGTTCATGGCACTCTCCTAAGATTAGTATGACCCCATCACCAGAAACTGCAAAAACCATTTTACAGAGGCCTAAATGAGCACTTGTACATATTCATTAAACTATGGTCAGCTATTATTTTGTACTAGGAAATTATGTGGCTCCAAAATATATACAGATGTTTCATCTGCTGTTCATAGCCTCACTTTGAGCCACTATAACACTTCTTAACACAGTATTATGGAATATGGCATGAAAATGAGCAGGAAATTAAATAGGTTATGAAAGAATATTATTAAATATGAATATAAAAGAGAAAACTTCTGTATATAAAACAAAAAAGGCTAGATTAAAATTTGAGTCATGCTTCAGTCCTTCTTTCAGCTCTCTGTCACATGGGAATGAAAAATTAAACAAAGCCCAGATATGCCAATATAAATTTAATGCAGAGTTAAAAAGGAAATTCACCATTCATTGATTACAAATGAAACTGGACCAGATTGAGAAACGGCACCCCACATATTCTACAGCATTCTCTGAGTTCTCTGAAACAGTGGGAGAAACCTCATTTTTAATAAGCAACTAACTGTTAGTCTCAAAGGTGCCACAGGACCCTCTGTTGCTTTTTACAGATTCAGACTAACACGGCTACCCCTCTGATACTCATTTTTAATGTAATTCCCAGAAGTACAAGCTCAATAAGTAGTACTCAGCATGCGGGAGGCATGGGCCAGTTAGCATCATCTGAGATTGTGAAATTATTCCTAGCACCACAGTATCCTTTCAGGGAAAGGACAACTTCCAACAGCGATGACATCCAAAACTATAACCCAACCGGCACATAAGCATCTGAATCCTTCTGTGTTTTGACTCCCTATCAGTCTGCTTCTGGCCATCTAGTTGTGACAGAATATAATATGATGAGATAAGCTTTTTAAAGAACAGCAATTCACAAAGGAAAATATTCCTAATGTATCATTTCTCTTTGAGCAGGTAAATAGGGCAAGATTCCATAATAAACCAGAGCAAGGCCTGGGGCAGTATTGGGCTAGGGAGACCCCGGCCCTCAGCAGCTGCAGGGCATGTTCCAGATAGAAAGACAGTTTTAAATGGCACTAGTAGCCTAGGGAAAGGAGTTACAGGCTGCACCAAGAAATGGGGCTGAGGCCTAGAGCTATGGGAAAAGTGACAACAGCACTGGTAAGGTCATTATGGAAATAGTGATCCAAATTCTTCCCTGTCCTCCCCCCACCGTTTGGAGTTGGAAACCCAAAGAGGCCCTGAAGAATGAGACGTTGTCCCCCTGGCAAACTAAGCTGATACTACTAAAACTGTGCCCATGCCCCAAATAGAGGAGCCACAGCCTAATAGGTGGACCAATGAGTGATCTAGACACTGTAACACAGCTTTAGGGTCCTGGGTCAGGACCTGCTGGAGAGGAAAGGCCTGGAGCCACCTACTCTGTTCCCCCTTCTCTTTGTTGTGACAGAACCCCAAGGAGAGAAGAAGGGACTCACAGGAGGGACTGAGGCCAGCTGTATATGAGTTGGCATGGTCCTCTCCAGAACAAGCAGATTGAGGCGAATGGTGGAACCACTGCCAGATCACTAGACCAGCTGGCTATCAGACTGACATGTTTTAGGAGCCTAAATACCATTTTCCCTAAGTCTCATTGTTTGCCAGTTTCTGATGATACTATTTTTTCAGTGGAATGAAAATGACTAAAACTAAATGAATTTTTTTGCAAACAGTGTCTCCTTGTTGTAGAAAAAAATTGATTTTTTTCATTGAAAAATGGAATGCCTGAAAACAAACATTTATGACCAAAATCTGTAATTTTTTAAAATAAGATATGGTGTTGCATTGTAGTTGTAGTTCAGGTACCTCATGTCACCTTTGTCCTGTATGGTCCTGGCTCTCCAGCATGACTCCATCTTCCGTGATGCACTGCTTCCCCTCAGCTAGAGGGAAGAGTATGATCCATTTTCGGAGATGTAGTTTGACCAGGAAACCTGAGCTATAGAGGAGAATTGGGACACGAGGCACTACAGAGACATTTCTGAATCAAATTATTTTGGTTTTCAGTTGAACTATTCTGATTTTTGATTTTGTTAACCTATAGAGTTGTGATCTTACCCTTGAATACTAGATAGTTTGAAGTAGGTATCACCTCTGTGTATCAACAGTAAAATCATAAGACCAGATGTGTTCCATACTTAGACAAAACTGAAGAGGGTTGAGGCAAATAGCAGTGAGAGTGGAGGTGGTGTCAGGATTGGATAAGGATTAGGGCATTCTGTGTGATATAGGATTGGGGGATCAGGTGGCAGTGGCATGGAAGAACAAGGATTGAATATCAGATTTGAGGAGCAGAATGGGGACTGAAGGGCATTGTGGATTGTGTGGTGCCTAATAAGCTAATATGAATCTTAGAACAGTTTGAGATTTCTTCAGAGAAGCAGGAAGGTTGTGGCCTGTTCTTATTTCATATTAATAAGTTCACTCTTCCTTATAATACATGGTTGACTTCACACTTGGAGCTTTGATGCCATCCATCAAACCTGCCCTCTTTCATAGTCTATTATGTCAGCAAATCTCCATAAGTGAATTACAGCTTTGATTTTACTCTGGAACTATCTATTATCCTACCGTGATGTCCAATGTAGAATTTAAATAGGAAATGAACCAGCTCCCACCCAATCTTGCTTCTTGTGAGATTAAGCACTTCTTAGTGGCCATCAATATGTACAATCTGTCCCCGTCATGGTTGCAGAGGTAGCTGCACTTCTTGTCCCCTTTCTGGTCTCTGAATCCATTCCACCCCCTCAAATATTAGGTGTTTTGCCCATACCTAATTTATATAGCCTTACCTGTCTCAGGGTGGAAAATCTATATTTGTTCACACTTTGACCAGAATCTGGGCATGCTACCCCTATGTATGCCAACCACTCATTGCCATGCAGCCCCATCTCTGTGTGGGTATCTGTTCCATCCTCCTTTTGAGGCCCTGTGACCAGTGATATTGAGCAAGAGCCTAAAACAAAATTTTTTTATTTAGTAGTTGGAATTAAGCATTAAAACACACTACATTTTAAAGCACTCTATATGCATATTTAGTCTCATCTAATCTTACACTTCACTACATAACACCTCTTAATTTACAGAAACAGAACTGAAACAATCACATTCTCTTAAAAAGCAAAGATCCTCATGTGACCCATCCTGGTCACAATGAATAGAACTGCTACTTGTCTAACCCCTGTTTTTTGTATCTGTGCAGGTACATCTGTGCTGCAGCAGGAGGGGTAGGTAGACATATGCACTAGCTTCAATCGAGCTAGGGAGCTTAAAAATAACAGAGTAGCTGCAGCAGTGCAGGCAGCAGCATGGCTAGCTGCCTAAATACAATCCCATCAAAGACCCTAGGGTGGGTACTCGGGTGGCTAACCTATGGTCTTTGACAGGAGTGTACTCAGGCAGCTAGTCCAATCTCCATCAGCACTTCTGCAGCTGCACTATTTTAGCTCACAGGCTCTATCAAAGCTAGTGCATGTATGTCTACTTGAGCTGAAAACTACACCTAGAGGTGCACTGTAGACTTACAGAATACGTCTATCCTAGATAGAAGGGAGATCCTCACATTGCAGAAGGAATCCATTACTATAGTGCTCAATCATTTTGTTTGTTTCAGGATCCAAGTGTGAAGTTTCCTGGTGCCCCACGGTTTCTCCTGGACCATTCAATGGTGTGTATCAAAGAGGATGCCCATTGTTTGGGTGGTTAGACCAATTTGGTCCTAATAGCTTGTAATCACTGGCTTAATGGCTATGTCTCTCCTGTTGATGAGGGTGTTGAAACTATTTCCATGGAGGCAGTTCCTTCAACCCATTAGTTTAAACCACAATCTTTGAAATCAAGCACATGAATCACAATTTGTATAAAGAGCAAAATATGCAATTAATATATATACTTATGAGGATATATTCTCACAGGCATATTGTCCTTTAACAATTTGTGATCAGAGTTTGTTATTGGTTGTAGAGCATTGGCCTCTTCTATGAATATTTATTAATTTACACTTCTTTCCCATTGTGAGCAATGATTATAGGGTTTTGGGTTACTTACTAATGTTTTTGAAGTACCCTAAGATTTTTGATATATTTGAACTCAAAGTACAATGTTCTATTTTCATTATTTCAAATTGTTTAAACTTTCTACTGTAAATTATTCACCTCAAATGAAGTGGAAAGCCATGTGATAACAGGACCCTCTTGAGTGACTTGCAGTCACTTTCTTGGTCATGTGTTGCTGGGTAATATAACACTTTGGGGACTGACATGGGGATGATACCTCCTCATCCCACTTTCCCTAATCAAGGGGAGTGACATTAACCTATCCTGATACAGGAGAGAAAATAATGTATGCATACCTTTCCTCAATAGCCTATTCCATTGTCTAGGTTGAAGACATTTTCTATGACTGAGATAAGTGGGATGGGAATATATTATGACTGAGTCCTTTTTAAGGTCCTGAATGATCTGTACCATCCATCTGGCATAGTTATAGTTGCTCGTGGTTCTTCTTTCAATTGTCCTGTTTTCTCACACAAGAACATTCTTCAACGTCATGATAAAATTGTGCATAAACCTGCCTGATTCAAAACTAATTTTCTCTGCTTGTTTTAACCTTTGTTACGAGAGGGTGAAATTGCAATGTTTACTTTTAAGAGTGAACAATGACTGCATGCTCTGTTGGCTATAGTGAAATATTTCTATAAGAAAAACCTAAGAGAGCTCAACAGAGGGAGATAGCAGGTGAATGTGAAAAGGTATGTTTGGGCAGATAGGATGATTGCATATGAAATTTAAAACTAGCACGACAGTGAATTTCATTTTTTGAATGTTAATGAGTCAACGAGGAGGTTGATAAAGGCTGAGTTGTGTCTTTCTTTAAAATACAAATGCTATCAAAATACAAGCAGTGTTATTAGATTGACAGAGCAATTCAATTATATCAATCTTATTTCTGAAAAGCTTTTTGTGAAAACTTCCATAGGCATCTAGCAGAGTGCAATAAACATATATGAGGTCTTCTGTTAAAAGGATAGGAAGTCACCTGAATCTTTCACTTTACTTTTTTCTCTTCCCAAAAGTCCAGTTTGTCAACTCGAACGTGGGCTTACATTGCAGTGAAAGCATACCCTAAGAATCCACGAGAGGGCTTCACCTGGCTAACAGGAATTTACTCTTTCTGTTCCTGGAACTGTTTTCCCCTTAAAGTATTTTATGAAGTATAAATCTTTAAAAATAAATAACAAAATCCCCCATTTATTTTTTCTATGGAATGTGACATAAAACAGATTTAAACATTAACTGTTCTCATGCAGTTTATAAATCTAAAATCTAACAGGAAGTTACAATAGTGAATTATACACAGTAACAAAACTTTTACTAAAGTGAACAGTTTACAGCATGTAACAAATTTATTCTGTTACAACACTCAATGGGGAGACGAGAAGATTGAAAGAAAAAAGTGTCTGTTTTAAGAAATAGACTTGTGTTCATAATGCCCCATTTATTACAAACTAGTGATATACTTTTTCTAGAAAGGGCTAAAAGAACTAAGAGCTATATACAAAGGACAAATAAGAGGAGCCACATTATAAAATAAACCAAGTTCCTCATTGAATCCTTTAGTTAATTTTTCCATTTCAGCCACAAACCACACCTGTCAAAGCCAATCAGTGCAAACGCTGGCTGGCTGGCTGAAGCAATGCCAGTTCCTAACAATCACATATCAGCCAGCTAGAAGTAGATGGTCTATTAATTTTCTTGAATTGGTATCTTGTGACAGCAATTATTTGGGAAATTTATATGCTCCTATCAGGGTAAGTGGAAAGCCCATTCCATTTATTAAATAAATATGTTGATGTATTTCTTTTCAGCACGGCACAATAATTGAACAGGACCATAATAAATGTATAAGTCTCCCTTTCAAACCACAGCTCCTCTTGACTTATGTGATAGTCCATTGAGAGAGTTCCCCTTGTTATCAGGCATCCCACACAAGCTCAAGTGAAAAGTTATTGGAGTTACTTTAAGAAAACCAGTAAAGGCTCGTGACAAATTATGGCCCCAGATGTGTAAAAATTTAAGTATGTGCATGACGGTCCTTATGAGAATAGTCTCATGGACTTTAATGGGATATTCATGTGTGTAAAGTTACATACATAAGAGTTTGCAGGTTCAGAGCCCCAGAGGATCTTTTATGCCTGCATTTTTTTGTTGCATGTCTCTTTCCATTTTTTGTAACTGCAACTTAAGCACAATATTGAGAATTTATCACTGTATTCTTCACAGGACACACACTTTACTTTAGTGTGAGTAAAATATTTCTACTGGACTCTTTTTTAAACAAGCAACAAGTTCTAATAAGGGCAGCTATCCCTCATTCTATTTATATGCCTCCTTTCTTTTGGTTCAGACATCACTAGTTTTGATAGGGTATCCAATAAATTAGTGCATTTAATTATCTGTTCTTTTCTTATGATTGAGGTGCAATGAATCAATTTTTTAAAATATGAAATATTGGTTACCATGCATTAATTTACAGCTGAATATGAATCCAGGATATCAAAGGGCCGGAGAGAGAAGAGAGGCAGTAGGATGGAGCAAGTGAAGAATGTAGTCCTGAAATCAGGGGAGGAAGCAAATAGACCAATTCAGGGGGTGGGTTGGTGGGAGGGAGCCATAGGGAGGTGAGGGAAGTCAGAAAATGGTTTTCTGGGCTCAGAGAGGAGGAAGATTGATCTTCCCCCCCCAAATTATACCCTCAGAGAAAATAGTGCTAAAATGGCACAAGTGGGGAGTCTCTTGTAATAGAAAAGGTGGGTAGGGTCTGGTGAGTAGGAGGGGGGAAAAGCTGGGATCATGGAGTATGGCAGAAGGCTCACTTAATTTACATGTTTAGTTATAACTGTTGTACACACAGAAGGTAGATGGACAAGTATGCAGACCTCTTTGCAAATGACTCTGGACTATTGATGTTTTGAAAATCAAGCCTTATAAGAGGGGGAGAAATGGGCTTGGTTATCTCCAGTACCTGAGCTCTACTCAGTTAAGGGAGGAAGTGGCAGAGGCCTGGCCTTGACTATAGTTGCAGTTGCTTCCAATGCAGGGTCCAGTCAGTGTCGTATAGGTAGAGTGCCATCATGCCCACTTCCTTCTCCATCTCTCCCCTGACAAATTCTCTACCGTGTGTGTGTGGGGTGGGGGAGGGGGGGGGAAGAGAAGCTCAACAGGTGCAGGTCCTGGAGCTAGCACACTTTGTGCCAGAGTGTCCTTTTGAAAAAGGGAATTCTCTGCTGACCAGCTGCAGCAAGCTTATGGGCCCTTTGCATCACTCCAGTGTTGCAAAAAGGCCAGTTCTGATTACAAAATGTGGCTGAATAAATCAAATATTCCTTGCATAAATCTGAAATTTCAAATTTGTTTTCAAGTACAGAATCATGTGCTCTTATAAAGTTAAGTATTAGGCCTGGTCTATACTTCACAGTTAGGCTGACATTAGGTTGACCTAATAATGAATGTGTCTACACTACTAGGTCCCTTCCGCTGAGGTAACTTGCCTGCCTCCGCAAGAAGTGTAGCACTTAATTCAATGTTGTTAGGTTGATGTAGAGGCAGTGTAGACACTGTGTTGCTTATGTTGACATAACTGGCCTCCAGGAGGTGTTCCAAAATGCTCTGGTGTGACCACTCTGGTAAATGTTTTCAACTCTGCTGCACAGCAGTCATGTACACAGGAAATATCCCCTCCCCTGTTAAAAGACCAGGAACTTTTGAATTTCTATGTCCTGTTTTTGGTGTGGGGAGCTCATCTGCACAGATGATCATGGTGGCTCCACACTCCAAATGTGCTCCAGACCGGAGTGCACAGGAGATGGTAGATCTTCTTGGTCTGTAGGGAGAAGAGGAACAGCTCCGATCCAGCCATAGAAATGTAGACATCTATGAGCAGATTGCCTGGGACATGGGGGAGAAGGGTGGTGTTAGATGTCTGGCTGCATGTGTGTGTTTTCTTTGCATGCTGTACTGACTCTGGCCAGATAACCCATACAGCAGGTCTGATCAAACTGCCCAATAACTAGACTCAGTTCATAGCGAAGGAACTCAGTTGGGTTTATTGTCAACAAAGCACTGTCCTAATGTCCTGGAAATGGAGCAGCTCAGTGAATGGCAGGACTTTCTGTTCCCCCCTAGGCCAGACAGAGGCACTCCCTTTGAGGTTTCATTTTATACATCAGTACAAACAAGTTACATATTGCCCTTCTGACGTGGTTATTTACTGTCCCCTGACGTGGGTTGTTACCATCCCTTACCTTGTACATGTTGATTCGATCAAAACATCTCTATCCATCACATGGTCATTCTGACCTTATCTTTAGCATGGGTCAGCATGTTCCTGTTATCTTTAGGGATTGTGTTGGTATTGAGGTGTTCTGGTACCACACTTATGGAATGTGTTTGCGTGAGTGCTCTGTGTCTAGCACCTCTTAGGAATGTGTGTTTTTGCAATATCACTCCTTTTCTTGCCAGATTCTGTGAGCAGGGCCTGCCGCAGCCTGATTTTGCTTTATATCAGCAAAGCTTTGACCACTACTTTAGCCCAGGCCTCAGGCCTCATACCAGGCCTCTGATACAAGGGCTTATGTTTCAGGCCCTCTTCCTATTACATTGGGCTACACCAGGGACATATAGCAGTGCTGCGTGAAAATCAAGGAACTGTGGCAGACATACCAGAAGGGAAGGGAGGCGAACAGTCACTCTGGTGCAGCACCGCAGATACTTCTATAAGGAGCTGCATGAAATAAGGGGAGCAATTTTTATGTAGCAACTCTGCACTAGACACTGGCTCTTTACTGACAATGGTTGCTTTGTGCTTTCCATGGCTTACAGCTGAAAGTGCGGCCTTCAGGTCTTCCTCCACACCAGCGGAGAGGCTCTCCCAGATAAGACAAAGATGAAGGAGAATGCATGATGACATGTTTAATGAGATTATGAATGCCTTTGGGACAGTGGATACTGAGCAGAGAGCCTGGAGGATTTCTCTCTCTGAAAAACTGAACATGGACATGAAGAGCAGGAGAGCAGCCCAGGAGAGTGAGCGTGGCATGCAGCAGGAGATCCTGGGGATTCTGGAGGAACAAACAGACATGTTGAGGCATCTGGTTGACCTTCAAGAGAAACACTTTGAGACTAGACTCCCTCTGCAGACCCTGGAGAATGGCATTCAAACATCACCATAGTCCCCCTCTGCCACATGTTCCAGGAAGTAAGGGGGGAAACTGCACGATCCCTTCCACTCAAGGGTCCTAAGAATAAAAGCCTCACTACGATGATGTGTGACAGGCAAGGCTACTGTGCTTTTAAACACAAGATGAATGTGTTTTTCCCTACCAATTTTATTCCACAGTGTGTCCAAGGTTAAATTCTATTTGTGCTCTTTAAGTTTCAGTATGTTTGTCCAATAAATGTCCGTGTCTTGAGAATGAATTCATCTTCATTAATTTAAAATGGTAGGGAGGAGGAAGAGCGACAGAGAAACTGAAGCAACGGAGGGGATGTGCTAGAGACAAAAACCCAGCAGTCACATCAAGGTTCACGCTATGGGAAGGCAGAATACCAAGAAGCAGCACACATTACTTTGGGTCATTACTGAAACGGGTTTTCAAATCCTTTCTGAGATGCAGCATTCCATGCTGAGCTCTTCTTATAGCCCTGGTGTCTGACTGCTCAAAATGAGCAGACAGCCTATCCACCTCCATGCTTTACCCCAGCGGTTCTCAAACTGTGGGTTGGGACCCCAAAGTGGGTCACAAACCCATTTTAATGGGGTCACCAGGGCTGGCTTAGACTTGTTGAGGCCCGGGGCTGAAGCCCGAGCCCCACTGCCTGGGGCCAAAGATGAAGCTCGAGGGCTTCAGCCCTGGGTGGCAGGGCTCAGGTTACAGGCCCTTTGCCTGGGGCTGAAGCCCTTGGGCTTCAGCTTTGATCCTCCTGCCTGGAGTGGGGGGTCTCAGGCTTTGGTCCCCGCACCGGGGCAGTGGGGCTAGGGTGGGCTCAGGCTTCGTTCCCCCCATCCTGGGGTAGTGTAGTGATTTTTGTTGGGGTCGCGGTGCAATGAAGTTTGAGAACCCCACCAATACACTTTGGAAACTTCTCTCCCTTTGTCTCATAGATATTGTGAAGCACACAGCAGGCAGCTATAACCATGGGGATATTGCTTTCACTAACCTAGTAAGCCAACTGTACCAGCACCCTTTAAATGGCCAAAGGTACATTCAACTACCATTTTGTATTTGCTGAGCCTATTGTTGAACCAATCCTTGCTACTGTCCAGTGTATGGCTTCATGAGCCATAGGAATAAAGGGTAGGCTGGCTCTCCCAGGATCACTTTTGGTATTTCAGTGTCACCAATGGTTATTTTGAATTCTGGAAAGAAAGTCTCTGTTTGCAGCTTTCTGAAAAGTCCTGTGTTCTTAAAGATGCGCGTGTCATGCACCTTCCCTGACCATCCCATGTTGATGTTGGTAAAACGGCACTGGTGATCCACCAGCTCTTGCAATACCATTGAAAAGTATCCCTTCTGTTTACGTACTCTTTGGCAAGGTGGTCTGATAAGAATATGCGTGCCATCTATTGCTCTACCATAGTTAGGGAACCCCATTGTGGAAAAACTATTGTGTATCTCCTGCATATTACCCAGAGTCACTATCCTTCTTAGCAAAAGGCGATTAATGGCCTTGCATAACTGGATCATAACAGCCTCCACGGTGGCTTTACCAACTCCAAATTGTTTCCCCTCGACCGGTAGCAGTCTGGCGTTGCAAGCTTCCACATGGCAATTGCCACTCGCTTCTCCACTGTCACAGCAGGTTTCAGCGCTGCTGGGCTGGGGAGAGCTCCGCACACAGTTCCTGGAAAGTGTCCTTGCACATATGAAAGTTCTGCAGACACTGATCGTCATCCCATAACTGCATAGTGATGCAATCCCACCAGTCAGTGCTTGTTTCTCGGGACCAGAAACAGCAGTCCAATGTGTTCAGCTGCTGCGCAACTGCCAGCAGCAACCGGGAATTGTTTCATTCTATGGCTTCCAGCAGGGCTGCTTGAAGGACATTGCAATGTTCCACAAGGCAGCTATTCTCGTAGCTCTGGAAGTACTGCAGGATAAGGTGCATGGTGTTTGTAATGCTCACAACAATAGCGCACAGCTGAGCGTGATCCATGCTTCTCAGAATATGGCGCACACATGACTATGCCAGCCTTTTGAAAAAAGGCACAAAATATTATAGGTTCCAGTTGAAATCAGGGGAAGGAGGGACATTGAAGCCATGTTCCCAGGACCCCCTGTGAGAATGTTTTGATCCCATGAGGCATGCCAGCCCTTCCCAAAAACCCCTGTGGCGAGTTGTACTGTGGGATAGCTACCCACAGTGCACTGCTCTCTGCATTGATGCGTGTGCTACTAATGAGGACACGCTTCAATGACAGAAGGAGTGTGGTGTGGACACACACTACCGACTTAGTTACTGCAGCGGCTGGATGTCGACTTAACTGAAGTTGACTTAAATTTGTAGTGTAGACATGCCCTTAGAGAGGCACAGCAAAATGTAATAGTTACCTTAATGTATTTTACTGCATTACACATATCATATCAGCAAGCATGGTACAGTATCAGCATGAAATGTAGTTGACTGAATGCTGATTGTTCTTGATCTATTGTTTATAATTACTTTGGGCTTGACACAACTTAATCTGATTCATGTCCAGTTGTTGTGCAGTCATTTGATCATTGAAAAACACATGTAACTTGCTTGAACTGAAGAAATAGACTTAATCAAGTTTTGGAGTTTGGGGATAGAAAGAGTCATAAAAGTTACAATATTCTCATATTACACAATCTTTTTTAGACATAGAAAAATAAAGTTGGTGGTTGCCGAGTGTCAGAAAAATCAACAATAAATTATTTCTGAGCTGTTAGCCCTTTAACAGTTGATTTTACTAATATAATGTGGACAACGTGTTGTCGTATGAATAATGCAATAGAAAAGAAAATAAGATTACTTCTAGAGTATTTTGTTCTCATTTACATCCTTACTCAACAAATCAGTTTGGAAAGGTAATTCCAGGTAAGATTATTATCTAAGTTCAGTTTTAACAAACAACCATTCAAAAGAAATGTGGCTATTTAAAGAGTAATGAACAATGTTTTCTCATCTTGTGACACACACATTGTCCTAAAGCTTACTTTCTATATTAAGAAAACTTAACTTCTTTACAAGGTGATAATAAGGATGAAATACCTGCATATTCAATTATCTCAAAATTTGACCTACTTCTTAGAGAAGCATCAGCTGCTAATTAACTTTAGTAATATTCTGGGCCAATATTTTAATCAAATATGTTATTAATAAATTTGCAAGAAGAAACTGTCAGCGTTTGAAGTAATAATTGTTATGGCAGTACATTTATATAAATTTCAATATAGCACATTGGGTTACATTGCATCCTACATAATTTAGACCATGACATGCAAAAGCCCGATTTAGTTTACATTTAGTGGGCTGCCTCTTTTATTTCTGTAAACACAGGAGTACATTTTAAAAGCAGTGCCTGGTGGTTTAGTCATGTAACCCTTACTAAATCCAATAGGCTGGATTCTTTTCTCAGAGTGTTGTAAATCCAGATAACTCCGTTAAAATCAATGGAGTTATACCAGTGTAAAATCAATGTCAGAGGAGAATCAGGTCCAGTTCTTGTTGAATAGCTAAATGTATGGGGTATTTTATTTTTAAAAATTCCCAACTTTGAGTCCACAGTGTTATGTTTTTCTCTCTATCAAAAGCAAATTTAAGAATATTGTACCTTCCCCCTGCATATAGACATGTAAGAGAAAGAAACAAACTAAGATACATGCAGGATAAGTTTAGGGAAATTATTCCTAACAAGGAAGTCCACCTGGAAAAAAACAGTTGAATCTGACAGACTAACAGAGCTCTGATGGGGAAGGAAAGAAAAACAAACAGCCCACTGAAAAGGCTGCATTGGGACTTGCAGAACGTTAAATCAGTCAAAATATGAAATATTGAATAACTTCTTGGTTGTGGGGATTATTTTTGAATCATTTCAATGCTCAGTCCATGCTCTTATCCTCTTCTCTCCTCCTATTTCAGTCTGACAGCTGTGTGAAGAGGAGGAAAAAGAATTTAATAGTGTTATTTTGGAGCTAGAAGAATATTCCCACTCTGTCTTTCTGACACCATCACTGTCAGACTTTCTCTCACACACACATGCACGCACACAGATCTGATCCAGAATGATAACGTGACTGTGATCTTGTTTTGAAAATTACCTTTAAGATTTTAGCAACCTATCTTGACTTTCTTGCTGATTCAGGAGAATAACTTTGTTCATATTTATTTAGGTTTGCTCTCAGTGATGAGGGGTGAAAGAATTTGTTTGCTGAAAGTTTGAGAAACCCAAAGAATTGTGTAGCTCTAATTACAGTGGGATGCCATCTGTTCAGCAGTGTTTTTGAACAATATCATTGGCTATTTCACTTACCTGTTTAACATATGGAAATCATCCTGAAAAAAAAAAATCCTTCCCAATTACTCTTCCCATTGTATGCTTTGGTGCTGGAGGCATATTACATATAGAGTAAAATCCTTGCTCCGTTGAATTCAATAGCAAAACTCTCATTGACTGACTTCAATGGGGACAGGATTTCACTCAGTGATTCTTAGCTGGGACATAATGTTTTACTTCTTCATTAGATAATGGACATGTAAGAGAAAGAAACAAACTAAGATACAAGCAGCATAAGTTTAGGGAAATTATTCTTAAAAAGGAAGCCCACCTGGGAAAAACAGTTATCATTAGATAAAACCCACTTATCAAGTGATTCATATTAGGCCTCAATATGGAATTGATCCAACATGCAGGTTGCACCATTTGTAGACTAAGAACATTATTTCCTGTATTGAAGAGATTAGCAAAATTGTCAATGATCTCAGCAAGAAAAGACTTTGAGATGTTTTAAAATTATTATAGGGCTCAGTTCTGATCTGCTGTTCACCAATGAAAATCTGAATTAACTGCACTGAACTAAGTGAAGTCAAACCAGTATGTCAATGCCAGGTCATGGGCAGCCAGATCTAGTGGTCAGAGCCAGAGTTCATAGTCAGAAGCCAAGACTCAGCTGGGTCAGGCTACCAGGCAGTCAGAACCACAAGTCTGTAACCAGAGTCAGGCTGCATCAGGATACCAGGGAGGCAGGAGACCAGAGATCAAAACCACATGTCAGAGATCAGGAGTCAAGCTAGGTGAAGACACCAGGAAGTCAATCCAGGGGAAGGGAAGTAGGTGCAGGAGGCTCAAAGTGCACAGGGTGGATCCCAGTTGTTTGGATAGCTTCTTGTTGCTGGCTTAAGTAGGGCCCATCAGCTGCTCTGGGATTCTGCCATTGGGGCATCAGGGGTGGATCACAAGTTGGTAGCAGGCTGCCAAGTGGAGTGGTGAAGCATGGCTGCTCCTGTGGACCTAGGTTCAAGGCCTGTGGGTCATGATACTGTATAAGTAAGATCAGACCCATAGTCTTCCGTCTGGAATTAAACCAAGCACATTATTTAAATGCAAGAACTATAGTTATTCAACATATTTATGGGGAATTTCTGCACTGCATAAGCTTTTCAATGTGGAGTACAGTTGAACTACTGTTGCTGTGCAATAATCATTTTATACTTTTGTGCATTTAGCAGTGTTGTGTGACAGTAATTTGTGGTATTGAATTTTCTTGGTTTTGTCATTTAAAAAAAAATCCTCTTCACCTACCTGACACCACGACTATGAGGCAGGGTCACACAACCGCCAAAATAGTTTTATTACAAATGAGAACAGAATCCCAGATCATGAGCTGCCTAGAGGGGAAAGAGAAGGAGATATCATGATCCCCATAGGAGATCAGTAGCTGCTGTTGAGGGACCCCTGGAATGTAGGAATATCTCACCATTTCCTGTGGATGCAATGTGGTCACAGGTAGTAATTTATCTAAATCTGGGACTTGGAGCTTTCAGGCAGTTTCCATGGTGCCAGCGAATATAAAGTTGCTATTCAGGTTAAAGTTTGAAGTCTTTCCTCTGTCACGACTGTCTTCTATCTTTACTCTTTCTATTATTGTGGTCATGGGGAGGTGCAGAATCCAGGAAATTAGTCCTAAATCACATTGGTAAAGCAGAGCACAGTTCTTAAGCTGCCAACAGCTATGTGCTACATCACCTCCCACCACAACATATCCAATTTATTGTCTAGTTTCACTTTAATTTGGTCGTACTTCAGGCAGACTTAAATTATGGCTTATCCAGTTGCTATGACAAGCTACTTTACACAGCAGTGACCTATTACTTTGAATGGACAGGATATTTTTACTTGAAAAATTATGTATAAAGACTTCCCCCCCAATCAAGGAAAGTAGCTTGCTCTAATCAGTGGAAGGGCTCAAAACCATTCAGAATATAAAGTCACTGCAAATGTATCATGATTCTATTTTCATTTGAGGCTATTTAACTGTATTTCTTTTAGGAAGTTGTATATGTTTTTGTGATTGTCCCTGTTCTGTTTCCATTGGTTTCAATGGAATTGGGCCATGGATATCAATAGTCAGGTCCAATATGCGTACTGTGATACTTGTTCCAGGGACCACCTTCATAGACCACCAATTAAAAGTGTAGCCAAGTTTTCCTGTACTATTTTGTTCTTTAATTAAAGAACATTTTTGATAAGTAAATATTTTTCTGGTCTGCTGGGTGGTTGTCAGATTGCTGTATGGTGGGTGCTTCTGACAGGTCTCTTATTTCTTAACTGTTTGGTAAACTGTTAACTGTACTAGAAATATTCTCCATCATAAGCAGAAGAAAATACCTGCTGGTTATAACTAGTAGTTATACCTGACCCAGTGGTGAAAAGAAAATTTTTTAAAGTGTGCTCACTGTATAAAACCAAAGCACATTTTTAAAGTCTGATTTTGATTGATAGCTTTTTTCCTCAAATAAATATCATTTAAAAATAAACTTCAAATTCTAAAAGAAAAATAATCAAAATCCAAGATACTGTGATTTTGTTAAATGTTGTTAGATCCTGGACAATAATTACCAATGGGCTCTTTATTACATATTTGGTCTGAGATTGTTTTCCTTGCGGTAACTGGGAGTCTAGGCATAAAAAAAAGTGCCTGATTCTTATTTTAAGATTGTTTATCTGAAATTATTAGCATTAGGAATGAGTGAACTGGTTCAGATAAAATAATTTCTGGACATCTCACATGCCTGGACAATCTCAACTGGTTTTAGAACTGTACAAAATGGAACCTTGTGCAGGTTGTCAAATATCTGGTTAAATGTGTAGAGAACTGGGAAACGCTGATACTACTTTCTTTTATTTATTTTTTATTTAATATGGTGCATGCATCTGTATTTATGATGGCTTACTTGCTATGGCATTAGACCAAAAGGGATTGTTAGAGGGACCAAGCAGACAAAGTAAAACAATGACACAGGTAAGAGTCCTGGAGGAAACAATGAGGAAACTGTTAAATGGTCAATGCCCCTTACTTGGCTGCATCCCGGTTAGAACGGCTTACTCTTCCCAAAGCTAAGCCTATGTTCAAAACATGATATTCAGCTATTATAGAACCCCAGGCCTAGAAAAAAATGAGAGAGGCTGTTCATGGAGTGTCAGTGAGTGCTGACAGCAAAAGAGACAGTCAGGGTCTGCAGTAATCAGGCTTGTTCCTCAAGAGAATGGGGGAGTATGATGGGGCATCTACCCATAAAGGGTTAATAGACCCCTAGGGAGGCTGCACAATAGGCAGCCAATTGGAGAAGACCCTAGGGAGGCTATGCAGGAGACAGCCAATTTGAGAGAACTTCGAGGAGCAGCCAATCAGGGCTGGGCAGGCCCATATAAGAAGAGTTGCAGTGCAGAACAGGTCGGTCACCCCTGGATCTCAAGGAGGGAGGAAGACTGTCTGCCTTGCAGGCAGAGGGCAGCTAGCACCTTGGAGAGAGCAGTCCTGGGCAGGATCAGGGGAGTAGGAGTGAGCTCTCAGCTGACTGCTGGCATGCTGGGGCCCAGAGACAAGAGCAGAGAAGATTCTGGGGGCTGTGGGGAAGTGGCCCAGGGACGTTGACTGCGGGATTGGAGGGTATGCAGCACACGGCTGCCATCTACAGGATCCCTGGGCCGGGACCCGGAGTAGAGGGCCACTTGCCACTGTGGAAGTGGCTAGACAGTGGACGATGGTTCCCCTTAAAGGGGGGAGAACAGAGTGTGACACAGCTGGAGGTCTGTGTCCTGAAGAGGACACTGTGTTCATTGGGACAATTTGCTTCCTGGAGCAGAAGTGATGGCGGCGAGATGTCATTGAACGAGGGCGCATGGGCAAACTAAGC
Source organism: Terrapene triunguis (assembly GCF_002925995.2). Taxonomy (NCBI): domain Eukaryota; kingdom Metazoa; phylum Chordata; order Testudines; family Emydidae; genus Terrapene; species Terrapene triunguis. The sequence continues at coordinate 23,042,290 of NW_020664464.1, read as the reverse complement.
TAATTCCCAGGACAGCCAGCAGGATGCGCCACAGCGGTGAGTCAAACCCCGTCACAGGGAGTCAAGGTTACCTAGTGGTCTGCAGGGGTATACTAAGTGTAAGTAAGACAGTAACTATATAGGTCTCTTGTTTTCTAAAATTAATTTCTTATAGTGCTTTGAACTGTTTGGCAAATAAATTATACTTTGTTTTGAAGACACTCCTTCTGTGTCACTGCATACTGTTACTCTCTATGGACTCACAACAAGAAACTCTTGTAGGTACCAAGCCTATTGCTAGGTATCACAATTGGTAACCAGGTACCAAGTCAGAAATTGATTAGGTTGTGGGGTCCCATCTCAAAGAAGTGGAGGCACGGGCTGTCACTTGGAAGGGGTACACTTGGGAGGGGGACTGTAAAAGGGTTTTAGAAGGGGCAGCCTATCTAGGGAGCATGACCAAAAGGATTTTACAGTTTTGATTGCTAGCTAAGACTGGAGCTACAAACATCAAAATGCCAGAAAAAAACATTTTAACACAGTATGACCTGCCAGGACCTTAACTCCTGTAAAACTCACAGGAAAGCCCATTCTCAAGAGACTTCCACCCCATTTTTCAGCTTCCAGAGGTTTGCATAGTTTGGATGAGGTATAGATGAACAAACCAAAGTTTGTTACCTCAGTTAGTTATGGAAGTATGGCCAATTGCAGCAAAAGGGAAGCAGTTCAGTAAGGATTTTTCCAGACAATGCGGATTGCTCTAGAAAGAGGACAGTGTGTTTATTCCTTGAAAGGGCAAAATCCAATATTTAGTTAGTTAATTTGTCTTGGCTGAAGTCAGACTTTATTAGCTGTACAAAAGAGTTTGTTCTAGAACTGTGAGGGGATTAGAGTGCAGGGTTTTATTTATTCACCTTGTGAACTACAAGGGTACTGTATATTTTTGCATTGCTGTTATTTTAATTGGTGATATCTTTTGGCTGTTCTCTAAATGGGTATCCACTATTCAACTGAAAAAAACAAAACAAAAATAATTAAATACCTTTCCTATGGTTTGTTTTTTAGTGTACAGCAATTCTGCCTTTGAATTGCAGTGCATTGTTTATTACTCAACACCAAACATTTAAGAAGTGGATTGCACTTGAAAAATATCTAATTATTTAAAGCTGTTGTGGATATGTCCAGGAAGAGCATGTAGAGATGAGTCTATCCATCATGTTTTGATTATACCTTCCCTAATTATTTGTCAAAAGAGCAAGGTGGGGGACGGGGGAGGGAGAAAAGAACAAAGAGTATTTTTGTGACCTTTACAAAGCCTCTTAAATAATTCCAATGTTGATAAATATATTTCCCTGTTTGGTGTATTTTAGGCCAATGGCAGCGATAGCTGCAACAAGAATTTCCATATTCAGAGGAACAGCACTACTGTAGTCAGGTACTTATTAGTCTATATAGTAGCTGAGCTAAGCCTGTCTGGTTGTCAGACCTCCTACTGACTCACAGTGTGCTTCTCTTAATATGGTTATTTTAATCTGCATACTATGGATATATCAACATATATGGATATATCCACATTTCCCTCACATTCCTAATGATTTATCCATTACAGAAAGCATGAAGTTTTAGGCAACAATGATGCAAAACACATCATAAAACAACTGGGACTAATTCCACAGTCTTCTGAAGTATTTTTAAATCCATGTACTGTCTTTGTTTTACAATTAGTGGGCCAAATCTTGAGGTCCTTACTCAATATTTATTTAGCCTTTTACTCAGGCAAACATCCACTGATGCCAATGGCAGTCTTCCTGAGGGAAAAAAAGGACTGATTAAAAACTATGTAAGGACCTGGGGATTTGACCCACAGTAATATTTGTCTTCTAATTTTTCAAATGCTTTTAATACTTAGGGTCAGATCCTCTGGTGGCACCAAGAGAATGGCTGAGGATTCTCTTTGCCTGCAGGAGTCCCTGGGTTTGCGGGAGCTGGCATCCTCTCCAGGCATAGGGGATGTAGTGAGGGTGTGGCCAGTGTAGTGCTGGGCTCTGGTGATCATTATTTCTCATATTTGCCCCTTAGCTCAGCACCAGCCTTCATAGTTACAACAATCCTGAAGAAGCTCTCATAGAACTGGCACTGTACTCTGGTGACCCCAGGATATGTGTCCCCCCCCCATCTCATGGTAGTATACCTCTTGATGAATAGTTTGCAACCCCTCCTGATGCCCTTTCTTTGACTTTGGCTTGCTGAGTTGGTGAATGCTGCTTCTTTGTTCTTCCTTTCTGATCAGGAACTTGATCTTGGGTCTCCCACATCCTATATGAGTGCCCTACCCCCAAGACTATAGAGTCAGTCTATCTTTCTAGCCCTATAAATATTTAATACAAAATGGAGTGGCTCCAATAGGTAACCAAGGAGGAAAGAGGGAGAGTGACTCTACAGCAGGGGTGGGCAAACTTTTTGGCCTGAGGGCCACATTTGGGTATGGAAATTGTATGGTGGGCCATGAATGCTCACAAAATTGGGGGTTGGGGTGTGGGAGGGGAGGAGGGCTCTGGCTGAGGGTGTGGGCTCTGTGGTGGGGAGTTCAGGGTGCAGGAGAGGGCTCCATGCTGGGTCAGGGGGTCAGGATGAGGAGTCTGAGAAGGGGCAGGGAAGGGGTTAGGGCTCCGGCTGGAGGTGCGGGCTCTGGGATGGGGCTCGGGATGAGGAGTCTGCAGTGCAGGAGAGTGCTCCAGGCTGGGACAGAGGGGTTCAGAAGGTGGGAAGGGGATCAGGGCTGGGGCAGGGGATTGGGGCACAGGAGGAGGTCAGGGGTGCAGGCTCCGGATGGCACTTACCTCAAGCAGTTCCCGGAAGCAGTGGCACATCCCCCCTCTGGCTCCTACGTGGAGGTGCAGCCAGGTGATTCTGCATGCTGCCCCGTCCGCAGGCGCCACCCCCGCAGCTCCCACTGGCCATGGTTCCCGGCCAATAGGAGCTGCAGAACCGGCACTTGGGGCAGGAGCAGTGTGCAGAGCCCCCTGGCTGGGCTGCCCCTATGCGTAGGAGCTAGAGGGGGGACACGCATCTGCTTCCGGGAACTGTGGGGAGCCACGGCTTGCACAGAGTGCATTATTTCAGTGCTTTTGGTTCCAATCCGGCTTAAAATTAGAAGTACAAAGTCACTTTACCAGACATTTCAAAGCACGAACAAGGTTCTATTTGTGCCTGAGTCTAAACTTAATGAAGAGTGCCAAGGGGGTGGGAGGTGTTATAATTTAATCTAGTGATTTATCAAAGAACACAGTCTAAAAAGATTATTCCAGGAGAAAGGAATAGGTACTCCACTGAGGACTTCATAAGCATCCAAGTCCAAACAGGTAGAGGAATAAGGGCTTTCCCTGGAGTGTCCCAAATCCCAAGTTTAAAAACAATTCCATTTTCTTTGCAAACAAAAACAATTTTCAAAAGTGGCTGTGAAATGCAATTGTCATCCTCTGCTCAGCTCTACATTGTATGTCTGAGTCCTTGGCTTTCTTTTCTTCTTTTTTCACCTCTAGTTCAGCTCCCTTATGGGTAGCCTACTATGATCTTTGTGTTCATCCCCAAAAACCTGTGTCCTTCTCCTTTCCAGACATAGGCTGTGTCCTGTAAAATGAAGCCCTGCATTTTGCTTCTTCCCAATCAAAAGTGTGGGTGTATGGATCTAGTAGTTTTATAAACGTCAGTCTTGCTTATATAAAACAATATCTCTCAAACTTATTCTAATTTAACGATGAGTGATTGTACATTCATTTTTGAAGATAGCTGAAGCTTCTGCAAAAGCAGAAAAATATTATCATTTAACATTAAAAGAAAATTGTCATGTCCAAACAGATTTTAGGACAGGATCAATGTTAATTGATAATATTCTTAAATAAGCTGCTAACCAGAATTGTCCTTGTGAAATTCTCATAGATGGGCATAGTGCATGGCGAGGAAGCTTCACAAAGCTCCCCCTGCAGAGCTTCATTTAAATCTATCTTTAAGGGCTAGGGATTAGTGGGCCTTGGAGGAGGAAAGAGATATTGTAGCCTCCCAACCCCTTGAATCTCTGCCATCGATGGGAAAGAGCTCTCTTGACAGCTATGCTGCAACAAAAGACCCGTGGCACAGCTGTGGCTGGCCTTGGTCAATTAACTTGGACTCAGGTTGCAGGGCTGAAAATTGCAGTCTAGATGGTTGGGCTTGGGCTGGAACCTGGGCTCTGAGACCCTTGACTAGACAAAATGGTATCTAATAACCTCTTCTTTTTGTTTCTGAGTCTGTATTGTCCTTGCTCTGGGCCCAATTACTTCATTGTGCATCCTTGTGGGCATAAGCACCTTCTTGCACTATCCTGATTGCAGGATCAGGGCCCATGTTTGTAAAATCAAAGTCTTGTGAGATATAGCAGGGATCAGTATGAGTCTCCTTGTAAACTCATTTCAGTGGAGAAATAATGTTATAAAGCATCAGTTTTAAAGGCATTTGGGCTCAACTGTGTCTGGTAGAGCCCTGAGTAAAGAGCAGCCTAGAGCAGCACCCCCACAGGAGTAGCTTGGGGAACTTGTGTCTCAGGGAGGCACAATGCCCCCCAAAGCTCAGTGCTATGCAAAGGGAGAGCACCTGCTGCCACAGCCCTTGGAGTTGGTGCAGAATGTGTTCCCTGAATGCTCTGCCAGTGTTGCAAGCTAGGGTGAAGGGGGTCAGGCTACTGCTGCTGCTTCTTCGCACCCATCACTCCATCAGTATTAGGGTGGTTAGTGCCCAATTGCCCTGGATAGGAGCAGTCGTTGATACTGGAAAAGCACAGACACCACAACAGTGCCCATCCACTGTACAAAGAGCACAATGGAGGAGGCGCCGGAGAGGAAGTGTTTCTACACACTCTCTCTGTGCATGTGCAGTGGTGCTATGTTATTTAAAGAAATGAAAAAGGGGTAATACCTGACACGGTAATGAATAATAATTACACAAAGAGAGAAGAGAGCACACAAGGAGATCGTTCTCATGCACTATTGCAAAGTATCTAACAGAAGACACAAAAAAGGTGGGTTATCTTTAAACTGATAGATTTTAATCTTTAGTACATCATATTCTTTAATTTTGGCATTAGAAACCATGTGCATTTTCCCCTCAAGGTTCTGGAGTGATGACATGTTTTAATTTTTTGATGCTTCAGTTTTGGTTATTTTGTGTGCACCGAGACATCACAAAATAGAACATGACATGACTGTGTTGAAAGGCAAGCATTGTATTCTCACTTGTTCATGTTTTGTGCCTTTGAGAAGCTGCTGACAAATATTAGTAGCTGTTATGTGGTTTTACAATGTGCTTAAAGATCCTCAGAATAAAAAAGACCCCCAGCAAAAACTCTCCCCCACATTTACACCTCTACCTCGAGATAACGCTGTCCTTGGGAGCCAAAAAATCTTACCGCGTTATAGGTGAAACCGCGTTATATCAAACTTGCTTTGATCCACCGGAGTGCGCAGCCCCGCCCCCTCGGAGCACTGCTTTACCGCGTTAAATCCGAATTTGTGTTATATCGGGTGGCGTTATATCGGGGTAGAGGTGTACTTCATTATAATGTTTGGTTATCTGGGGCTTCCTTCTTTACACAAGGTTTTATAAATCTTACACATAAGAAGTCTTTTGCAGTAGCTACAGGAGGATTGCAAAACTTTGGTCTCTTGTTTCAATGGCAGTGATAATGTATCCTTTCTATCCTTGCTATCCCTTCAGCACATACTTACGCGCGTGCGCGCACACACGCACACAAAAGATATAGCAGAATGTTGTCATGAGTGTGTTACAAAGTATTACCAGATCAACACATACACTATAGAAAAGTAGTGATAATGGAGGGATTGGCAGTCATGCCTGTGACAGAAAAATAGTCTGAAACAGAAGCGAAGAGGAAGAGGCATCGATACTATGAGTAGCTCCCATCCCCTGGGGAGTGGAAGATGAAACTGTGCAAGTCTAATTGGGTCCCAAGAAACCTGGAACCACCATTTGACTGTCAATTGAAAGACAGCAATGCAAGAGCATTTTTATGGCCAAAGAAATAGAATTGTGTTAGCTTTGCATGAGATGTGTGAATGCAGAACATGATATCTGCTGAAAACTAGTACTAGTAAGTTGCATAGAGTAATGAGAAATGTGCCTTGCCTCTTCAGTATGCATGTTGTTCAGTGGGGGCGGGGGGGGGCGGGGGGGGGCTGAAAAAGGAATATGTAGCTGGCTTGTCTCTAGGGCTTACAGCTTCAAAAATATTTAGGTGACTACCTGCCTCTGTAGGTGTCTAAGACCACTATGTAGGGTCCACTTTCAAAACCACTGCTCAGCTTCTGCCTAATCTTGGAGGATCCTTAGGCACCTAAGTTTCCATCAGTAGGCATTCACAAAGCCATCTAAACTTTGATGCCACTCCACAGCTAACAATCAGTTCAGAACCCTTGTTCAAGCCAAAGGCCCAGATGCCACAAAGATGCCAACATCTATCTCTCTGGCAGGGCCCAATCATGTAAGGATGCTCTGAGCACCCCTACGATCAGATACATGTCAGGCCCCATAGCAGGAGGGCCAGAATGCTGATAGGTAGAAGGGCAGGACAGCACATGCACAAAACACATGGAGAAAGGGCAGCACAGCACCCACAAAAAAAGAAAGCCAGGGGCACAGGGAAATGTAGGGTGAGTATGGAAGACATATGAAGTGTGAGCAGGGAAAAGATGCTTAACTAGAGGGGAGGACTTGTAGCTGAGAATCCCATTCACAGGGAGTTGCTTATCTCTGGTTTTTCACCCAGGAACACCAGATTAGCAATTAGGTGCCTAAATCCTTCTCCTTTCCCTACCCCTCTCCTGGCATTTCACTCCTGGATAGCTTGCTGGCTTCTGAGAATCCCTTTCTTAGGTGCCTAATTCTATTGTATACAGGGAGTGATGGCCTAGTTTGGGGCTGTGGGTTCCACTAGGCAGCAGGACACTAGGGGTTAGGCATTGCTTGATGTTTGGAGTTTTGAGTTAATCTGTTAATTCATGTTAATAAAGCAGACCCTGGAAAGGGAGTGTAATTCCAATGCACCAACTGCTGTGATTTATTTGATGGTGGAAAAGTTGGAAACTGAGGCAGGGTCTGATAGTAGGTTTGGGGACACTCTGCTACATGGATTTTATGTACACTATACACACAGAGACGTTAGATAAAACCATAAATACTTTTACTGGAAGGTTGCAACATAAGTGTTTGCAGACTGCTAGAGCCAGATAGTGCAGTTCCATGCACCTCCCTAGAGCCTCCTAGCCTTCAAGCAGGAGCAGGAGAAAACCCAGAAATGTAAAGCAACAGCCTACAATTTTAGCAATGTTTTTTAATACAACAATGGATACAAAATAGCATCCTGCTGTAAGTGTGACAATTCCAAACATCCTGACTAAGCCCTGGTCTACACTACAAACTTACGTTGGTGTAACCACATTGCTCCGAGGTGTGGAAAATATACACCCCTGAGCAATGCAGTTATACCAATCTAACCCCAGGTGCTATGATGACAGAAGGGCTTCTCCTGTCAACATAGCTACCTCCTTTTGGGGAGGTGAAATACTTATGCTGACAGGAGAAGCTCTCCCATCAGCATAGATAGCGTCTTCACTAAGTGCTACAGTGGCGTAGCTGCACTAGTGCAGCTTTGCCACTGCAGCACTGTAAGTGTAGACAAGACCTAAGTGCAACCCTTTGTAGCATAACAGGTAATACTCACATGAGTTCAAAGCTTTTTTTCCATATACATATGTTAACTGCATAGCAATTTGCATCTCCATTGGGGGTTTGGCCAGTAAGATAGACATAGTAATAACTCTACTGTCCCCACTCCAGCACCTCTACTGACCTGCTTCTACCCTACACCATCAAATGCTCTGAAACACAGGGACAGCCTGAAGGGCTGTGCTGTGAGAGGTGAAAGGAGTGCAGAGTGCCTGTATAAGCTACCTGAAGTCTGCTCCATGTGAAGTGGAATTGCACCTTTTCCACTGCATTCGGTGTGATCATCTGCAGATGGGCTGGTATAGGACTTGGCCCAAGAACTTTTTTTAATATCTAGTATTTTTGTGGCTCAAAAATGCTCCCTCTGTTTGTGTTGCAGCAACAGTTAGAGCCTGATCCAAAGCATATTGATGTCAATGGAAACACTTAAACAGATATCAATGGACTTTGGATCAGCCTCTTAACTAGCAAACTCTGTTTGCCAGAGATGTTGAGAGATATTTAGGTACAACAAGACATTACTTTCAGATGGTCTCATTAATTTCAGCTCCAGGAAATTCAAATGTTTGGTAAAATGAAAGAGGAGAATATCATGAAGGAAAAGGTGCTGTTTTCAAGCTTCTAAAAGGAGGCATAAAATGCAGGTAATGGAGAGTAAGACAAATTAAAACCATTACACATCAGTGTTTGGTTAATTTTCTTTACAAGAAGTTTAAAAAAAACCCAACTTCTTCCAAAAAAACCTTTTAAAATAGTCAAAAATAAATGCACATTAATGTTACTGTTCACCACAAAAAAGAGAGAGAAATATCAAACTCCAAATGTTAAATCATGCTTTTAGACTGTTAGTTTAGTAAAGAGATAAAATGAATGTCTGGCACTTCACAGAGAATCACTCTAAAAAAATTGTCCAATAAAGCATCAAGACAAAAATGATACTTTTAGTTACATGATATCTGGCAGTTCTAAGTTGTCTGTCACTTAGAAAGATTCTCTTAAAGATAAAAAAATGTTATGTAAAAAGAAGCTTCTTCAGCAATTAGCACTTCAGTTCAATTGACTGAACCATAAGAAAAATAAGATAGATCATATTAACAATGAATGCTTCTGCCTGCACTAATGCTGCTGTTCAAAGAAAGCCAAAACCTCATCATCTGAGGTTGTCTTTGCAACTCAAGAACATAAATTCCTTTCCATTTTCGAGACTGAAATGCTGATGTGAAAGGTTATAAAGCATTAATGACTTTTAATGGTGACAGAGTACTCAAAGAGAAACTGTTAAAGTTAATGAAGAAAAATAAAACAAAAAACCAACTGAATTCTCATTGAGCCATTTGACTCTGAGACCTGCAAGTTCTCAATGTTTTGAAATTTAAATGGAACAAAGTCACATTTAAAAAAAAATCTGGCACTTTGCTGAAATTGGACAATCTACTGTGAACAAGGTGCAGTGGAGGGAAAGGGGAATGACATGTTAAAGGGGCTTTCAGCTGTTGGACTTTTGCACTATAGGGTGGTAAACTGAAGCAAAGGACTATTGCCCAAGATACTATGCGGTAGGTGTTTACTAATAGTTGGCATACTTTTGAATTGTTGTGGTCCCTCTCCCATTTAATAAAACTTTTATTTTGTTATACACAGACTTAGTGCTTGTGAGTGAGGAAGTATTGCGTCTAAGGAGGCACCAAGGGGAGATGTGCTTAGTTTTTTTCAAGATTTCTGTGAGGGGGCTCAAGCAGCGTCTGTTTTGTAATGTTAGGAGGAACACCTAGGTGTTGAACTCGACCCTTGTTGCTGATGATACCACCTAGCTGAAGGTTTACATGCTGAACAAAGTGTGTGCAGGAAATAAGATGGCAGAAGCCTCCAGAATGTCTACCTCCTTTGGGCACTGTGGAAGTGTTCTTCGGGTTGGTTCCTTCCATTTCCACAGTGACATAGCAACAGTTGGGGACAAAGTGGGAAGGGGGAAGAGCAGGGATGTGCTGGTGGATCCATTCCAGTGCAGATCCATTGTCCATTCCTTGCCCTTTTACAGAGGAGGATCACACCAGTCTCTTTTTCTGCAATTTCCACTGCAGTTCAAATGACTGAAGGATAATTTAAATTTAATATAATTTAAATAAGGATAAATTTAAAGAGACCACATTAGCAATATATGTTTCTGCATTCATTTCAGCTGCCCGTGCTGTTCAAAGTAAGTGTTTTAGGAGGAAATAAAATGGGTATAATTTGATGTAGAGAATCAAATAGAGCCTGATAAGCTACTGCATTACCCTGGTTTTACAGTGGTGCAATTCAGCTGATTTTAGTGGTGTTACTCTTATATAAAACTGGAAAGTTGCAATGGTGAATCAGGCAATAGATCTAAATATCCTTCTCTATGTACATATACTCAGGCCTTGTGCAATGAATTGAACCGATCCACAAATAAACAATTTCATGAAACAAAGTCCGTGATTGCTGTGTACCAGAAACACCCAAAAGTATCATACAGTGTTATGAACAGCATATCCATCTTGTCATTTGTTCACTAATTTGTCATTTTATAGCTAACCTACATTGGTGCCCTCCACCCAGTGGTTTGTGTGCAAGTAGAACAACCCATATGTGACTTCAGATTTATTTCCCAAGGACTCATTACTATGGAAATAAATTGTAAAGAAGTGTTGCTCAGCAAGAGCAATTTTTTAACATCTGAGAGGTAGATGCCAGCAGCCCTGATTATAGTTGAATAATATACTGGCAATACTTTCTGGAGGGTTTCAATTATAATGCAAGTGTTTTTTAAGTTGCTCTTTCTGGCATTGAAGACTAACGCTTCAGATAGATCTACTGATAAACTCATTTGGACCGTGAACCCATGAGTGACTTCCAGGTGAGCTAATTGATTCGAACCTTGCAGGAGGGCCAGAGCACCTCCCATGACCAGATTCTTATTAAATATTTGTTTGCCATGTAGATAATAAATCATGTCCCTTAACCTTTTTGTTAAGCTAAATAGATTGAGCTCCTTGAGTCTATCATCATAAGGTATATTTTCTAAACCTTTCATCATTCTTATGTTTCTTCTCTAAACCCTTAAAATTTACTAGACACAATATTCCAGCAGTAGTCACACCTGTGCCAAGTACAGAGGTAAAATAACCTCTCATATATAAAAAATCTGTTTAACATTATAAAGGATCTACGTCTTTGTCAAAGTGAGAGCCCATTTTATAGAATGAGTGAAAAATGATGGATGTAGAAGACCTGATTGCTTTTGTCCTATACCTTGTGTAGTTATTTATATTAGTACAAAGATAGTATCAGATTTACCAGATAAGAATAATAGTATTTCACATCCACTTTATACTGACACAAATGACTGCACAAAGTGCAGGGCCAGTGCAGAAAAGTAGACCCAGAGAGCCCACATATTCACCTAATACATATCTCATGGCTTATATACCCTAAAGGTATAATGTGTTAGATTGTTCTTTTTATTAATATTTTTTTCAATTATGGACTTAAAATCTGTTAGGCTTCAAGCCCTAATTATTATGTCTGGCAGCTTGTTGCACATATTGATGACCCTTTTAGCAAAAGCCTGTTCTTATATCCAGTATAAAATTTCTTTCCTTATCTTCAATTCTTGATCTTGAATTACAAAATGACTATGTAGGATGAACATATCTTGCCCTACATCATTATCATGAGCCTGCTTTTTTCCCCTAGAATCTACGAGGGAATTTTTTTTAGGTCTCTCCTCATAATATTTGAATATATTTTCCTTAAAACTAGGTGACTTCCAAATGCAACTTTGTGCATAAGAAAGCAGTGGTCTAAATGCCCTGATCACTCACCCTGCTTTAGAGACGTGCAAATATCGTAATACTAGTCATTCTCCTAACTATTTTCCTATTCTTTTTTGTATTAATGGGAAAGAGGATGTTTCGTTTTTCATTACTAGTTTTGCATGTATTTCAGAAGAATACTTGATATTTGACATGATAATTATATAATATTATCATGCTTTATTTATATTTAATAGCACATATCCTGCCAAAATAGCAATAACAATATTTACAAGAAATTGTATCAATAAATAATACACTAATACCATACCTGACATTGCCTTTATTGTTGTATCACCTATTACATTGGTTTTTTACCTATGTTAAAAGAGTTATTTATACTGTAACATCAAGCACTCAACAACCAGGAAGAGCTGTGCACTGAATGAGGCAGAGGTCCTATAGAAAAAAATAGTATGTGATAATATATTTAAAGACTGTAGGTGGAATCCTGTCCCCACTGAAGTCCATGAGAGTTTTGCTATTGACTTCAGTGGACGTAGGATTTTGCCCTGTATCAAAATGCATATGCACAAAACAGCAGAGCTAAGGTTGCATAGGACATTTCCTAAGTTTCAAGTGTTTGACTTAAGTCAACACTTTAAAAAATAATAATAATAATTTTGTGCACAAAAACTAATAAATGAAAAGTTAAGACCTCTGACAGTGTATATCCGCTACTATTCCATCCAGAGAGAGACAACTCCTCACTACAACAGCTACAATACGCCACAGACCTTAATGCTGCTCCAGCATCCCTTATCTAAACCCGAGCAAGTGACTTTTCCAGAACTGTGCAGAAAAAGATAGTTTTGGGAGGTGGGGTGTGAAACCTGGTCCATTTGTGGTAGTGAGTCAAGGGAAGGAGGTAATAGATGTCTGTTATCCCTGCTGGGACAGTTATGGTTATGGGGCACTGTTTGTGATATATGATGGTGGTTTATCTGTAGGATGAATAAGAGTGATATGTACAATTAAATACCTTAACTTTTTTTCATTTCCTTGCTTTTTGTGTTATGTACATTCTAAGCTTCATGGTTAGACAGTGCTGTATTGCTGTGTATAAATAAACTATCAGAATTATATTAAATATATGTTGAAGATAATGAGGTTAAAGCTTGGTGTCTTTTTTCAAAATAGAAAATAACTTAATTCCAACAGTAGATTAGCACAGCCACTCACTAATCCTCTTGCAAATACAGTTCATGCAGATATTATTTACAAATAATTTTCTACTTGACTTAGCATTGCTGTGACTAATGTATGTGTTTTTTAGATTTGATTGATAAAATGTAATCCTGGCTTAGTTAAACCAACAGAGAATTTTGGAGAGTCCTTCAAGCCTCCAGAAAATGGAGACAGTCCTTTGGCGTCCTTCTAGCTAATGACCTACTGATATCAGATTCTAGGGAAGTGTGATGTTTTTGAAAATTACTGTGAAAGCCATTACTGGCTTAGTGCCCCTACAGATAATGTAATGTTGATGATAACATTGACTATCTAGATAGAAGGATGTTTCTTGATATAACTTTGAATAATTTATTTCCATATCTTGCATTATTTTCACACTTTTGCCGGGGGGAGGGGGAGAGGAAGGAGGAGGGGAGAAGATGGGGATGGGGGAAGAGATATTGTGTGTGTGTGTGTGTGTGTGTGTGTGTGTGTGTAAAATTGAGACACAAACTTTTTGGTAGGCCTTCCTGAATTAACAATGACAATACTTCTCTGGAGATAAATAATCAGATGAAACACTTTTTAAAAAAATCACAAGCAACATGTAACAAGGCAAGTATATATTTACACATATAGAGTAAAGTGCTTTTAGTCATTATTGTGCTTAACTTAATTATGGTAACCAGCCTAATAGGATCTGGCCAATCTGTGATTGGTTCAGGAGCTAAGGATGTGGACCAGACATAGCTTCCAGTTACCTTTCTACTGCCTCAATCCTAGGGTAGCAGGGCCCTGCTAATCTCCCAGCACAAATTAGGGCAATCTTGGAGTTACTCTAATTTGCAAAAACTAATGAAGGCTCTCATCTGGTCATTGTCCATAAGACAAAAATTCCTCTAGCTATTTCTACACAGAATCATGAACTTTAAATGTACCACTTTAACAAAGAATGATTTACACAATCATTTCCTTATATGTAGCAAGCATCCCATATGCTTTCAGAATTTCCTTTGTGTAAGCATGGGAATGGTACATGATGTAGAAGGATGGGGGGATACACATGCTATTGTTGCTTTTATAAAATATCATCAATGTGCAAATTGTGTCCAAGATAGATATGGCAAAAATTAAAAGCTTTAACTAAGCTTTATATTGTGCATTAAAAATGTTCTTGGTTTATAAAATATTGTACTAAAACTAATTAGGTATTGTAAAAATGCAAAAATAGATATTATAATACTATTACTAAAGTAGCAAATGCTTGCAGTCAGGCTTTACTGAATCATGCGCTCTGGGTATGAAATCTTTGGCTTTATGGGGAACATGTTTGTTTTTGATTTACAGTATTTACAATCTCCTTATGCATTCAGCCTCCTGCACTTGCCTCATATGATAAGAAACTGTTGCAGACAATGAGACAGCAGAAAAAAAGCCATTTAAGTGATGAATATGAATCAGTGGCTTTATTTCAGAATTAATTTGTAATAAAAACATGTGTAGTGTTTGCTTTAGTATTTTTCCCCCAATCTGTGGCAAACTAAATAGATTATATTTTATTTCATGAAGAGACTCCATTTAAAAACAAACAAACAAACACACACACACACGCCCACACAGATCCTTCTTTGAGTCTTTCTGTCATTCTTCTGTGACCCTTATGGAAAATTTGGGAAGGAATTTGGGAATGCAGGACTCAGTTCACCAAATACTTAAGCAGTTGCCTAACTTTAAGCAGGTGAGAAGCCCAAGGAAATAAATGGGACACAAGTGTATAAAATTAGGACATGCTTAAGTGCCTTGCTGAATCAGAAGATAACAAATGTGTTTAAATCTAAACCTTTAAAAAACTTTCTAAATTTATTAGTCTTAACCTCCAAACAGATCTGATGTTATATAAACCTTTCTGATAATTATCTTCCCTAACAATTCAGATTGGTTTTGGAGGAGATGCAGAGAAATGTGATCATTGCTTCATATTATTTGGAGAGGTTCAATATGGCAACAATTCTTCAGGAAGGCATCTCATAATACAGGTCCTCAGATGCTCTTTTCTCCAGCAATCTACATAATGATGGATGACTCCAACTTTGGAAGCACTACTCGGTATAATATTTGAGTTAATCTCTTTCTTTAGTCTAGCAATATTTCCATTGAAAATTGCAGGGACAAAGACCTGCCACCTGGGATTGAGTATATCCAACAGATTTCAATACTTGTGGAGTGATACAGACTCAATTACAAAGAAAATAAGAAAATGAAGTACACAGCATTATGGGATTTGTTCACATTGTACATTTGCCAGCATTCTAAAGATTAATGGTGCTGACCCTGATGTGCACTTTTAGTCAGGAGTTATTTGACTATTTCTTGGTGACTGTTAAAAATAGGCATATATTTATGTATCAGTTACTGCAATAGAGTTTGCAAATTCAGTAACTGCATATGCAAGTGAAGCATGCATGTTTTGTTTATCTACTTATCTGCTCTAATTTTCTCATTTTGCACAGACATCCTTAATTCTAGTCTTTCCTACTTTTTGAGTGAGTGACTTTGCAACATAAATAATGATCTCTTAATTGTGTGACGATAGTAGTATTATGGACATAAGTAGAAGCTCCAATCAGAGTGTGCGTGCGTGCGCGCGCGCGCACACACACACGTTCCTGTCCCAAAGAGTTTACATTTTGAGGATCAGATTCTTAGCTGGTATAAATCAATGTAGCTCCATTGAAGTCAAAGGAACTATGCTAACTTATGCCATTTGAGGATCTGGCCTTGAGTATTATGTTTACTGTAATTATTCGTTAAGGAAGAATAACTTGTAAAACACGAGTTTACAGTAAGTGTTGATGCACACCTTAGCAAACTTTTTATATAAAAGAACATTGGACATGTGAAAATCCTTGCCAGGATCAGTCACTATAAAAGGAACCAGCCCACAAGTCCTGCAAGGATTGGTTCTTGGCTCTGTTCTATTTAACATTTGTATTAATGATCCGGAAGAGAACATAAAATCACTACTGCTAAAATTTACAGATGATACAAAATTGGGGGAGTGGTAAATAATGAAGAAAAGAGGTCACTGATTCAGAGTTATCTGGATTGCTTGGTAAACTTAGTTCAAGGAAACAATATCAGTACTAGTATGGCTAAATGTAAATGTATACATTTAGGAACAAAAATGTAGCCCACACTTACAGGATGGGGGACTCTATCCTGGGAAGCAGTGATCCTGAAAAAGATTTGCGTGTTGTGGTGGATAATCAGCTGAACGTGAGCTTCTTGTGTGATACTGTGGTGAAAAGGGCTAATGTGACCGTTGGATGCATGAATCTCCAGGAGCAGAGAATTTATTTTACTTCTGTATTTGGAACTGGTAGAACTACTACTGGAATACTGTGTCCACAATTCAAGAAGGATGTTGATCAATTCAAGAGGGTTCAGAAAAGAGCCACAAGAATGATTAAAGGATTAGAAAACATGCCTTATAGTGATAGACTCAAGGAGCTTAACAAACAGAAGTTTAATGGGTAATTTGATTGCAATCTATAAGTACTTACATGGGGAATAGTTAATAATGGGCTTTTCAATGTAACAGAGAAAGCTATAACATGATCCAATGGCTGGAAGTTGAAGATGGAGAAATTCAGACTGGAAATAAGATGAAAATTTTGAATGCTGAGAATAATTAACCATTGGAACAATTTACCAAGGGTCGTGGTGGATTCTACATCACTGACAATTTTTAAATCAAGGTTGGATTTTTTTTTTCTGAATTATATACTTTAGGAATTATTTTGGGTAAGTTCTAAGACTTGTGCTATACAGGAGATCACATTAAATGATCAGAATGGTCTCTTCTGATCTTGCAATCTATGGATATGTACAGTTTTTGCAGTATTTTATTCATAGATATGTACAAATAGTTGTTACAGCACAACATTCCTCTATCAGAAATCCATCACTGCAGGTGCAAATCATAATATTTCCTCTATCAGGCTAATCCTTCAGAAAGGATCTGGTCCTACCTTCACTAGATAGCTAAGGTAACCTTATTTGGTGGAATAGTTAATATATGTGTGTAAGATATCACACATATAGAGGTAAAAATCTCTCAGCAGCCAGGAGTCCAGATCCAAATTCACAGGAATTGTGTAAGTAAGGCCTTGTCTACACTATCAAGTTTTCTTGCCAAAACTGCTGTTTGTTGACTCAAACAGTGAGTGCATACACACTGCAAGGCGACTTTTGCCGGGGAGAATGTCCAATTTTGGCAACAAAATACATCCGCCCTCATGAGAAATTTTTGTCTTTTTCCTCTACGTTTTTGTCAATAAAGTGCAAGTGTAGACACCACACTTCATTTCATCACTTTAATTGGCCTGCAGGAGATGACCCACAATGCCCGTTCTGGTCAGCAGTTTGAACTCCACTGCCCTGCAGCCAGGTAAACAACTATCTGCCCCTTCCCCTTAGAAACCCTGGGAATTTTTGAAATTCCATTTCCTGTTTGCTCGGAATGGAGAGATCTCCTCTCATCTTCCCAGATGACAATGGCAGGTTATTGCAGCAAACACTCTCCAGCTTGGACCACTGCAGAGCTGTTGGATCTGATCAGTATATGGAGAGAGGAGGTTATGCAGTCCCAGCTGCGCTTGAGCCGCAGTAATTGAGATACTTACCGGCAGATTTCTTGAGGCTTGTGCGAAAAGGACTATGATCGGGACACGCTGCAGTGCAGAGCGAAGATAAAGGAGCTGAAGCAGGCATATCATAACGTGAGGGAGGCAAACCATTGCTCGGGTACTTCACCTAAGACCTGCCGGTCCTATAAGGAGCTGGATGCTATCTTTGGTGGCCTCCATTGCCAAGAGCCCCTTGGATACTTTGGAAGGCACGGAGGCGGCGGAAAGAGGACCTAACCCGGAGGATGAAGTTAGTGATGAAGAGGTGGAGTTAGATGAAGATGTGCAGCTCCTGGCGGTGTTGTCCAGTGGGGCAGGCAGCCAGGAACTGTTCTCCACTCCCGAGGTGTCTAGAGAGTCTCAGCAGTTGCTTTCCAGCGAGCAAGAAGCAGATGAGACTTCTGGTAAGTGGCTGTGGCTTGTATACTGTGGAGCTGGGTTCAGGGCATAGGAATGTGGGAGGCTGGCTGTGTTTCTGTGAGCTGAACATTTCCCTTTGTAGCTAATCAGTACAGTGGAACAGGGTGTTGATGCACACAGATATCTCACAGGAATCCTCCAGTTTCCTGGAGGTGCTCGGTAATCCTTTGCCAAAGGTTCCATGGCAGAGCAGCTTTGTTTCTTCCCCCATTGTAGGAAACTTTCCCGTACCATTCGGCAATCACTTGGGCAGGTACCAAAGCGGTGCATAGGCGAGCAGCATAGGGAGCAAGGCGGAAGCACAAACATGGAGTAAATAGTACCCTTGTTTCCCTGCTTATTCTTAGCAGTGAGATGTCTGCTAGAATTACCCCCGCCTGTGGAGAAGAGTGGGAGAATTTTACAATTTGTTCCCTAGAATGCTGCACCATGACCCTTGCAAAGATTGTGTACTCTTTTACCCATGTGGAGCACTTCTTCCCTCCCTGCCCCCCGCTAACACTCACCATGCTTTGGGTGTTCGCAGAGATGTTTGCCTGGCTAGGGTCAGTGAGAAAGTGATGGCAATGTTGCAAAAAGTGTATTTAACGGGAATGTTTCAATCTGTGCGTGAATTTAACAATCCCGCTTCTGTGCATTGTCCCCTGTGCTTCGGCAGATGTGGCCTTCAGGAACATCCCACACATCCCAGCCAAGTGTCTCTGACAGATAAGAGAGTGTACAAGATGCAGCAAAAGAGACATGCTCCAGAAGGTCCTGCAGTGCTCCAGTGCAGAAAAAGGGAACGAAAGGAGTGTTGGGAAGCTGAACGGCAGAACAGAAAAGAAAATCACATGTTTCTTAAGGATGCTACTGAGCAGATGCTTAAAATTATGGAGGAGCAAACGCAGATGCTGAAGTCCTTAATAATGCTGCAAACTGAGCAGATCAGTGCTCGACCTCCACTGCAGCAGATTCAGAACTCTTTTCCATGCCCTCCCCCCACCAAACTCCACCCGCACAGTCCTTTCCACCTTCCAGGACTTCTCGGTTCCCCCTCCACTCTACCCCCTTGGACAACTTTCACAATGATAGCTGGACCTACACACAGCTGTGAAAGTCTGCCCTTCCTTGGTTCCTTCTTTCCCGCCAAGCATCTGTGTGTTTGTGTGTGCTGTTTCTTGTGCAATAAAAGCAAACTTTTATAATGGTAAATCATCTTCACTGCCAATACATGCACAGACATTTTAATCACTTAATTACAGGAATATAAGGCCCCAAATGTCACTATTGCCCCCTAGGAAAACTACATGTCATGTAACATTGAAGCAACTCAGACAGATATATGTTACTGGTGATCATTGTCAAAGTGCTGCCTCAAAGTGTCCCTGATTCGAATAGCCCCACTCTGGGCTCCTTTCACAGCCCTGGTATCTGGCTGCTCAAAATCAGCAGCCAAGTGGTCTGCCTCAGCACTCCACCCACGAGCAAACCTTTCACCCTTAGCTTCACAGAGATTATGCAATGCACAGCGCACAGCTATGAGCATAGAAATATTATCCTCAGTGAGGTCCAACCTGCCATGAAGGCATTGCCAGTGCACCTTTAATCTGCCAAAGGCACATTCAACTGTCATCTGGCACCTACCGAGCCTGTGGTTGAACCGCTCCTTAATGCTGTCCAGGTATCCCATGTAAGGTTTCATGAGCCACGGTTGTAAGGGGTATGGATCACTATGGGCATTTCAACACCCCCTCACTGTAATCTTCCGGTTAGGAAAGAAAGATCCTGCTTGCAGTACGGGCCAGTGTTCCTGAAGATACGTACGTCATGCACCTTCCCAGATCACCCCGCGTTGATGTCCGTGAAACACCCACGGTGATCCACAAGCGCTTGCAACCCCCCTGGAGAAGTACCCCTTCCTATTGATGTACTCTGTCGCAAGGTGGTCTGGTGCCAAAATTGGAATATGTGTGCCATCTATTGCCCCTCCACAGTTAGGGAAACCCATTTCTGCAAAGCCATCCACTATTTCACACACATTTCCCAGAGTCACGGTCCTTCATAGCAGGATGCGATTTATTGCCCTGCACACTTGCATTAACGCAGCCCCAACAGTCAACTTACCCACTCCAAATTGATTCATGACCACCTGGTAGCAGTCTGGTTTTGCCAGCTTCTACAGAGCAATTGCCATACACTTCTCTACTGAGAGGGCAGCTCTCATTCTGGTGTCTTTGCGCCACAGGTCTGGTGCGAGCTCCTCGCACAATTCCAGGAAGGTGGCTTCCTGCATCCAAATGTTCTGTAGCCACTGCTCATCATCCCACACCTGCATGACAATATGATCCCACCATTCAGTGCTTGTTTCACAAGCCCCAAAGCGACTGTCTACCCTATGCACCTGCTCTGTGAATGCCAAAAGCAATCTAAAGTTGCTCCTATCCATATCACACAAAATGTCAGGTGCCTGCAAGTCTTGTTCAGTTAGGAACTTCACAATTAACTGCACTGCCATCTGCGATGTCTTCATGACAGTTAACAGAGCATAGGAGAGCAGTGCAGGATCCATCCCTTCTCACAAAGATGCCGGGGTGCACAGCAAAGAAGGGCAGTTGAAAAAATGCCACAAAAGAAAGCCAGAAGCCCATGGAGTGCTGGGACAGAAAGCAATGCATCACGGGACATTTAGCACTCTCCCAAGATGTGCCGCGATCCGCTCCTTTGTCCCACAACACCTAGTGACAGAAGGACTGTGGGATAGGTACCCACAGTGCATTGCTCACACTGTCAATGATGGTGCCCTCACTGTGGGTGTGATCTGCCAACAAAGGAAGCAAGTGTGACCACAAAATTGCGATTTTTATTATGTTGACTTTTGAGTGTTGACATCACTTTTGGCAACACAAATTGGTAGTGTAGCCATGGCCTTAGACTCCCTATACTAACTAGATTTGTACAAGGGTCATATGGATGTAATTTACATGAGATGCCAGGAGAAGTTGTAAGAAGGCATTGTACAGTTAGAATGAAGATGCTTAAACTTATATCTTCTTACACTTTCCCCTTGCTGCATTTCCTTCTTGGAGTCCCGCAGCATGTGTCTTACTTCAACTCAGACTACCTTAGGCACCTTAGTGGGTTAAAAACTGGTGTCATTGAAATCAGTTGCAAAACTCCCATTAACTTCAATGGGGCCAAAATTTTACTCACTGGGTCAAATTCAGAGGTGATGTGAAAAGAGGGGTTTGTAAGTTACACATTAAGTGGGTGTAGATTGGAGGGAATCTGAGTTGGTGTAACATATGCATGGAGAATGTGTAGGTTACACCTCTAAATTTAGTTACCTCTGAAATTGGCCATCAGGCCCAAAAGCCTTCTAGTTTTTCTGCAAGGGAAAAATAGCAGGTCACATCAAAGGAGAGCAGAGGGAGGAAACGGTTGGTTCTCTAAGAAGACAGGTAGAACAAGTGGGAAATTGGGGCAGGAAGAACAAGGAGAAGGAGAGAGAGAGAAAGAGAGAGAGAGAGAGACCAATAGGAATTTAGACAGGGGTTGAGGAGTGGTGTATAGGGTTTAGGATAAATGTTTTGTGTTGGTGACAAGTAGGTCAAGGTAAAGAGAACAACTCGTTGTGCATGTATGGGGGTCATTTAGATTATTGCCAGGGTGCATGTTTGAATACCTATGTGAAACACTTGGATGCTTCAAAAATCCTGGGACTTGGTATCAGTACAATAGCTACCAGATTAACCATTAATTGCTTTTCAATGAAAAGATTTAGTAGAAGTTTGTGTAGGTGATAATGATTACACTAATTTGTTATTAATAAAATCCTAAATTATAAACTGTATAAAGCTTCACAAGTTAAAAAACACAGTAGAACATCTTACTTCACAGGAGTCACTGTCTTTTTCATGCTAACATCAAATCTAAGTACTTTCTATATGTCTTGTATACAATGTAAAAACAGAATATATGGCACCCTAGTATGACCTTCCTTGAAATATTAGGCACATCAGTCACAAGTGGCAGAATGAAACCAAACCATGAGTGGATAAAGAAGACTGTTCCGAACAGCATAAATAAAGCCATGATTGCGAAGGTCATGCCATATTTGATTTATACATTACCTTATGAGATAACATTGGATAAACAGGTGTGGCTGGAGGAGGTGTGGGGGGCGGTCTTTTTGTTGTTGGCTCCTGTCTCTATTACCTTGTTATCTACTGAGTGCCACTGGTCGGTCTGTTCTCTTGTATCATATTGTCTAATTGGGAGCTCTTTGGGGCAAGGACCATTTTTTGTGTTACTTGTTCTGACTGTGCCCAGTACAGTGGATCCTAATTTCTACTTAGGGTCCTTTGACAATGAAAGGAATCATCAAATAAATAAGGACATTTCTTTAGCTGTCAAAACCCTTTAGTACTTTTTGATTTTAAAGGAGAAACTGTAGAACCACCAATAATATGATTAGGATAAATCCCCTTGGAAGCAGAATTTTTTTAAAAAATTGTTTTAGCTTGTTTTTAATAATATATAAATGTTCTGCTTCTCTGTGTTTGAATGATTTGAGACAAGTGTCTCTGGTCTGACTGAGCTGCACTCAGTATGGGACTGGGTCCAGAGATGGAGGGGAAGGAATGATAGGGGTAATGTAATCAACTCAAAGAAGTCATTTCCACATTCCCCATGTACTTTATATTTACTGTCTAAGAGACACTCATTATAAAATGCTGGAGTTTTTAACTGTCTGCCATGGTATGATATCTAAGGCATCATTAGCTGACCTTTCTTCCCCTCTCTCCTGTATGCATTTGGTAAAAGGTGCTCACCTGACAGGTTTGAAAACTGCAGCTGTCTTTTCCCATAAAGCAGGTACAGCACAGATGGAGGAAGTGCAAGTTTCCACAGTTCCCCCAATATGCCAAACTTGACTTGGAACATGCATCTCTAGAGCTGAGAAGGTATATTCAGTCCAAGGTCTCTGCTGAGATTACTAGTTAGAGGCAGGGTGGTTTTTGTATTGTGGATATTTCTACCCTGGGAAATGGATTGAGACCAAAAAACTCATTTTACATAGGCCAAAATATTGTCATCAGATAGTATGACAACTATTTCAGCCAGTACTGATCTATATTAGATTTGAACTGACAACCTGGAAAGGATAGATTTAATTTCATTTTACACTGTATCATACAACCGACCTAAACCTCCTAGTGTTTTGAAGAATCATTTAACCTAAAAACCCCCAAAACTAAAACACATCATTCAATTAAAGTTCTATTTCTAAGGCATTTGTATTAAAGACCCATCTCATTTCAATAAACCTAGTTATATCTTGTATATGTTGGTCTCATGCGTACACTAAATTGAGTTCAGCTTTATACAATAGAAATTATTTTATCCATAGATGGAATAACTGACAGTCACAGATAGCTTTTCATCCTAACATGCTCCCAAGCCCACTGTACTTGTCTTTTAGCAATATGTTTTACAGAACCTGGATTAATTTTCATATGTATCGAACAGCTCCTAGATGAGGCCAGCCCAGAGTTCAGAAGAGAACAGTTACAGTCAGCCTCATTAATACTTTGTTAAGCAAGTATGAATAGAATGAACTTTTGATCCCATACTGTATTCTTAAAGGAAACCCTAACCCTAACCCAGACCAAGAAACTAGAAATTACATTGTCACACCTTGTTGATGTTTGATGCAACATGATCACACTGCTCCAGAACATTAACAAATTGCATTGAGATTTATCTACCCGCTAACGTAGTATGATAGTAAGATAGCATGAGACTTTGTCCCAGCAAAAGGTGACTATAGCACCTAGCACAGAAGTTGTCCAAGATTGGGGAAGTAAGCCAGGGGCCAGAGAGTATAGAATACCTGTTCATGGCTGACTTGTCTATGTTCCATCCTCTACAATGTCTTCCTTTTTTTCTTGGTGGGTCTAATCTAAAGCTTGTTGTAATCAGTAGCAAGACTACTATTGACTTCAGTGGGCTTTGGATCAGGCCGTTTTTTTCTTTTTCTTTTTTGTGTGTGTTGGTCTAAAGAAGAAGAATAAAATCAAAATTTACTCAGCTCTCCTTCCTTTTCTCTCAAGAAAGGTATTTAGCTTCTCGGCTCTCTGTGAGCTGAAGGGTGAAAACATTATCTACTATCTGTTCTTATCAGTTTAATATCTGATATGTCCTTTTTTAGAGAATTCTTAAATAATGCTTTTCCTCCAAAGGATTTCTGAATGTTAAAGAAAGAAAGGGGAATTTACATTTGAATTCTAAATATTTAAGTCTTCTTTATTTTGCTTCTTTCTTATGCATGTGTTTAGTAAATGTTTAAACAAATATCTATGGTGTGGTTGCTATGGTAAAAGCAGGCAAAAGTCCCTCTACACAAAACTCATAAACCCATAAATAACTGTTCGATGTTATAACAGTAACAAGAGGTTTCTAGTAACAACTTGAGCCAAGTAATATATCTGCACAACATCACTAAGTTTCATTTATAATCCAAGTATGAATCTGAACTAATTTAGATCTCTCATTGTTTATCATCAATGATATAATAGGATCCCAACCAAGATCAGAGGCCAATTGTACTAACTAGGCAATGTGCATTCTTATAGTAAGATCCAGTCACTGCACTGAAGTGTTTACAATCTACATAGACAAGATAGACAAAGGATAGGAGAATAGAAGTATTATTATTGCCATTTTACAGATCGGAAGTTGGGGCACACTAAAGGTGAAAGGTTAGTGCACAAACGTATTATTTCAGCTAACTTCTGTTATTGACACAATATGTCTCGGGGGGTATCTGAATGGTTGCAGGGAATTACTTCTGTCCCCTTTCATCAAAATTAGAGCTCCTTTACCTTTACATTTCTTATTTGGTATCTTTAGCTGATATCAAATAATCTGACAGAAGCAAATGGAGTGCAATGCAAAGGACACTGCATATACACAGTTTCCTCAAAGGGCAAAAACATGGTATTGATGGGTCAGCAGGTCCCCGTAATCCTTTCTACTGGAATGTTTTGTAAATAGTTTAGCCACAAATCTGGGGAATCTTGCGAAGTCTTTCAGAATGTTATTAATAGGAGGAGTATTTAATTTGAAGCTTGTAAGGATGGAACGTGAAATGAAATATCTACAAAGACTGAAAACCTGAAAAGGCAATAAAGTGCCTGTCACTAGTCATGCACTCCCTTTTGCAGACAGATTCATCTAGTTCTAAACTAATCTGCCTCAAAATATGTGTATCAGATTCTCAGACTGATTTCAAAGCATGGCTGGACTCTGTTTCACTGACCCTCGCATTGTAAAACAGTGAAAGTCAATATGATTCTTTCTAGACAAGCATGGTGCATTTTTTAAGCTCCTCTACCATGCTCCCACCCCCCTTCAGGCTGGAAGGTTTCTTGTGGGAAGATGCATAGACGATTCTTAATCAGTTTCCTCCTCTAGCTGCCTGATTTCTCTGATGGGAATGGGGAATTTTCCCTCACCTCTTACATAATTTATGTCTTAGGGGGTCTAACATTTTTTCCACAATGAAATTACAGATCATATACATGCATACATTTATGAAAGTATTATTGTATTTGTCATCAGTGACACAATTTTGTGATTCTTAATCATACTAAATAGTAGTCTCATGGATTTCAACCAGAGTAAGGCCGCATCCAAACAAGACTTTTTTGGTGAAATGTCCCACTTTTTCACTACTGCTAGTGCAGCTCCAGAAGGGGTAGCAACAGTGAGAACATTAGCATAGACCATCCACTAGCATGTGTCATCTAAATTTGCTCAGAGCAAGTCTAGATGACGCTGGTAATAATGCCAGGCAATGCCCATGCACTGTTTATACTAGTTCACCGTTGCTAGCACTAGTGGAACTGCAAGCAAAACAATTGGAGATTCTCCCACAAAGGCTATTGTAAATATAATCCATGTGTCCAAAGAAAGGAAGACCAGAAACTGAATAAAGGAAAGGATTTGTGGGATCAAGATGTTCATGGAGCAGAGTAGAGATTTCATCCACAAGTGTCCAAAGGAAAACCATATTCAAAAGCAGAGGATGGGGGAATGGTAATTACTGAGCATGCTTAATAGTTTATTGAAACCAGTGCAGAAGTTATCATTAAAGGCAGTTCAAAAGGTCAGTCCAGGATTTGATCCAATCAGAACCAAGGTGGGAGGGGGCAAAGGGTGAGATGTTATATATAGAGGACCTAATCAACATTCTGTTTAGAGTTGGCTGCATGAGGAACAATACAGGGCCTGGGAATGTGGTTCCTGCTGGAGCTGGAAGTTTCAAATGCTGCAAAATTGGGTTCCAGGTAAATGTTATCCCAGCCTTTCCCTATTAGAGAAGGTCTTAATAAAAATAATGTATGGCCTACCAGAGTATTTTATGGGACAAGGGATGCTGCTGGGAGGGGAACTTTTATTACTTCTAGAGAATAGGGACCCTACTGAAGTAACATTCAGCTTTTTAGCATTGTTAATTGCTTTTAATTGTTAATAAGGAAAAGAAGAAAGGCACAGCTCAGTGTATTGAGAGTCTGTAAACCCTATATGTGACTCAGCTGGGTTTATAAGGGAAGGACAGTGCCCTATAGAGAGTGGCTCTTATGGAAATCTAGGTGGTAGATTATTTACTATACTGATGTCTTATAACCTGTAAGATTCTGACTGTAGGCAAGACTTCCTAACAGACCAGATAAATAGAAGTGAGTGAGTCATCTTTTCTATGGGGGGGGAATCCCCAGCTGGTTGTTTGAGATAGAGTTCTGCCCCTTTGTGCTGCCAGAGTGGTAGCCAGGCTTGGGCACTAAGGTATTGGCTTTTAAAACTGTAGCTTTATTTTCTAACTACTGATATTTACAAGTTCATAAAGGGCATAGTTTTATTCACATAAAACTTGCTTCAAAGTAATAGATTTAATCTAAATAAATTTTCCCATCTGTAGTTAAGCTTCACTTAATTATAAGGTTGGCAGTGCAAATATCTAGTAGTAGCTCCATAGTGATACCAGTTATTAACTATACAAACTGTCCTTCTCAGATTTGCAAGTTTAAGGGTGTAATGCTTTTTTTCTAATTAGCAACTCTAAGGAGACCAGAGCCAGCAAAGGGGACATGTATGTTGAAGAGGAGAGTGTAATCAAATGTCTTGCACTGAAAAGATGGTTGTGTCTATATTTGCTGGGGAGAGGGAAGGAGGGAGGACTTCTGTAGGCTGTAAACTTACTTGAAGGGGAAATGAAAACTGGTGTGGAAAAGCTGTAGTATTGAATCTGAATTTTGCAAAGTGGAGGTGGGCTACTAAAACCTGGCACAGCTGATGGTGGTGTAGTGGAAAAATGAGATTACTGCTTGTGGTGATTGAGGACATTGATGAGCCAGCAGAGACACCTGAAACTGGTATTATTTCCCTGCCAGCTGTACTGACTGATGAGATCCAAAAGTAGGGAGTGACTTGCTCAGAGGAAGGAAAGGACTAAGATACCCTGGCCATTTCTGTGAGAGAATCGTATCTGGAAGACTAATTGTAGCTGCCTGTCCCTTTCCCATCCCAAACCATGCCCCTCTCCATATTCAGCCACGTGAAGGAGAGCTGAAGAACTTTGTATTCAGTTGCAGAGGAGTAGCAACATGTTAACAGAACAAGTGAGGTTCAATCTTCTCTCTGCAGGTTTTCCAGTGTTTGGCAACTTTCTGCACAGTGAAGATTGCCAGAAACCTTTTACTCAAAATCCTAAAAGACTTTGTTATATAATTGGTCACAACTGCTTATTGCAAAGATTCTGTTTGCAAAGTGAAATATATGGTCATCAATGTTTCATTTGATGTGACAAAATCTGTTGTGATATGAAAGGCTTGGGTTTAAGGACAACTTCATAGGTCTTGCTCTCTAGGATAGTGGGTGTCAAAAAGACCATGAATGTGATGTCTCAGAGCTCTGCATGTGTGATGAGGGGAAAGAGAGAACAGAAGAAGGGATAAGTTATTTGCAAATTCAGAACTTCCTGTCTGCACACTTTGTAGGGTTTTGGCCTAAAGGAGGTCTTGCTTCTGCCTTTCCATATGGAGAAAGATGTCTTAGGTTTTTCTGTAGTGTACCTATTCTCTAAAATTCCATAGTCCTGTCTATCTCCTTCTATTTTTCCCCAAAGGACTTCTACCTGAGAGAATCAAAACTTACGTGACTTATTCTGATGGTCATGCTCAAAAAAGTTAGCTATCCAATCATAAAACAGAAACAATATCATGTGATTAAGTGACCATACCGTTCAAATATGCAAAATTTCATATTAACCTTAACGAAGAATTTACAAATAATCCATAAAATGAGAATTTAATGCAAATCATTCAACAGATCCATGTGTATAATGAACAATTAGTTGAAATTGTATAATTCACAGAAAAAAGATCTGAATTCAATCAATTATTTATTCACTGACAGATTTGTCACTCTGTCTGTGAACATACCAGACTAGGTTCATCATGAATCACTGTGTGTTTATGGGGTAGGATGATAGACTATCATTTCCCTCTGCAAGTAAAGGAAAATTGTTTCATCTTTGTTATTATGCCAGAATATGCACATTGTTGTTTTTCAGCTCTGACAGGATGCAAGCTTTTGAATAATAAAACTGAGGTGGCCTTTGTATCTAAACCTTACAAACAACAGACACTAGCTGTACTGCATAATCAGATAGGGCTTCAAATTACAATAACAGAAACCTTACACTAAAGCGTTCCCTGCTGAAAACATTGTGGTGGATTTACTCTACTGTTTTTTTCTGTCTCATGATGGCTTGAGTAATGAGAGTCAAATCCCAGGCAGGCCTTAGTTTTCCACAAATAAAATGCCATGCTTGTAAAGCAACTTAAAGACAGGAGTCTGTGATGAAAATTTAGGGGAGAAAGATAAATATCTCTGTAGACAAATGTGAAGCAGGTAATCGCTAATTATATGACTATAATTGCGAACTTGGTTTAAATTAGATTTTCTGCACTTATTCAATCAGCACATGGTCCAGCGCCCCTGCAGTTTACACAGCCAGGCTCTATCTGCATTGCAGTTCTTTTTTAAAATTACACATCAGCTAAGATTTCATCTTTGTTAAACATATGCTTACTGAATAGATTGGCCCAAAATCTCCTTCCCCAGTATCAGTTGCTTTTGTCAGTTGGGAAAGCGTGGTATATGCATCTTAAGACAGATAGTTCAAGCACTGGATATTGTTTTTTATTCAGGGCAATGTAATGAACATGAATGTGTATGTATACAGGGTTTCAGCTATTCATTAAAATCTTTATAAGCTGTTTGGACAGGAGGAAAAAAGACACCTAACCTATCAATGCAATAGTTACACCAGGTGGATTCCCTCCTGTATGTCATAGCAATCCTTCAGGCAAACAATGGCAAGTATGATATTGCAGTTAAGCAGGATGTGCTTTAGGGTAATGGCTTTATGAAAATTAAAATTTCCCGCTTTTCTGGGGGAGAGTTTATGCTGTGTATAGTAATCATTGTTTGATGAAAATCAGAAGCTTATTTCTGCTGCAAAATCTCCCAGTAACTGTTTTGTTGGAGGTTCTGTTGCTTCATAGGAAAAGAAAGTAAGAATTGGGGCAATTTCTGCTATACTAAATGTAAAAACCAGTGAATGCAAATGTGAAAGATACACAGTAACACTGTACAGCTTTTATACACAGAAGTTCTTGACTGTAACTTATGCAACCAGGTGAGTGAACACTAAGAACTACTATACAAACATGGTCATATGGTATGAGCCCATATTAAGCTACCAAAGAAGTGTAGTTCTTGGAGGTAGTGGAGACTCTAAGTCTAGGAAACCAGGGATTAGAAAACCTCACAGCCGTTAGCTTTTTCTGTCTTCTTCTTTTGCTGCTCTGCATTTTTGAGGCCTCCAAAGCCCAGCCAGCTCAGCCTATGCATGATCTCTGTATATTGGCAATTAGGGTGATAAACTGCCTTTTTGTTCAGGTTGGTCTATATGTACTATTTGATTCATATTTATGTCCAAATATAAATTGTTCCAGATACCTATTTTCTAGAACTTCAGGACATTTTCACCTGTGTATTCATGTTTGCATCCAAGCACGCAATGCAGCCCTGAAGGTTGTATGACTATGAATATTTGTAACTCTTCATCTTTAAAACAAAATAAATTCAACATATAGTTCACAATTCAAATCATATTAGGCATTGAATTGGATAGTGCAATATGTTCTGTATTCAAAAAAGATAGGGGCTAAGTATCAGGAAGAATTTAGAGGCCATGATTCTTGGCTGTGGTCAAGGAATGTACTGTTTAACTTTAAAAGGGTAGGTTGGGAAGTTGGCTTAAGCCACTTTTGCTGTTCTCAAACTTTTGGGTTAGCTGCGTATCCTGGAATACGTTACTGCAGCCTGAGTGCTGCATTAATTTACTCTGGCAGTCAAATAGTTCCAATGAGCCATTATGACATCTGAGGATTGCCAAGATGTCCAGATTTCCCAGGTCTAGGCTCTGTGTAAATGGAGTTTTCTTCAATTTCCAGTGATAAATTCTGGAGGTGCTGTGAAATGTACAGGCTACCACCTGTGAATTAGAAGTTCTCTCTCTTGACTAGCAAAAAACAATGGAGAGGTTTGGGGACCATCATAGGAATTCATTGTCAGCCTCTCTTAAAGAGAGGGGAGAATGCCAGCTTCTCTTAAAGAACCTGTAATGTTAGGACGTTGCTCCAAAATTCATTGTCTCATATGAACAATCTCTGTAATTTTTGTTCCTATTAAATCTTCCACTTTTGGAGAAGATTACTGAAATGATTCTTGCAAGAAAACCTTCAGCAATATCTGGATTTTCCACATCTCTTTGACCTCTGTCAATTTTGTATTGTGCCTGGATATAGTATAAAAAGTGCACTGAGAGTACAGGTGGCTAATCTTCTCCTGGTGAGGGATACAATTCTAGAACCTGTATTGATTCTTATAGATTAATCACTTGTCTACCATACCATTGATCAAAAGGTAACATTGATGTTTCTATAGGGGTGAGAAGGGCCACTTTCAGTGGCTATGATCCTTTCATTCTGAGCGGTCCCCCAGGATTGGGCAATTGCTCTCTCATGTGGGGTTGCCCAGATTTTCATCTTATCTCAAGTTTTGTTTGCTACATCTAGAATTGTGCAGGGCATTAGTGGAGAGGAAAGGTTGGCAGTGCCTTCAGCGTGTGAATGACATCCATATCTATCTTCTATATCTTCTGATCCTCAACATGGGATGAATTGAGGAAAGACAGGAGGATCCATTGGATCACATGGGAATAGAAAATGGAAGCTCTTTTTTTTTTTTTTTTTGTAAATGAATATAGTCCTCTGGCTGTTGTGCATTGCCATTTTATTAAACTATGTGTGTTTTATAGAAAAACTAAAATATACATTGAACCCAAGACAAGTAAATTAATAGTAACTGTTAATAAATTATTATATGACTTCCATATTCTTAAGTATAAAGATGGAAATACCTTAATGATTCCAGGCCATTGTTCTATATATGCAGGGTATTTTTTTCCCCAGTGAAGGACATAATAGATAAAATTGATGCTCATTTTAGTTAAGACCCTCAAAATATGAGTAAGATGTATACAGAACAACTGAAAGAAAGCCTTAGGACTATAAATAGCCATAACAAATAGACTGCATTAAACAAGGGAAAATCTTTTTATTTTACATTTCATTTTAGCATGTTGGCTAAAACAACCCAACCACATATTGTAGTCCCTTTTGCGAGTGAGTGCATTTTGCTTCATAGTAATATTAGCATAACAAAATATATGTTGACTGTAGGTTTCTGTGATTTTTTTTCTAGGGAATTTAATTATAATCTGTTGCTGCAATTTGTCATAGCTGCAATGGAAATATCATCTCAGGTGTTTGTTTTTAAACCATAAAGGAAATGGGGGGTTTGGTATGACTTTTCTTATTTTTCTCCTCCTTTTTGATCATTTTTTAAGACCAAGAACAATAAACAGTACTGTATGACAAAAGGAATAATGTGCCCTTTTAACTCTACTTCATAAGTCTGTCAATCCATCCAAGTATTCTATTCAGATTGAGCCATGAGAGTAAAACTTTAAAACAGAATTTTATAGGCCTAATGCTCTTTCAAAACATTAGGACCAAATCCTTCATCTCGTGATCATATGACTCTGAACAAGTTGACAACTCCGGCTAACTATATGGGCATGTAATGACATGCCTTATAGTTATGTTTTGACAAAATCAAAGGAAGACTAGATTTGCAAAATGCTGGAGGAAGAAGAGGAGGAGGAGGCGATCCTCCCGTATAACCTTTACCAGTGGTTAGCATACTCTCCAAGCCCAATGGCTATGAATTGTCACTATAAATGATACTGAATAGTCATTGGGAAAGGGAAAGCAAGTGAGAGAATGACTCTATAGATTGGTGGCTAGGGCCCTCACTTGGGCTGTGGGAGACGCACATTCAGGTCCCTACTCCAATGACTACTTAATTATTCTACAAACTGGAAAAGCTCAACAGGAGAGACTGAAAGATTCCCTTACTGGAATATCCTATAGCCCAGTGACTAGGATACTGTTCTGCAGGGTTAGAGACCCAAGTTCAAATCTCTTCTCCACATTAGGCAGAGGGGTGACAAAATTGAACCTGGATGTGTCTCACCTCAGAGGAGTACCCTAACCACTGGATTAAAGATTATCAGGGAGGACCTCTTCCTCTCTCTCCCCACCCCCTTGGAGTCTTGTGAATCTAGACCTCCTTTGTTTCTGTCAAAATGGTTCAAACAAAAAATGTTGTTTCCGCACCTAGATTTTTCAGTTCAGTCAAAACTATTAGGCAAACTTGACATGAATTTGTGAACACATTCGAGTTGATCAACACTGCATTTGCTTAAAAAATTTCACCCAGCTCTACTCATGCTCAGAAACTGAAGATCTCAGCAGTGAGAGAGGGTAATCTATTCATAGTCTCTTGTGATGGATGAATTTTAAGATTCATATGCTAGTGAGTCATCAGAATTAACCCACCCGTTAAGTTGGTGTAAAACTAATGTACATGAGAACAAGTCCTGTCCTTTGCTGCTTCATATTGGATGGTTTTAAGAACTGTATCCAAACTTATCAGACAGCTTAAGTCTGGCAGACCAGGTGGGAAATCTCAGAAGAACAGGCTCCAGCAAGATTTTTTTGTACTTCCTCTTTTCAGTCAGACTGGAAATACCACAATTACAGTTTCACTCAGGGTGTTTTAAAGCTTCCTTTCTAGTTCTGGCCAGGCCAGAAAGTTCTAAGGCACACAATGATGAAAAGGTAATTAAAAACAAAAACAATACACACACTTCAGAAAGTTGGCGAACAATTTCAAACTAAGGTTTGGGTTGATTCTAATGTTTTTCCAGATCGGTTCTTCATTGCTGGTATAACTTACACTTAAGAGTTATTATATTGTTTTATTCTTTCAATTTAACATTTTTATTCTCTCTTGAGACAAGCATTATCTATGTGCTCTCTAATGGACATAAAGGATGTTTTGTTTTTCCTTAGAGGTTTTATAGAAAGTCCCACAGAACCATTTGCACTGCTTTAAAAGCTTAACTATCACAGTAAATGTCTATTTGAGAATGAACAACAACTCTTTTCCACTGAGAAAGTCAAGTATAGGAAAGTGCACTCCGTGAGTATGACATATATAAAAATCAAACCCAGCTGATTTTGTGGGGTTTTATAGCTCTTTCTTATTGCCTCTTCATTTACCAAAGAGGGAATCTGAACTGATTACAATGAGCATTAAAAAGGAAAAGGTCTTAACAATTCTCCTAAGCAGGACTTTTGGTAGGACTCTTCTCTCCTCTTTCTAGATCTAAATTTCTCAAGTAAGTGGAAAGATGTCTTCTACAGAAATCACTCAGTACTGATGGAAGCCTAAATAATAAAGAACAAATTATGATTGGACTGTACGGGTGTACCAGAATGGAAAGAGGGTGCAAGAAGCGCTCCACCTCCCACCCCCTGCAGCGTGCACCCAGGAGACAGCCATGGTTTGGTTGTTACCATTAGGAAATACAACTGGAGCCTCTAGGGCTGTCAGAAGTGCTAACTGTCCAAGGGTGATAGGACTGGGTGTTACGGTAGAGGAGGATAGGGATATAGTTCAGAGCAGTGGCTCTCAACCTTTCCAGACTACTGTACTCCTTTCTGAAGTCTGATTTGTCTTGCGTACATACAAGTCTCACCTCACTTAAACTACTTGCTTACAAAATCAGACATAAAAATACAAAAGTGTCACAGCACACTATTACTGAAAAATTGCTTACTTTCTCATTTCTACCATATAATTATGAAATAAATCAATTGGAATATAAATATTATACTTACATTTCAGTGTATAGTATATAGAGCAGTATAAACAAGTCATTGTCTGTATGGTATGAAATTTTAGTTTGTACTGACTTCGCTAGAGTTTTTTATGTAGCCTGTCATAAAACTAGGCAAATATCTCGATGAGTTCCCCCTGGAAGACCTCTGAGTACCCCCAGGGGTATGCGTACCACTGGTTCTGAGAACTGGCAAGCTGAAGATAAAGGAGGCTACACATCACTATTCTTTTCCAATATTCATGAAGGAATACGACATTCAGTTGTCTCCCTCCACTCTCACACTGAACTCTCTTCCCCAGAACTATACAGTGCTCAAAGCCACAATTTAGTCCAAAACCTGTAAAGAAAAGGAAATAGATAAATAAAATGGCCAGTCTGACAAATCAAACCCACAAGGGTAAAGTAATCAAAGAGTCCATCAAACTTTTAAAAGTTAGTAGGGTGTAGAATTTATATCTCTGCCTGGGTAGCATAAAGCAGCATATCATTTCTCTACAGTGTTAACTTATGTAGCACACTGTACCCCATGAAAGTTCATAGCCTGCCTAAATGCTTTGTCAAGCAGCAGTATTGAAAGAGCAATCTTCAGGGTGCAGTCCTGCTTATATGGAAGACTCTGAATTGAGTACTCGGGGTGCAAATCATACTACTCTTAGTGTGTTGAGTACTTTTACTCACATAACATGAGTTGCCCAGCTCAAAATATCCTTAGAGTTGGGAGGAAGGGATTGGTTGTAATAAATTGAAACAGAAACCCTCATTTATATTCTTAACAATGGCTTTGGATGCAGTCTTTGAACTTTTTAATAAAGTGTCTTTGGAAATATTCACTATATCTAAACCACTTGGCTTTCATTTGATCTGTACTTTTACAATGTATTAAGTTTATTCTTTCTCTGCCTCTGTTCTTTATACTTCAGTAATAAACTGGATTTTAAAGAAATAGAATAATGTCTTGAAAGAAAAGAGAATTTGTCCTTTTATGTTGTTTCCTTGTGATTTTAGATTGTTTAGATACCAGTATGCAAGGCAAAAATAAAGCCAGCATCATACCTAATATGCTCGTACATACCTAGAAGCCTATTTCTATCCTGAGCATGGACAGAAGGGGCAACCAAACCCCCACTTATGAAGCACATCTCAAAGAATGGGCATATAGTTCGGCTCCCCAGCTATTACTCATATGAGTGATGGGACCAGTACTATTCAGCATACTCACATGACCTGGAAAAGGGGGTAAATAGTGAGGTGGCAAAATGTGTAGATGATACAAAATTACCAAAAGATAATTACTCAAGATAGTTAAGTCCAAAGCAGACTGCGAAGAATTACAAAGGATCTCACAAAACTGGATGACTGGGCAACAAAGTGACAGACGAAATTCAATGTTGATAAATGCAAATAATATGCATTGGAAAACATCTCAACTATATATACAAAATGATAGCATCTAAATTAGCTGTTATCTCTCAAGAAAGAGATCTTGGAGTTATTGGGGATAGTTCTTTAAAAACATCTGCTCAGTGTGCAGTGGCAGTCAAAAAAGCTAACAATGTTAAGAAATATTAGGAAAGGGATAGATAAGACATAAAATATCATTATAAATCCATGGTACACCCATAACTTGAATACTGTGTGAAGTTCTGGTCACTCCATTTCAAAAAAGATATATTAGAATTGGAAATGGTACAAAGAAGGGTAACAAAAATGATTAAGGGTCTGGAACAACTTCTGTATGAGGAGATATTAAAAACACTGACTTTTCAGCTCTGAAAAAAAGATGACTAAGAGGGGATATGATAGAGAGACCTCTCTGGCTTCAAGATTAGGCTAGATAAGTTTATGGAGGGAATGGTTTGATGGGATTACGGGATTCTAATCAATTAGGCATTAACGGCCATCGCTGGTAAAATGAGGGTCTGGCTAGAGAATCTTGCCTGTATGCTCGGGGTTCTGCTGATCGCCATATTTGGGGTCGGGAAGGAATTTTCCTCCAGGGTAGATTGGCAGTGGCCCTGGAGGTTTTTCGCCTTCCTCCGCAGCATAGGGCAGGGGTCGCAAGCTGGAAAATCCTCTGCGACTTGAAGTCTTTAGATCACGATCTGGAGACTTCAACAGCAGAGTTAAGGGAAAGTGGGGGGGTCAGCTTTTGTGGCCTGCATCATGCGGGGGGTCAGACTAGATGACCATATTGGTCCCTTCTGACCTTAAAGTCTATGAGTCTATGAGAGATCTATAAAAATGTGACTGGTTTAGAGAAAGTGAATAAGCACATGTTATTTACTCCTTCACATAACACAAGGACCAGGGGTCACCAAATGAAATTAATAGGCAGCAGGTTA
Source organism: Terrapene triunguis (assembly GCF_002925995.2). Classification (NCBI taxonomy): domain Eukaryota; kingdom Metazoa; phylum Chordata; order Testudines; family Emydidae; genus Terrapene; species Terrapene triunguis. The sequence continues at coordinate 23,005,650 of NW_020664464.1, read as the reverse complement.
AAAACAAAACAGGAAGCACTTTGTCACACAATGCATAGTCAACCAGTGGAACTCATTGCCAGAGGATGTTGTGAAGGTTAAAACTATAATTGGGATCAAAAAAGAACTAGATAAGTTCATGGAGGATAGGTCTATCAGTGACTATTAGCCAAGATGGTCAAGGATGCAACCACATGCTCTGAGTGTCCCAAGCCTCTGATTGCCAAAGACTGGGAGTGGAGGACAGGGGATGGATTTCCTGATTCCTGTTCTATTGATTGGCTCTGAATCACCTGGTATTGGCCGCTGTCAGAAAACAGGATACGATGTTTAAATAGACCATTTGTGTGACCCTGTATGGCTGTTCTTATGTTCTTACATATCATTTTTGGTGGATTTGTTTACTTATCTGCATACGACATAGTATTTATATTGAAGTTTATGGAGTTGTTTTCTTCTGTATGCATGCATTTTTAGCAAACCTAGTATGTTTGTCTGCTTATGAGGGCAAGTCTTGTTATGTGACTTAAGATTCTTGGTGTTTGTTTTAGGGGGGAAATTGGCAATTAATATGTATAATATTCACACACACACATTCTTCATTTGAGGAATATGCAACTGTACTAGGAGGACTTGTAAAGATAATTAAAAAAAAAAATTGGTGAAATGTAACAGATTAGAATTCTATTATTGCTCAATTGACATGTAGGTCATGGCCTATGTGTGATTCTAGCTTATCCTTTCACGTGCATTTGTAATGCTGAAAATTATTATTCTGATCTTGAAATGTCACAAGCAAACACTTCTAGCAATAGTATTAGTTCCATGTATAGAATTGAAAAAGGAACTTCAGTTGTCACTGATGAAGTAAATTGTCTATCCAAATAAACTCTGCATGTATCAAGATTAAAACAAAAGCACTGTAAATTAACTTAGTATTATAGTGACTTATCTTTTGAAGGAAATGCTATCAAATGATCTCCTAAATTACTTCAGAAAATGCCAAAAATCCCATTAAAAAAAAAAAAAAAAAGCTAATATGATCCATGGGGTAAACTGCAAAGCTTTGTCAATAAATATTATTAGGAATATTACCTTAAATATAAATTCAAGTATACTTACCTTATTGATTACTCCTGAGTGAGAGATATTTAATCAAAGGAGCTGTATGCACCAATAAAGTAATTCTTTATTACATTTAGATTGCCAAGATTATTGTTTACAAGATGCTTTGTTTTGCTCTCAAGATATACCGAATTGGTTTTTTGCAAGGCTGTTAACACATTAATTTCCTATTATTCCAGTCATTGGCACATTTTCTTAGGGGTGAAGTTCACCGAGGAACTATATGCAGTTATAAGTATCAAGGCTTGGCTACTGGTCAACTGTATGTCACTCATGGGCGAGATGGCAATGAACCATTGTCACTATAACACCTATTGTTCTCCACCAGTCTCTATACATATTAGTAGCTCATTTTACTTAAACTTAAATATCTAACAATAACTTTCCCTTTACATTCGATATTTAATGCCTTTTACTAAATGAAATGCACAACTCAGACTATTCACATGGTTAAAGTTAAGCACATGCTTAAGTGATTTATGCGGTTTTTCTCTGCCTCAGTGCAGATTGATTCAAAAACCACAGCACCATTCATGCACACAAGGATTGCATTGCAACTGGAAATTATTAAAGCTAAAATAAGATTACAGCTAACAATAAAGTCTAAGAAAAAGCAAGCACAGTCATGCCAAAATTTGCTACACCACAAGTTCTTTCCCTTGAACGTGCATTACAAATACAAGCAAGAGAGTATAATAGCTACAGTATGTCCTGGGTAGTTTAAAAAAACAACACTCTGTCACGAAGTTGACGGCATCCACAAGCACGAGAAGAGTGGTATAGCAATGTACACTGAGTATTGATAGACTGTAGCGGCAAAAGGAGAGCCTGGCAGTAGAGAGTCACTCTGAAGTGACTCATAAGAAACAGAAGGGTCCATAGACCTAAAGAGAGCTGCAGAACCAAGTTGAAAGTTAATTATAGAGGTTAGTGTGTAAGTGAGGTCTGTAATGGATAGAAATAGGCCTGAACCATAAGATGCCACATTTGTAGCCAAGTTTTCTTTAAATTTGGATTTATTCAGATGCAGGGTTTTGGTTTGAGCTAGTTTTTATTAATAAGAAAAACAAACTGTATTATATAGATGATACTGTGTAGTGATGTATTGGGTCCTAGTGCAAATAGCCAAACACAAGCCACACAGAATAACAACAGGTATAGTAAACATAGCCAGGCCATATTGCCATGACTGCAGGGTGAATCATGCATGGTGTTGCAAATATACAGCTACAACATATTGTCCAGAGGATTAGTAGGAAACCTAAGCCAATTATATTTTCATAATAGGTGGTTCAGTTGTGATCATCTATGATGACTACATATTGTTTTCCACACTCTCCCTTATCCTCTACTCTCTCACGCATAGCCCTGAAGATCTGGTAGATATATAATAATTTGCAGAGATGTATTATTAATAATAATAATTTGTATTACCATGGTTCCAAAGGGCTCTAGTCATGGACCAGGGCCCCATTGTAATAGGTGCTATACAAAGCTGGTGTAGCCCAAGAGGCATAGATACCTCTCTTGTCTATTTCTTTACCTATTCTTTTTTAACTTGCTCAACACTTTCAAAAGTCAAGCTTGGGAGCTTAAATTCATAATTTTGCTAGATCAGGGATCGGCAACCTTTGGTATGCGGTTCACCAGGGTAAGCACCCTGGCAGGCCAGGCTGGTTTGTTTACCTGCCTCGTCCGCAGGTTCGGCCGATCGCGGCTCCCACTGGCCGTGGTTCACCGCTCCAGGCTAATGGGGGTGGTGGGAAGCGGCGGCCAGCACATCCCTCGGCCTGCGACGCTTCCCGCAGGGGGCTTACCCTGGTGAGCCGCATGCCAAAGGTTGCCGATCCCTGTGCTAGATACTAAAAATCATGGACTGAATAGAGACACTAGATGATTACAACAATCTGTAACTCACTAACAGCATCCCCACCCCACCCCGGTTCCTTTCCTCCCTGTGACTGGAGGTGTGTTAACAGCCCACTTCACCTGGAATGGTCCCTTGTAATATGTGTTAACTACTTATGCTAAACAATCCGTTCCACCTTGCATTTAGCAGTGATACTCTGAGTTAGTTTCCCAGACCTGAAGAAGAACTCCATGTAAGCTCAAAAGCTTCTCTCTCATCAATAGCAGTTGGTCCAATAAAAGATATTACCTCACCCACCTTGTGTCTCTAATATCCTGGGACCAATGAGGCTACAACAATACTGCATATTCTTTACATGTGAGTCTATACTCGAATCTGCCTTCTAAGGGGTCTATTAACTGCCCTTACATGTTCGTATCCCAGCCAGACAAGATTAATAGCTTATATTTCAATTTCTTTCTGTGTCGCCACTATGATCTATCAAGGGCCATGTTTTTATGATATTTCTTGATGTTAAAGATATTTCTAACAACTCCATTTCTTTACTTGGTAATGCACTCCTTTAGTGGTGGTGTTCCTGCACCTGGCTGTTTCAATGAGGTTCAATGGCACAGTTAGTGTTAACTTCCCCACACCCCTGCCCACATCTCATCTCCCTGTACAGCTTTTTTAAAGCAATATGGGATGATCAGGTCCTTTGCCATTGATAGTAAGCAGAAATATTTTCTGGAGCGTGTCTCAATATCTGCCTCCCTCCACACTTGACTTTACCTCCTAACCCACTCAAGCACTGTAACTGGTGATTCAGGATACTTAATATAGTAGCTTCCAATTTGTTTCTTTGCTGTTGGCAGTTGATCTATTCTGTCATAGAAAATATAAAAATAACAGCCATCTGGCATATTTGGATACAACAGGGCAGAAATGCTGGCTAATGCAGAGCCATGGCCCAGCTTCTTCCCGCCCACCCTCTTTATTTAGCTGGGTATCCCTAAAAAGGGAACAGTCCCTGTATGCCCTTGAGTGTGTGATCCACAATTCAGTCCAGCCCTTACACAGGCTGCATAAGGGATGAAAAATTTTCCACTAGCACATCCTTGTAAACGGCAGACCGAATTTGACTCTGGGAATACAGTACTGAAGTAAGTTATGTTTCTGACATGTATAGTCAGCAACCACTGAAAAGTAGGTTAATTTTCAGGTCCAGCATTAATAATGCTTTTCCTTATCAATGTGTGCTTTTACAACTGAAACAACACAAAGTATATTATTTAGTTATATTACATGTCCTTTATTGATCCTTCTGACATGTATGTGCTATAACTATATTTAACAATCATACAACAATGGTAGCATTTGATCCAAAATTTGCCAAAGAAGTCAGTTCATGTATATTTAATTATTAGAAGAACACTGTTCTGTTGGCTGAAATTCGATAACATTTCTCATCAAGGGTTTGAACAGGAGTTTACTGGGGACATAAACATTTTAATTAGAGCTGTTGAAGAGGCCCTTGTGAATTTTCAGCAATGACTGTGAAGATACCTGCTGACCACAGTATAATAGTAGCATAACAACACAGTAACTCTATTGGAAACAATTGTAATTACTTAGTAATACCTGTTAATGGCATTGTGTTATCTCCTGTTAACTGTGCAATGAACCAAACAATTCATGTCCTCCTCACTGTGGCATCTCACTTGAAAAAGCAGAGACTCTTTTCTTACTCTTTTATCCTGGAGAGGTTTCCTAAGGCTCAGGCAGCGTGGCAGTTTAAACATTTCAGTTTTGACTTCAGTTAGATGATTCCTGCACTAGAAACCTCAACTCTAATCCTCAAGGTTTAACCACTGAAGGGCTCATTTACATTTTTGATTTGCTCTCGCCTTAACATTCTTCAGGTGTGAGTGATTCTTTCATGATTCCTGAGACTATTGTCTTTTATTGGATTGCATATTCCAACTTTTGTCCTTTTATGTCTGTGTGAATGTGTTTATATTGTGTGCTACTACTGTAAAGTATCTAAACATTGAATAGAACAAAGAGGCGGCCTACTTAAACTAGTAACCAGAACTTTCATTAATTTCACATTTGTGCACAAACCCTTGTTTCTGCTACCTTGGAAAACAGCTAAACCGTTCTTAATTACATATCCATTAGTAGCAACAGAGGGGACAGTGTTTATATAATATAGTCTTTTGGCACTTTAGACCTATTATGGCAGATTTTCAACAAATTTCAATACTAGCACTGCAGAGATCTTGGACATGATTCATCATTCCTTTACACTAGTTTTCTGATGAGGTCAGTGAAATGGTATAAATTTGGTATAATAGAATAGAAATTCTGACCCCTTGGCTACTAGGGCCCTAATTCTGCTACATTTCAACACTATATAGTACCTTACTAAATAAATAATTTTTTCAATCTGTTTCAGTGAAACTGCTTGCAGAGGAAGGCACTATTCAGTGTGCAAGACATGCACACCTGTGCAGAGGGCTCATAAAGACCTGTACAGCACTTACATAATCAAAAATAGGGTTTATCTGGGACTTACACAGCATATAGACCTTGCACCTAGCCCTCTGCACAGAGATTAATTTCACCTTCTGTGAATAAGGATGATAAAATAGAATCTTCTGTGACCAAGTCCATGTTACTAGGCTGTTTAGTTATTTGCAAACTAGAGTCTTGAAAGCTTATCACAATTCATCCTTGTATTTCTAGTTTTAAGCTGAGCAGAATTTTTCTTCAGTAAGGTAGCATTGGTTTTCTGGGAGAGGTAGACTTTGTACAAGGGCTGGATTTGCAGCAGTCACTTCCTTTCATTGAGTTTTGATTGACTCAAGGACCTTATGGCTTTCCTCCCTCAGGGTCAGATCATGAGGGACCCTGGTTCAGCCACAGAGGTGCATGCAGGGACCTTTTCCTATTGTGTGGTAGCTCAGACCTCCAACAATAGTAATCTCTGGGGTCCAGGGTGCACAAACTGCTTCTTCCTGCCCCCCACTAGGAATACAAAACAGACTTTGAGTTTATGGCTACACTGCAAATAAAAGTTGTGGTGTTACCCCAAGTTAGCTAACCCACATTTGCTAACTTGGATAAAAATAGCAGTGACAACAGACACAGCAGTTCTCCTTTTAACCTGGGGTGAGTTCAAGCCTGTAGAGGAGCCTGAGGTTGAGTTTGAGCTGCTAATCCAAGTTAAAAGTGGAGTTGCTGTGTCTTCACTAATGACTTAACCTATGTCAATATGCTTGACCCAAAGGTGCTTTACATGGATAGCTGCTCCATAGTTAAGGCTGTAGCTGAGTTTTCTTTGTCTAATTTGTATGCCTCTTACCCACTCTCTAAATACACTGAAAAGATCAGACTGGTCTCAAGAATGGTTAATTAAGTATGGGGACAAAATATAGTATTTTTGGAAATTTTGAAATGATTTGGAGAAGGGGTTCCTGATCTGGGACATCCTTATAAAAGACTGTGTTTATCAAGCTACCAAATTGTCCAAGTCTCTTCCCCCTATTCCTCATTTAGTGTGTTGGAGGGGGAAGAGGAGAAAAAAAATATATCTGTAGGTTCTCCTAGCTGAGATCTAGTGTGATGATACCAAAGTTAAGGCACATAACCCAAAATATGAGAAATTATTAGACATTGTTTGGATTTATACTGTGGGAAGTTGGCATTTAGGGAATCTACCTTTGGATCACCAACAGCCATATAGGAAAGCAGACAGCATGCACTGATGCCAGAGAAACTGAGATGTCAACTGTGCTTCTGAGACGATTTCTGAATTATTCCCCCTTACCCACCCCCCATGCTTTCTCTTAGTTTTGGAGGGGGAAAACTGAATAGCTGAAGCTTTTTCAGGAGTATAGCTCACAACTAAGTTTATCCACCAGCTATACCATACAGTGAATTTCCTATAATTCACTGGCTGAGAGCCCTAGTCTGATGAAGCAGATCTGATTTGTTACAGGAAGATGCAGCAGGTAATAACTCTTCTATTGACATCTTTATGGGTCCTGTGCTAAACTGGATCACAATCAGGCCTTGTTTGTTTCCACACAATAATGATGATGTGGAATTGCATTAACCAGTCACCACAACTGTTTTTTAAAGAAATTTTGTTTTGTAAACAAAAGATTCACATACAGAAATGATTTCCCACAAGCCTGACAACATCGTATTCCAATGGGAAACTCTCTCTGGATTGAAACAAATTTTCCACTGCAGATCAAACCACTAAACTTGACGAAACAGCTAAACTGGAATGACTGATGAACCCTTTATTTCTACACTTTTTTTTTACAGAGCTTTAAAACTGAAATTTCTGCACAATTATTTAATTTCAATAAAGTGCTTTACAATACTAGGTAACACTTTATATTTCTTAATCTAACTTCAACATTTGTAGGAGGCCAATCTCCACTGTAGTTATGTAGCTTTAATACCTGAAATATCAAAGTCCAAAGGCTCAGTTATGGGCTGCACCAAATATACCAACATAATGCACTTGTACACCTTGCGCTAGCAATAAATATTTTGTGCTCCCAAATCATATAATTGCATATACATATGGACAGCTATCGGGGTGTGAGTATTTGGTTCACCTTTCATGGGTGGAAATGAATATTTGCAGGTGTATCTTTGGTACCTGCATTTTAAAATTGGCCCTTTATACTGAGTATTGGAGCTGTTCTGAATTTTGATTGTTTTAAACATATTTTTGACTGTAGAGCATTAACTGCCATGGAAAAGATGTCGTAAGCTCTGGAGAGCTGTGAGACCTATGTTAAAATGAATTCTGTTTAATTGGGTTTTATATACTCGGTGTTTAAAGGCTGCAGCTGGACATGCTATGTAATTTACAATAACTTCCTACTTAATAGGCAATGTGATCTTTCATGAAAAGGGACTAGTCCATAATAATTCTACACTATAGCACAGTACCCTGGAATCTCATATGAAAGTCCATTATGGAAAAATACCATTGAACATTATACTGTATATGTTCAGTTATCAAGATTGTTGCTTACTGTAGGCAATTTGTGAGAATGATACAACCCATGTAAACTTGAGTGTGCAGGCCACTCTAAGGCAGTAGAAAGCAATGGTCTTAGGTAGAACAATATCCAAATACATTATAAATCATGTTTTAATTATTTGTCATCTTTTACTCCTATTAACAAATGTACCATACAGCAATTATTCAGAATTACAGGATATTCAGCCAAATCATTGACATTAGGCACATTACAGTACAGTATATAGAAAAGCAGATCCACCAGCACCAATTTCACTGCACAATTGCTTTAGTAAATCAGCTCTACTTATAGCACATTTTCTATTACTATTAAATAATTAACAAAAGAAAACACATCAAAACCTACAAATTAGCGGATAGCATAATGTAGAGTATTATTATACATAGCAAAATAAAGCATGTAACTGAGCAATTCAAAAGGCACAGTAGATATTGTGCTGCGTGTTTAGGGGACTGAGCATGGAGCTAGCAGCCAGGAACTCCTGAATACTAATCGTTTGCTCTACCACTGACGCAGTGTAGTTTTGGGCAAATTAATCTTTGCTGATCTATAAAATTGGAATAAAACTTGACTACAACTGGAGAGGTGGTGTTTGGGACTGGGTTACCTAATGTTTGTTACATTGATGGAATACATTGTGAAAGGGATAAGAAGTAGTAGTTGTCCTCCTAGCTGGATTGGTTAATCAACAATTTGCTGTTTCTCCTCAAGGATATATTCTTCTCTCCATAAACACACTTGGTTCTGGGAAGTCATGAAACAATGGAAGTTATGAGTCTTTTGGAATCAAGCCCATAGACCTCTCATTGATACTAACCATAAATGCAAATTCATATAGCAGGGAAGAAATTACTCAAATTATTGGATATGGCTGGTATTTAATCACACTGAAGTCCTATTAAGGTGACCAAATAGCTACATAATCTTGATATCTGTCTTTTAAATGTTTGGCCAACTCTTCCATTGACAGGACATACAAAGTGCATTAGGCCTATTCACTTAAGAGAGGAAAGGTTAACATGCATCCATTTCTTTGTCTGCATTAGTAAATGTGAATGTAAATCAAAGTGACTTAAATGGGGTATAATGTTTTGGGACGGGAATTCACAGTTTCAGAATGTCAGTCTAAGCTTATTACTGCAAATTAATTTGAGATCCAGAAAGGCATGCACTTTTAAGATACAATCACCATAACCAAAAATATAAACACCCTTCCAGCATATATAAAGGGGACATAATTTTTGTTAACACTCTAAAGTCTACTGGGGCTGACATATATCTGATTGTAATAGTTCAGTAGTACTTTTTTGTGTCTCTTTCATTGAACTGATCACTGCAGATTTAATTTTCTAAAATAGTACAACTTTCATGGCAGATTTTGCAACATCATCTTCTGCTGTTCCCGTGCTGAGAGCAGCAGAATAAGGACAATGGACTTCAAAAAAGCAGAGATCTGGTAGGTAGGGTTCCATGGGAAGAAAAGCTAAGGGGGAAAGAGTTCAGGAGAGCTGGCAGCTTCTTAGAAACAATATTCTATTCAGTAAAGACAAGTGGAATGTATTGCACTTAGGAAGGAAAAAAATCAAATGCACAACTATGACATGGGAGGTCATTGTCCTACTCTACTTGGCACTAGTGAGGTCTCAGCCTGGAGTATTGTGTCCATTTCCAGCATACTTTAAGAAAGATGTGGAAAAATTGGAGAGAGTCCAGAGGAATGCAACAAAATGGTAAAAGGTTTAAAAAACCTATAAGGAAAGGTTTAAAAAAAAAAAACACCCTGGGCATGTTTAGTCTTGAGAAAAGAAGACTGAGAAGGGGACATAAGTCTTCAAATATGTTAATGGCTGCTATAAAGAGATACATGGAAGTCCATTTTCCACAATGTTTTCAAGCAAACTGGAGAGCATAATTTGAAGTTCAGATTGCTAAGAAAGGTGTCATGTCTTTACTACAATAAAACAGTAATATACAGTCAAATGTTGTCACTCTGACATTGGATTTAAAATGTTAGTTTTGTCTTTTGAATTACTAGTATGTCTTCATGATTGTGTATCTGTAGGGCTGGATTAGCAAATCGCTTGTGCCTTTTATATTTGAAACAGTGATGACATCATTGATATCACATGCTGCCTAAGAGGGAGGAACAGGTTGTCTGAATGAAGTAATCAGTTGCGAATGAAGTACGGTAGTCAGTTGCACAGGAGGAGAAGGGAAGAGCTTCAGTAACTGCTTCCTCACACAAAGTCACTGGGGAAGAGGTGGAGGTGGTGAAGTGAGATTGACCAGCCACACTACCTCCACTAGACTGAGTTTTCTAGTCTCAACTGAGGTTGCATAGGTAAATGAGGAAGGCTGAGCCAGCCAAACCAAGTTACCAAGTATCTCCTCCCCCCCCCATAACTGAACCTTCTTTTCTAGGGCAGTCTGTCTGCTAGTTATGCTACTTTTCTGGTGGCTAATAAGGGGAGGTGAGTGACTCAGCTATTGTTGCCACTGCTGTTCTAGTGGCCAGGCCAGGAAGGAGGGGGTCATGGATTCCATCTGTCTTCTGGGAGCACAGATAGGGACCTCAGCAGCCACTCCAGTAGTCATCAGGGAGATGTGTTTTGGGGAGAAGCTCCGTTGCTGCCACAGGCCTTTTGGAAGTAGAGGACTGGAGGCTTAGGCAATTGCTTCTGCTTTTAGTCCTGTAAAGGCTAGGAAGAAGGAGGCCTTAATTATCAATGGCATTCTACATGCCTGGTAGGGAAGGGCCCCTAGCTATTTGTCAAGGGCTTCTGATGGCTAGAGATCAGTCAGAGCTTCTAGCCTTCTGGTGCCTAAACAGAAGTAAAGGGCCCCAACGACTTCCTTGTGGCTGGGGCCCTACATTCCAGTTATTCTGCTTCTCTGAGTGTCTACTGTAGAACTGGATGCCCTAAGATGCTACTGCCAGTCTTCTTCAGGTGACTGGGAGAGGAGAGGATCCCGCACTGTTGCTTTCCTTGAGCAACTGGAGTTGAGGGTCACTTAGAGTACTATAGCACAAGTGAATATCCTTCATCCTGCTGTCATTTTATGGGACTAGTTAGATTCTGGTAAATTACATTTTTCTGCTTCTTTTATACTACTCAAGAAGGTTAAAAGTTTAACTTTAAACACTTTATGCTCTCTGAATTACTATAGCAACTCGACAGCTGGGTTAAATTACAGTCACTAATTGATTTGTAATTATAGTGATAGAAAATAAACAATTAGTCTATTTAACTTCTGTTCTTTAGAGATTAAAGAGATAATCTGGTTTTATTCCTAATTTGGAAAGGACACTTTATTATCACTGGAAGGATACATAAGTAGTTTAGAGGAAAAGATAAAGATTTTTAGTATCATCAGTGAGAAATAAAAGCTTTGCTAGAAAACCTCCTGGACTGTAGCACTTCTTAGGTAATGAATAAAAATAAGTTAGGCTTAGTTTTTGTTTTGTTATTCCTCTTCATTGAAAAACATTATGTCTCACGTGAAACTGAAAAATAAATAATTCAATAAAAATGTTTGTTCGCAGTCAGTGAGAAATACAGCTGCAACACTTTGCAAATGTATCTCATCTTTGCCAATACAAAATTGTACTTCAATTGGTGTGACAGAAATTTCTAAGAAGTTTTACATACAACTGAAATTGGCTTCAGAATGTTAATAAAAGTTACATCTAAACTCAAGCAGGGAATATCTTCACATTCTGAAGAGTTTAATAGGATTTTCAGATGGATTTTATCTGAAATGCAGATTAGATATCTGCCTGCAAAAGAGACAATGGTTTATTTTCCAAAAGGAATGGCTGAGTTCAGGATACTTATTTGAGATCTAGTCTTACTTAAACTTTTGAGTCAATAAAGCCACACTATTCCAGTTTTGACATCAAGCACCATCCCAATTTCCATTCATAGCCCGTCTCTATCTTTAGCAATGAGCCATGGCAGAAAATGTATTTTGTTTCTCTCTCTACTCTTGGCTCAACTGCACATAAATGGCAGAATTGAATATTGTTATGAGCTATCAGAATTCTATGTTGGTCCAATAATGTTGGAATAGTTTCACAGATAACTAAGAAGAAGAGCTGTAAACTGTACATATTGACACTTACAGATAATAAACAAAAAGGAATTATGAGCACAATGGAGTGAAGAGAAGGAGAGTTTATTTTTAAAAGTATCTTAATACATTAGAGAACTGGGTAAAAATAATAGCATAAAAAATAATTTGTATAAATAAAAGAAGGAAAAAATAATACTAAGCAACAACACAAATAAAAGAATATTAGCTAAAAACCACCAGTGCTGAGAAGGATCTGAGGGAATGATGATGGTCACTAAGTTAGACACTGTGTGATACTGATGTAAAATTCCCCCTTTCCTGCGACCAGCATTCAGCCTGAATGCAGTTCTAGGATAGCAGTGTCCTGTGACAATAAAAAAGATATGATGTCGCTTTCATCTAACACTGAACAAGGAACTTGATTAGACTAAATCAAAAAGTAGTATCCCTAAATTACTATCTTTAAATTAAATAATTTGGTTTTTAAATGAAGTAGTTTAATTACTGTTTGCTTCGTTGTACTGTTCCCCAGTCCTCTCCCTACCATACCTCCTCCTACTCTTGTAGAGAAAAATATTTGTATCCTCACAGCAGGTGAAGCTTGAAAAATTTGGATGTTAGCTTTAGATAAGCTTATAAAAGTTCAGATTCTTACCAGAACTTAGCTGAACCTCTTCGCTCTAAAAATCAGATGATAAACCACAGACATAGATTCTTGTGGTATTTTGGCACTTTTAATTCTGCTCTGAGCCAAAACAAAGAAATGAACAGGCATGTGAAAAGGAAACCAAAAGCAGGGTGGCTAATGAAACCCCTTAAGGGTTTTGGTTTGTTATCTGGGCAAAAGGCAGCTCTTCTCAGTGGATTGGTTTGCCCAACCCATTATGAAAAGGGATCTGACATGTAATAATTAATGATGGGCAAATTTTAGTTTGGCTAAATGCGCATAAGTCCAGACATTTAGCCAAACTTCTTGATTCTGTACAATTTGGTTGGAAGTCTCCTGAGAACAGGTTTCCTTTTCCTTAGGATTGGAACAAATATATGTGCACAACAGTGTTTCTGATAGTATTTTGACAGTTTTAGTTCTGGTCCCAGGCAAAACTCAGCAGTTCAGAGGCAAAAGGAACTTACTATTTTGAAACCTCAAGATTTTGCTTGGGTTCATTTCCTGAAATGGCAAAAGATCTGACAGGCTTTGATTTTACCTAACCATTTGACACTTACCTAGGAGTACTTTTTCTCCTCCATGTAGGCTTTGGTAGGCCACAAACAGAGTACTGTGTACAGGTTTTTTTTTTTTTTTTTTTTTTTTTTTTGGAGTGGGGGGGGTTTCTTCATTATAAAAAAGGCATTAATGAAATATCAAGAATCTCATACTTTCATCATTGTTATCCTTTAAAGTATGGTCTATGAAGTGGAGAGTCAAGAAACTTAATAGTACAGAGAAAAGGTAAAAAAAGACAATATAATAATTTATACATGCTTGAGGGGTAATAACCTCAAAGTAGGAGAAATTTTATAAAACGGTTGAGGGTGTATGTGTTGGATTGAGACATAAAACAAAGAGTAATGTTTTGAAATGTAAACACTGGAAATCTAAGCAGATCCTAGGAAGACATTGCAGAATGCCACACACTCACCCTGAGACCTTGTTGTAGGTGGGCCTATCCCCTTTTAGAGGGAAGTGGTCCAGCCCACCTGCAACTAATTAGCTACCATCCCATTAGGCCTGATGAGGGGGTAGCTGACACCTACACGGTCCAGCCGGGCAGCACAGTGGAGAAGAAGTGAGTGAAAGCTGCTAGAAGCCAAAAAGGCTTTGGCTGGAGCCTAGGGTAGGTGGGAGAAAAGCAACTGCTTGGAGATTGAAGGCTCCTGCAAGGGTCCTCTATAAGAGAGGTGAGAGATTGACTGACTGAGAATCCTGGATAACTCTCTAGGAAGCCCAGGTGGGGTAGCAGTATAAAGTTGTATGAAGTCCAGGTGGGACAGAGAACATTCTGTATCTAATAACTCAGACCCAGATAATAAAAAGGCAGTATTGGGAAGAAAGGGGCCTGGTAAATTGTACTTTAGTTGGGAAGGACAGGTCAGCAGCCTGGAGGGAGCACTTGGGAGAAAGTGATTGAGTGACAGACATGTACCAATGGATACACCCCTCTTGAGCAATTGGATTAAAAGCCTCTCGAAAGAACTTTATTCAGAACTAACTCTTGCAAAGCAAACTCTTATATTAGAATGTAACCAAATGCCCCAAGTCCCTTATGCTTACTCAACAATCAAAACTGATCCTGAATGCTTATTGATACATTTACAGTTGAGAAAATAAGGTGTGTTGTGAAATATTTTGGCTGAAAATTGAAATATTGTGATTCCAGCTGGCACTCTGGTGCCTCCTGAGAGCTGTAGTTTGTGTCTTATATTTCCATTCTCTTCTATGGGCTGGGCTTTTTGGATGGAGTACAGAGTGATAAACTGGGCCCATTCAATCACAACTCCACCAAATTTTGTCATCCACAAATTTTATGACTTGTGATTTTATATTTATTTTGTCAAACAGACATGTTTCATTTTGGGTCAGTTTTGCATCTGTCTGAGAAGCTGTGGTGTCTCATGGGAGGGTGTAGTTTTAATTTTTTCTGTGCACTGGCCTTACTGGCCAGACTGTCTCCCCCATGATGAACTCAGTCTCCCTTTGACTGAGCTGCTGCTGTGCATGAGTCACAATGACCACAGTGTCTAATGAGAGATGTCTGGCCAGTAACCCAGCCCATAGGAAGAAGGGGTTACTGTAGCAGCTGAGGCAGACACAGTTGAACCCACCTGAAATGAGATGTTTCACTCTGAGAATGTTGAAACGTTTTGATACTTTCAAACTGAATTTTTTAATTCTGGAAAAAGTATTAACACTTTGACTCTTAGTTTTTGTCCCAGATCAGGACAAAGGTTGAACTACTGGAATTTCCTGCAAGTAGAATATCTGATTTTTCGGTCAGTTGTAAAATTTGAGAAAAAAAAATCTGCTTGGACAAAATTCTGAAAGGATGTAGCCAGTATTTTTGGCCAATATAATAGAAACCTGAAGTAAGGCTTCAGATCTAGATATGGTACAGATGACACTGGTTGCACTGGTGGAGAATCTGAGTCATGGATGGCTGCTTTAAGCATAGTAGAAATCAAGAGTTTGTTCATGGAATAATTATTTAATGGTTCCACTCATTCATCTCCAGAAGATCTCAGGATTGTCATAGGCAGCTGATCCACCTCACAAAGAGCCCTCCCCTGCTGAGTCCTACATGACTTCATTCTTTCTCATTTTCTCTCAAACCTCTGTGTAAAAGGGACATTGTGAGAAGCTACTGGCTAAAATGTCAAATGCACTGATGATACATAGCTATATATATATATATATATATATATATATATATATATATATTTATATATATATATATATATATATATATATATATATATATAGCTATCGCTTTCTGAAAGGAGACAGTTATCATTTGGCTTTCTCAGCTTCTGGATGAGAGAACTTCTGGATGGATATAACTTGTTTAAACTCAAACCCCAAAAGATGAATTTAAGCAGTGGGTAGGAGGAAACATTTCAAATCTATAACTGTACCTTTAATTGAGGGAGCCAATCCCTCAAAATATTAGAAGTAGACTTGGAATTTGATTCAGCACTATTTTGGAATGCCCAGGTTTCATCAGCAGCCAGAAACATTTTTCACCTCCAACTGGCAGTGAAGAGCTGTCCACCAAGAACCATGCCGTTATTACCTCAATGTTTAAGTACTGCAGGAGCGGTAGTGGAAGCAACACAAAAGATGCAGCTTATCCTAAATATGCCCATCTTCTAAGTGGAAGAGGTAGAGGGAAATGTATTACACTAGCTCTCTGCATATTGCAGTGGCTCCTCAATGAATATTGGTTCCATTTCAAGGGTTTGTTACTTATATTCAAGTCCTCAATAAACTAGTTCCAACCACCCAAAGAATACTGTAAATAGGGATGATGCAGCTGGCTGCACTCAGGAAGAGGTTTGCTGGAGCAGGAGACAGATTTCTTGGGGAAGGGCACCCAGCTTTGGAACGGATTACCACAGGAAATTTATGATGACTCAAATTTACAAAGGATCTCAGATTTGCAAATCAAATTTTTGAAATATACTTACACAGCTAGGCATATTTACATGCCTATAATTATGCATGTCATTTATCTCAGTCACCCTTGTGTATGCAAACAGATACTTAGATATCTTAATATCTATTTGCACATTCAGTTGTGATAAGTACACACACAAGATACACTAAAATGAGCATATTTTTGTTCACAGCTCTACCCGCTGAATATTTATCCTGTAATGTCCAACCTAACTGATAAGACCCACTATTAGAAATATTTCTGGAAAGCCTGTTCTCAACCAAAGGAATTGAGAAACATATTTGAACTTTAGTCTACTCATCCAAGCTAAACCACTACACTTTAAAGTTTAATCTTTACAAATAAAAAACACATCATAACACCACCCTATTCTAAGGGCTTGTCTATACAGACCTTTTATTTCGCAGCA
The DNA here is from genome assembly GCF_002925995.2 of Terrapene triunguis. Lineage (NCBI taxonomy): Eukaryota > Metazoa > Chordata > Testudines > Emydidae > Terrapene > Terrapene triunguis. The sequence continues at coordinate 22,988,967 of NW_020664464.1, read as the reverse complement.
GCAAGGTCCATGTGTGGATACTTAGTATAGGGCACACTAGAGTGCTGTAGATTTACACCCCAGCTTGAAATGCACTAATTCTCCATATAGACATGATTTAAGAAATAAAAGGGACCTGCGTGATTGTAAAGTATTCCTGAAAGCACCTGTTCTTGAGGGCAGTGCCACTGAATGTTACTTCACATTACATCATCAGCCTGGAGGCAATCAGTGAAGTTCAGCTGTGTATCTTTGAAGGCATGCTTTCAGAGCCAATGCTTATGGAAATGCAGAAAAATAACAGTGAAGAACAAATTCTGAGAGGTTTTTGCCTAAAAATACAAATTTTACTCACTTATCTCTCAACATAACTAATTCGACTCCTCTCCAGTAACATCTAATTTTATAAAAATTGAGTAATCCAAAAGATTGATTAACTATAATGCTTTGTGCATCTGGAAGAATGTTTTTTCTTTTTCATGTACTTATAAGATAAGGACACATACTGTACAAAACCACCTACTGCTTTGAACTGTAAGTACTCCTTTATAAAACTGAAATGTAGATGCTGATTTCTGGTATTTGGATGGGATCTTACCATCTGAAATGATAGTAAGTAGCAGACATGATAAAACTTAGTTGATATCTATGTAATCTCCTTGTAAGAACTTGCAACTGAAGTACATTTTCTTAGTCTAATTTATCAGAACTTTTATAAAATTGTCACATATATTCATTAAACGGAGTGAATTTTGCTCTTAACCTTTTTTCTCTTTTCCCATTTCCTTACTCACTGAAGTAGATCTTCAAACTTTATTTTATTTTGCAATGTTTGTATTAAAAAGGAGGTAAATGACAAAGGTTGTGCTTTTAACATAGAGCTAAATTTTCCTCTCTGTTCCAGATGGCTAAATGCATAAGATGTTTTCCCAGAGCACTAAAAATAGCTAGCCATGCAGAGAGTGTGGACATACTCCATACAAGAGCATTACATTCTGGTGTAATCTATGCATGAGCTTTACAATCCTGCCAGAATTGCTATTTATTCTGCTCTTCCTTAATGTTCTCAATTGCCATTGGTGCCAACAGGGATTTCAGTGAGGGAACTACACTAGCCATGGAGACCTGTAACCTGTAGATCAGAGAATGGCTTAGGTCTGTCCCTTCAGCACCACTTCACTGGGCAGTTTAAAAAGAAATATATTTGATACTGAACAACCCTCTGTGACTGTTAAGGGCATGCTGACATCACCCAGGGCAGTTGCAAGTATATTGTGAATACAGTATAAATGGCAAATTAGACAACAGTATGCTAACAGATGAATAGATGCTCTAATAGTGGCAAGCTGACAAGAAGCAAGGTGACTACAACAGCTGACAGAAGGGCAAAAAAGTATGCTGGCCTAGTTCTAAATAAGATGTACTCTTTTTAAAAGAATCACTATATTTTCTCATTTTTTGGCTGACCCTGCAGATCAAGGATATTGGTCATTAAATGATGCAGAAATTATTGATGGTGTCCAAAGTAAGAGTTCTTTCCCTCTGAAGCACCTGGCATTGGCCACTGTCTGAAGACAGGATACTGGGCTAGATAGACTTTTGGTCTGACCCAGTAGGGCCGTTCTTATGTTCTAAATGATACCACCTCTGATGCGAGCAGAGAGCAGCAGGAAGAGATGGGTACCTGTCAAGTAGAATTTCCCACAAAGAAACAATGCAATCCTTTGACTGGGTAACTGAATATTTGCAGGAACTAGTTGTTGTCCTCTGTTGTCTGTGCCTAAGGAGCCTTTCTGAGACAGGTTCATCCTCCCTCCCCAGCCCTCAATTGCACTCAGAAGACCTCCTTTTAGAATGATCTAACATAGTGTGTCATTATAACAACTCATATTTGAATTTGTCTTATGGTGTTGCATCTGGTCCTTATAGATTATTCCAAGAAAAGCAGCTTTTCTGGAAATCCAGGGACTGAGACTGCAAAAAATTGGGATTACAGCAAATAGTCTTTGATCATACATGAATGTCATATCTGTTATGTGACACTGCACAGAGGTCCTGTTTCAGCCTCTACTATGCACCATTATTCACTCATGGGGGTTGGAAGAAGTAAAAATTAGTACAGTAGAACTATCATTAAAATCAAACATCAAAAACAAGATAAAATGTTTAGTGTCATAATCTTCTAAGAAAATATGCCTGCATGCCTATGAATACTAAGATGCCTACTCTTCAGGTAGTACTTTCTGAACTCTTCATATACAGCAGAGGAAATACTAAAGAAACATTCAGAAAACTCTGAATCTTTTTCCACAACAGGAGTGGCCCTAGAAAAGCCTTCCAAACACACCATAAACTCTTTTTGCATAGTGCAAAGCAGTCCTGTCAGCACAGTTTTTAAAAGGACAACACTGAAGACTTCAAGTGTAGCAACACAGTAGAAAGATTGCAGTTACTGAACTGGGGTACAAATAAAGAACTAGGCTCTTTCCCACTTTGGTTATTGAATTTGAAAACTTCAGAGCTTCTGGGTCAGAGAATCTATCAAACCTAGCTGTGGAGGCTATTATATGAACAAGAACCAAAATGAACATTGAAGGAGAGTAAAGAAAGTGGAGATATTTTACTGTTTCTCACTTTTGTGAAGTCTTCAGAGGTGCCAGATGGCCATGGCAACCTCTTGAAGACATCATGTGGGACAAAGTGCAGCTGTTTCCCTTCATTCCTATGCACTCAATTCTCAAAGCCACAAAAATCAGTTATATGCACAACTATGAAGTGGAGAACATGGCCTTCACTAATGTACAAACCCTGCTAGATAATAGGGATCTCTAGCAGTCGAACACCACCAATGATGACATCTTAATCTGTTTTCTCAAATAATACTGTATACAGTACAATAACACTAATAATGTTTATCTGAAATATTTCAGGGGCTTCAAAACATTCAGACAAAGAAGGATTTTGGTTATTCAGGGGTGATACTGCATCAGTTATTCATGCTAGGGGTCATAAGTTAGCTTCTGATGATGGAGAGAGTCAGATAAAGGGGATGAGAAAAAAGGGAGTTTTACTGTAGTTTAAACAGTTTGGCTTTTTCATTGACATCTGAGGCTTATAACTCTCATGATTTAATAAATAGGCTTCTATCATTCACTCTTATATTAAATGTTTGGTTCAGGATGCCTCTACTTGTGTTCGATAGCCATGGAGAATCGTTGTCCTTGAAAACAATGTGTTCACTTGTAAGTCAGTCAATGATAGCTTGAAGTAAGAGGACAAACTGAAGGACTTAGGGGAAAATGTCATATTTAGGTTGAAAGAAAGATATAATGGAACAAAAGAGTGAAAATTGGTTTATTTTCATTGATATTGAAGCTTGATGACTAGTCCTGACTGTAAAAGATATCAGTGGAATTGAAATCTTGAAGACTTAACATATATACATAGAATATATTTGTAACAGTGTATGTGTATGTAGATAAAAATCTATATTTGTCTATCCATATCTAGATATGAAGTTATATATTTTTCTACCATGACCTAAAAATCAATTATATTACTCTCCATAGATTTGTTACCATGTATAGATGGATATAATAGTTATAAATAGGTTAAGCTGAGGAAAAAATCTTATTTGAAATGTTTAAACTAGTAAAACTCTGCTAGTTAGAACTTTTTTCCAGATCAATATTCTATGAGAGAAAAATACATTTGTTTTCTCCTGATGTTTAATTTTTTCAATAAACTGGGAGCTTCAAGGGTCTCATGTGATCTTGATCCTTTTAGTAGTGTATTGAAAACTACATGTTAAGCCAGCATTACTTTAACAAGGATTTCTTTTAAAGTGCTTTGGAAGAGAAAGGAAACCCTCATATACCAGGGCAAACTAACTATGTGGTTGTTGGGGGTGGGGTGGAAGGTAGGAAAAACCCCTTTCCTTGTAGGGCAATTGTCCCATAAGTCACTATTGCGGAGTATCTTGCACCATCTTCTAAAGGATCTGATGTTGTATGCTGTTGGAGACACAATTATGGACAAAATAGACTACTGGTCTCATTCAGTATGGCAATTACTACATTCCCCAGCATTCCCAGAGGAATAATTTAGTCCTTAAATTGCATTGTCTAGTACACTTACAAACTTTGCACATTTATTAAATAATTTGAGTTGACTTCAGCTTTCATCAGGGAAATGCAATAAGGGAACTAAAGACTGAATGTGTCCTTATTCAAGATGAGTAATTAGTTTATTCTGCCCATGGTAGATCAAAGAAAAATTCATATTGAAACTGTGTTACGAGTCAAACATAGCAAGTGCCAGCTAAATTAATCTTGCAGATGGGCTATCCGTTAGTGTATTACATTACACTTGATTGTTGATGCTCATATCAATCAGAAGAGGTGTAGAGTAGGTTAACTAAAAACTGTTTGACACCTCACCACCTCTGAGGTTAATATTCTGTGAGTAAAGTTGCAGTTAAAGACTATCACAGAACAAATTATCTAAGTCTAAGCACAAGACCCTACAATAGTTGTATACAAACAATTGTAACACCAAGAATGGAAATGCAGCATGTCTTTCATGTCTCAAAACCGCTTACACATATTGCTGAGTTTTGGAATTTTATATAATCTAGCAAATACCTTTCCTTTTTTTTATTTCAATAAGAATATTTTGTAATTTGGCATAAGATCCTCATGGACAGTCTCCTGAAAACATATGATTTAGTCCAAATACTGATATTTCATGATGTTGGAAGTGAATCCACCTGTATAACCAAACTTTCTGTAATTTATAGCAGAATTTAGTTAGCTACAATGGCAATAAAAAGGTAATGTAGTTATATATGTAAATTAGCTATGTGTTTGCATCTTTATTATGATTCAGTAGTTTAAAACTAGCACAATAAATGACACTTAATTAAAATTGGGACTAATTATTGTAATTGTTGCCCATCGTATGCTGAAATGAGCTATTGTTTTCCTGACACAATCACTTTGCAGAAATATTATATTACATGAAAGTGCCAGAGCAGCTCCTTAATAAAGCTGTGTTGAGATTTGTACTTATAGGGCTTTATTCAGCTCCTATTGAAGTTGATGAGTCTTGACTTCAATGGGTGTTGGATTGGGCTCATGGTATGGATTAAAACTTCATTATGAATGATATAGTTTTATCCCCTTGTCACATGATGGTCTGCCTCTTTAGGAGAATCAGATTAGCCAAGCCCTATTTAAAATATGTGGGTAATCACCTGAGTCAAAGGAAGTAAGACAAGAACAGGGCCAGGCTAGCCAGGGAAGGGAAATGCTAGTTTAGAATTGGCTAGTAAGCCTTATATCATTTTGGGTTAAATCCCCTCTTTCTTGATAATAAACTTCGTATGTCTGGATTCCTTTCCCTCATGGTGGGGAGGACTAAATACACTCCACACTCTCTTCATAAGCTGACTAATCAATTGGTCTCCAAGGGTATGTCTACACTGCAATTAAACACCCATGGCTGGCCTGTGTAGATGTTCAGGCGTATGCTAAACTATTTGTTCCACCTTGTATTTAGCTGTAACACTCTGAGAACATTTCCCAGACCTGCAGAAGAGCTCTGTGTAAGCTCAAAAGCTTCTCTCTCCAACAGAAGTTGGTCCAATAAAAGATATTGCCTCACCCACCTTATCTCTCTCAACAATGTATTGGTATATTAATTGCCTTAACTAGAGTGACAGCCTAAAAACAATCTGCTTTAGAGATGCAGGCTTACTTAATTCTATTCTACCAGCTACGAACGATGGACATAGTAAACACCAGCTGTCACACTCTTGTTTACTGTTTGCTTTACAAACAAAGGGGTAAATCTTGCCCAGCCTCTGTGACCACCAAAGTTCCATTAACCGTGAAATCAGTACTTTTCCACTGCCACGGGGGCAGGATACCAGGGCACCTGCACAGAAGGTGGAGCCGAGACAGGGGTCAAGGGTTGGGGCCATACGATCCCCTGCTTGCTTCCTCCTTCCTTTCCCATATGGTGGAGTGAGAAGTTGGTATGGAAGCTGCTACTGCCTTAACAGCTTCTGAAAATTTTACCCACAGTGAATAATATTTGGGGGTCCAACCTAATGCCAAAATTGAGGTACCCAACATTAAAATATATGCTTGAAATATTGTAAATAACTAACTTTCTTGACTTTGGTTGAGTTATTCCTGGTTTAAACCAGCATTAAGTGACATCAGAATCAAACTCAATGTCTTTCTTGGTAAGATACTTTCTTGAGCATAAGTTGTATAAAAAGTTGAGTTTCAGAAAGTGAGAGCAAGTAGACTCGTGCTTTATTAAGCACTTGAATTTATTTCCATTTTAAATTAATTCTTGCAAACTAGGTAATACAGTACTTCATAGACTGGGGCGTAACTGCTAGTTGTCCACCTTATAAAATTTCTGTGGCACTTTTGCCAGTGTTACTTTTGCTAAGGACCTGGATCTGTAATGCATACATAATATTTAAATCCGAAGAGAGAGTCTGAAGCTTTTCTGTGAGGAAACTCATGTAGAACAACATCTTATGTTTAGATGGGAGTTAGCTCTTGTCCAGTTGGGAAGTATACTCTTTTTTTTTTTTCTTCTTCCTGTATGAGAATGGAACTAAAATTAAGGACTAAATATTTTTGAGATGGATGCTTTTGTTTCATACCCAAAATATTCCTGTCTATATATGCACTTTTATTTGCATGCACTACCCATTTTCATGTGCAAGCAATTGCATGCTATTGTGTGTTTCCTTTAGACATTAGCCTCTACTTTAAAAACAAATATGTATAGAATATATTTCACACCCCATGTTACCAATATGTAGCCTTGTGTATAAACATCACTGAGTCAGTAGAGAATGCAGAACATATTTTTGGGGAAAGTGTCATTTAAAAAAAAAAGACTCCTAAAAATGAATAGTGTTTTTTATTTTTTTAAAAAGAAAAACTTGGCAACTGCCTTCATCAGATCATATAACTACTTCAGGATAGGTAAAATATGGGGAGCTATAAAACTTGCATTGTCATCTTTATTTTATGTTTAGAGAGTTTTCTGTACAAGTCTACTAATATAAAAACAAAATGACTTTTGAAAGTTCAGTGGTGTGTGTGTGTGTGTGTGTGTGTGTGTGTGTGTGTGTGTGAGAGAGAGAGAGAGAGAGAGAATGAGTTTTCAAAAAACTCCCCACCACTATCTGAAAAAAAGTAATAAATAAATAAATGCATTGTGTCAAGTTTATTGCAGGAAACACGATACTTTATCCTCATTTTGTTCATTTGGTAAAATGTCAGAAAATAAATTATTTCAAATCAAATAGGTTATGGGAAATGACAACCTTAAAAAATGACAGCAAAACCCATACTAATCTTGAATATTTTTTTCCCCAAAAATTAATGGTTCAATTTCAGTTTTCAAAGTTGCCGGGTAGACAATTTTGAAACCTCATCTCCTCCTCTCTCCTACTTTAAGCTGATGCATATAGCTCAACTGATGGCAAGACTGCCTAGGGTGTCTCAATTGTGCAAAACCTTTTATTAATGACTCTCCTAAATATGAATATAATTCCAAAAGACCCCCAAACCTTTAGTGGGATTTCAGAACTGGGCAAGCTAATTGATTTTTACTTCAAGCTGTGCCTTAACAGTTTTCAGACATATATTTGTTACAAGATTCATTGCTAAGTAAGAGCCCAAGTCCTGCAATCCTTATTCATGTCAATAACCATGATGTGAACAGTCCTACTGACTTTGAGGGTGGGGAGGGGGACGAAGGTGTGTGTGTAATTATTGGGCCTACACATTCACCCTAATTGTGAGTCAACTGGGAGAAGTAAGTGAAACTCCATAAAATGTCAATCTATAACAACCAATGTCAATGGGGAAAAGGTGCAAAAGGGAGACAGACTGAACTAGTACAAACAAAAAGGCCTATTGACAAAGGGCTACATTAAATTCATAGCTGATAAGGAAGAAAAGTGTGGGATCAGAAATCAATTAACCAGAATTGGTGTGCTGGAATTTAAGTCTAATTGATTAATCAAGTGATGAGGGGATGGGATATTCCATCCATCACACCCTTTTGGTCGTCCTCAAAAAGAGATTTACTGGGGGAGGAGGGGCAAATTAAGAAGAAGTGAATATAACAATTGCCCACTAAAAGACTGGGAAGGAGCAAGCTTCATCATCATGGCTGCCACCTCCACTGCTTCTTCAGGCCCTGAGAACTACCATAACACAGCTGGGGTTTCATTGCCCTAATCCCAGGAGATGTCCTGAACAGGCCAAAGAGATGGACCCCAAAGACATCACCGGCTCCAGTTGAATCCCAAACACCACTGGGAATGTGAGACTTTGTTCTTCCCCTCCCCCGTGTCCTTCTTTTCTTCCCTACCTTATTTCTTTTTTCCTATCTGCCTCCTTTTATTTTCTGCCTATAAGAGTCTGGCTTAACTGGCCAAGACTGCATAATTTGCAATACTGCTGTAAGCCGTGACCAGAAAGAAAAGTAAAATCAATGCCTTAAATAACCTCACACTGGTACAAGTTTACCAGGTCTTGGAGCTGCTAATAAAACCATGTCTATGTTTCTCCAGCAGTGAGATCGCAAGTGAAAGTCAACACCTAAGATAGAAACTGCATTTTCTCTTTGCTGTTCTTTTCTTTCCCCTTCTGCGTATATTTCTTATTTTGTCTCCTAAGAAACAAGATCTGACTTTAATGACAACAGCAACAACAGCTTCTTCATCTTTTGCCCCAAAAGGACAGTTATAATTTTTAATACCATTTCTAAGAGACTGTCAGTTTTTTCCTTCTAAAAACTCTTTAGTAAATACTTTTTTTGTTTCCAGTGTTTTAACTTTTTTTCTCTTCTTTTCTGCATCTTTAATAAAAGATTTTTTTAATGATATGTTCACCCGGGTACCAAGCAGGCAGTTATACCAAATCTTGTTTAACATTGTTTAATGTGGGACAGTGACAGGGACTGTTAACACCTTTATCTTTTTTGGCCCATATATTCTATCTAAATTAATGTAACAGGGATGAACCCTTGGGTAGTTAGGGGAAAAAAGGAAGACCCCATTTTAAATCATAGTTGCTATTCAACAGATGACTGTCATCTTATGACTATGATGTTTAGTTGCAAAGCTGTTAGCATGTTGTAGTTTAAATTTTTGAAAGACTGTTATTAATTTCTGCAGCACTCTAGGTGTACATGACACATTACAAGAAATACAACACTACAAGCTCCCCACCCACCCAAAGAAATTACAGTATAAATTAGTATCAGAGGGGTAGCCGTGTTAGTCTGGATCTGTAAAAAGCAACAGATCCGACGAAGTGGGCATTCACCCACGAAAGCTTATGCTCCAATACATCTGTTAGTCTTAAAGGTGCCACAGGACTCTCTGTTGCAGTATAAATTAGATTGCCTGAAAATGTGCATGTGTAAGAGTGAACATTATAAAGACACTTTAGTGTGTTGCTGAACTCTTACAGTTCCAGGATTGTCTTTCTAGATAGTTATAAAATAATGGTTATATAATTATTTGTGCTATTTCAGTCATAGGGATCAACATAAAAAAGGCACAGAGGCATAAGCAGAAAGAATGAAAGTCTTAGTGAGAGGCAAAGTGGGCTGTGAAAAGCATGAGTGAAATAGAATAAGAAACTTGGGTAGCAGTGTTGGCGAGATTGGCACTTGGATTGTTTTGAAGTTAAAGATTTGAGATTTTGTGACTCAGAACGAAATTGGAAGCAAGTAGATGGATAACATGATCAGAATGGTGGGCAAGAATTCATGGGAACAATTCCTTCAGGTTTGAAGCATGAATTCAGATCTCCTGGATTTCACTTTTAAGTTTCTGGCTTGAACAAAACCCAAAGCTCAGCTCAAACTGCCAAGTTTTGTGTTACTTCATCCTGAAACAGATCTCCAGGATCCTACCTAGAAGGCACTTGAACCTTTCTGTAGTTACTCTCTAGTGGAAGGTAAACAAGGGAGACTATAGAGATGCACTATTACAGCCTTTCACACTTTGCTGTCTTTCTGGGGAGGATCATCGGGTTAATAAAAGGTTGAAATAGATCCTCATCCTCCTCTATATTATCACCCTCACTGACTGCCCCTCACCAAAATTTAATTCCTTGCTCTGCTCTTGCATTTGTCATATTGTTCAGTTCAGCATAAGGTCAAAAGGCACTTTCAGCATATGTACTGCGGTCTGGGACACACAGACAACCATCTGCAGTATGGATCAAATCTGGAAAGAGGTCTGCATTTACCTGCCAAAACTGAATGATAACATCCTTCTAATGTGGTCCATCAGAGCTGATTTCTTGAATTAGCGCATATAAAATCAAAGTTGTTTTGGGATACTATCCTCCAAGTCTGATATGCTGCAACAGCTGTGATCCTCTCTTAGTGCCAGTCTATTGCACCTTGGAAAAATTAAAAAGCCATGTTTTCAAAGAACTGTCAAGTGATTGATTTAAAGCAAAACACACGCAAAAAGCTGAACATACTGTTCTATGTAGCCACACAGCTTTTGGGCACAATCTGCTGTAATGTATCTGTGTGAGTGTGTGTGGTGTCACCGTTTAGTCACTACAGCACGGAGCATGTAACAAATCTTTTACTATTGTAAAGAAGTAATTTTAGCTCACTTGGCAGAGGCTTATGTTATTGGAGTTGAATGATCATGGTTATAATTCCAGCTGTCTGATTTATGTAATAACTAGAGTTGATTTTTGAGAGAAGTTTTTTGCTTGGAAAAGGGCCTTTTATCAAAAGAGAAATTTTGCACAAAAAACCCCAATCAATAAAGGAAAAATAATTAAAAAAAACTGACAGTTGCTAATATTTTCTGACATTACTTTCTCTAGTGAAATTTTTTGTTAGTAAAAAAAATAGTGAATGAAAAATTTCAAATGATACTTTAATACATAACCAGGAAAATTTCATACAAACTGAAAATAGGTCAATTTCAAATCCTGCAAAATGGAAACCAATTTGAAATTTTGTGTGAAATCAGTTTCTCATAGATTGTGGCCCTTCCTTTAGATATAAATTCCTGTTTTCTCTGAGATAGTTGGTGTGTATTTGTGATTTTTATATAGTAAATCTGTTTGTAACCAATAATCTTGCAATAGTAGGGTTTTTATAACTCCACTAGCGAAGTAGTAAAATCCAATATCTTATATAGTATCTGCCTCTGACTTCAATAGAGCGGGGGGGGGGGGGGGAATTCTGTAACTTTATTTTTAAAAAGCGGGGAGGGAATTTTCATCCATGTTATGATCACTTCTACTTTGTAAGGTTTTTAATGGAAAATATTGTTGAGTTGTGTATGGCAGATATAGCACAAATCCCTGATTAGAAACACAGACACGTACACACAGTTGGAGCCATGATGGCTGACTTACCATAGCTAAAGGAGGGGAGGGTGGACATGAGAGGCATTACTCCACCTGGAAATTTCTTTGTGTGCCCTGTAGAAATAAGATGTGTTCCTGGGTTTCCCCCCCCTCCCCCCAGTTTGTCTGTTTTCTCAGTTGAGTGATTGTAGGCCCAAAGCTACAGAGTAGTAGTCACAATTCCAGTAGCCATCAGGAGCCTGGGGGCGAGGGCAGGTTATTGACCGTGTTTCAGATAAGTGAAGTGCGGTGACTGCATTGAATTGCTGCTATATTAAAGGATGTGTAACACTGGTGAGAAGTGTCTGCAGAGAGGGCCTCTGCAGGGAGGATTGCAAAATGGGGCCACAGGGCTCAATGCCAGATGTTCTGTGATTACACCCTGCCTACCTGATCGGAGGAAAAAGAAGGGGAGAAGAGGAGAGAGCTCAGTTGGAAAGGAAAAAGGAGCAAGCTCCTTTTCGAGTGCATGAGAGAGAGAGTGGATGGATTAACTAGAACTGGAATAGACTCATAGACTTTAAGGTCAGAAGGGACCATTATGATCATCTAGTCTGACCTCCCGCATGATGCAGGCCACAAAAGCTGACCCACCCACTCCTGGAATAATTCTCTCCCTTGACTCAGCTGTTGAAGTCCCCAAATCATGATTTAAAGACTTCAAGTCGCAGAGAATCCTCCAGCAAGCGACCCCTGCCCCATGCTGCGGAGGAAGGCGAAAAACCTCCAGGGCCTCTGCCAATCCACCCTGGAGGAAAATTCCTTCCCGACCCCAAATATGGCGATCAGCTGAACCCCGAGCATGCGAGCAAGATTCTCCAGCCAGACCCTCCGGAAAAAAGTTCTCTGTAGTAACTTTTAATATCCCATCATTGACCATTGTTACTAATTACCAGCGATGGCACGTTATTGACCTATTGACTAAAATCACGTTATCCCATCAAACCATCCCCTCCATAAACTTATCAAGCTTAATCTTAAAGCCAGAGAGGTCTTTCGCCCCCACTGTTTCCCTCGGAAGGCTGTTCCAGAACTTCACCCCTCTGATGGTTAGAAACCTTCGTCTAATTTCAAGCCTAAACTTCCCGACGGCCAGTTTATATCCATTTGTTCTCATGTCCACATTAGTACTGAGCTGAAATAATTCCTCTCCCTCCCTGGTATTTATCCCTCTGATATATTTGAAGAGAGCAATCATATCCCCCCTCAGCCTTCTTTTGGTTAAGGTAAACAAACCGAGCTCCTCGAATCTCCTTTCATACGACAGGTTTTCCATTCCTCAGATCATCCTAGTGGCCCTTCTCTGTACCCGTTCCAGTTTGTATTCATCCTTTTTAAACATGGGAGACCAGAACTGCACACAGTACTCCAAATGAGGTTTCACCAGTGCCTTGTATAACGGAACCAGCACCTCCTTATCCCTACTAGAAATACTTCGCCTAATGCATCCCAGGACCGCATTAGCTTTTTTCACGGCCACGTCACATTGCCGACTCATAGTCATCCTGCGATCAACCAGGACTCCGAGGTCCTTCTCCTCTTCCGTTACTTCCAATCGATGCGTCCCCAGCTTATAACTAAAATTATTGTTAGTCATCCCTAAATGCAACACCTTACACTTCTCACTATTAAATTTCATCCTATTACTATTACTCCAGTTTACAAGGTCATCCAAATCTCCCTGCAGGATATCCCGATCCTTCTCCCAATTGGCAGTACCTCCCAACTTTGTATCATCCGCAAACTTTATCAGCCCACTCCTACATTCGGTTCCGAGGTCAGTAATAAATAGATTAAATAAAATCGGACCCAAAACCGAACCTTGAGGAACTCCACTGGTAACCTCCCTCCAACCTGACAGTTCACCTTTCAGTACGACCCGTTGAAGTCTCCCCTTTAACCAGTTCTTTATCCACCTCTGGATTTTCATATCGATCCGCACCTTTTCCAATTTAACCAATAATTCCTCATGTGGTACCGTATCAAACGCTTTACTGAAAGTGAGGTATATTAGATCCACCGCATTTCCTTTATCTAAAAAATCTGTTACTTTCTCAAAGAAGGAGATCAGGTTGGTTTGGCACGATCTACCTTTTGTAAAACCGTGTTGTAATTTGTCCCAATTGCCATTGACCTCAAGGTCCTTAACTACTTTCTCCTTCAAAATTTTTTCCAAGACCTTGCATATTACAGATGTTAAACTAACAGGCCTGTAGTTACCCGGGTCACTTTTTTTCCCCTTCTTGAAAATAGGAACCACATTAGCTATTCTCCAGTCCAATGGTACCACCCCCGAGTTTACAGATTCATTAAAAATTATCGCTAACGGGCTTGCAATTTCTCGTGCCAGTTCCTTTATTCTCGGATGAAGATCATCCGGTCCGCCCGATTTAGTCCCATTAAGCTGTTTGAGTTTGGCTTCTACCTCAGATACGGTAATGTCAACCCCCCTCCTTTATTCCTATCCGTCACGCTGCCACTATTCCTGAGCCCTTCATTAGCCTCATTAAAGACCGATACAAAATATTCGTTTAGATATTGTGCCATGCCTAGATTATCCTTAATCTCCACTCCATCTACAGTCTTAAGTGGTCCCACTTCTTCTTTCTTTGTTTTCTTCCTATTTATATGGCTATAAAACCTCTTACTATTGGTTTTAATTCCCCTCACAAGGTCCAACTCTACATGGCTTTTGGCCTTTCTCACTCCATCTCTACATGCTCTGACCTCAATAAGGTAGGTTTCTTTGCTGATCCCTCCCATCTTCCACTCCTTGTACGCTTTCTGTTTTTTCTTAATCACCCGTCTGAGACGCTCGCTCATCCAGCTCGGTCTAAATCTCCTGCCTACGAGAGGGTACATTTTCCCTTTCTCGGGATACAGGCCTCCGACAGCTCCTGCAACTTCAACTTGAAATAATCCCAGGCGCCTTCCGCCTTTAGATCCATAAATATGTTAGTCCAATCTACTTCCCTAACTAGTCGCCTTAATTTATTAAAGTTAGCCCTTTTGAAATCGTAAACCTTAGTCTCCGATTTAATTTTGTTAATCCTTCCATTTAGTTTAAATGAATTAGCTCATGATCACTTGAGCCAAGGTTGTCCCCTACAACCATTTCCTCAATGAGGTCCTCACTACTCACCAAAACCAAATCTAAAATGGCATCCCCCCTCGTCGGTTCAGCAACTACTTGATGAAGGAATTCATCAGCTATCACGTCTAGGAAAATCTGAGCCCTATTATTGTTACTAGCATTTGTTCCCCAATCTATATCCGGGAAGTTAAAGTCTCCCATGATTACACAGTTCCTATTAGTATTTACTTCCCTAAAAACATTAAAGAATTCTCTGTCCATATCCAGGCTAGATCCCGGCGGTCTATAGCTCACCCCAAGCACTATCCCAGGGGAGGTTCTAGTAGTTCTTTTACCCAGTGTGAATATTGCCCAGACAGACTCCGTCTTATCCATTCCATCACTTTTATTATTTCTTTACAGTTTATCTCATTGTTGACATACAATGCTACTCCCCCACCTTTACCTTTGTTCCGGTCTTTCCTAAACAGCACATACCCCTCCATATCTGTACTCCAGTCATGACTACCGTTCCACCACGTTTCGGTTATTCCTACGATATCCGGTTTCATTTCTTGGACCAGGAGCTCCAATTCCTCCATTTTGTTACCTAGGCTTCTCGCGTTGGTGTATAAACATCTTAATTTATGCCGTTTGGCCTCTCTCACATTTGTTATCCAATTTGGTACAGACACTGTACCACCAGTATGACCTATTAGTCTAGTATCCACCCCCCCCCCCTTCTCCTTATGTCCAATCTCTTCCCCCCGGCTGTAACTGTTCTTATCTCATCGACCTCCCTCTCAATGTTATAATCTGGTGTGGAGATTAACTGGACATCTCCCAACCGTCTCCCCCAAATTCCTAGTTTAAAGCTCTTTTGATGAGATGAGCCAGCCTCCCTCCCAGAAGTCTATTTCCTTCCCTACTTAGGTGAAGTCCATCCCGTGAGAACAGTTTTCTGTCCCCGAAAGCCTCCCAGTGGCCATACATCCCAAAGCCCTCTTTATAGCACCACTCCCTTAGCCAACTATTTATCATCACAATCCTGTCACCCCTTTGCTGCCCTTCTCTAGGAACAGGCAGAATCCCACTGAAGATGATCTGAGCCTCGATTTCCTTAAGCGTCTTCCCCAGCCTGCATAATCTCCCTTGATTCTCTCCAGTGAGAACCTAGCCGTGTCATTCGTTCCTACGTGAAGGATGATCAAGGGGTTCTTACCTGCTCCTTTTAGGATCCTTTTCAACCGCAGGTCCATATACCGTATCTTAGCGCCCGGTAGACAGCACACTGTTCTGTTCTCTGGGTCCGCCCTGGTCACAGGCCTGTCTAACCTCCTCAGTAAGGAGTCCCCAATCACGTAAACCTGCCTTTACCTGGTGACAGTGTGATCTACTAATCTATCCCCTGTTCCCTCTAGTTGCAACCCCTGTCCATTCCTATTTTCCCTTATAATCCCCTTTATACCATCCTGTATCCTCCCGGGGCCCAGATTTGGTGCTGTCTCCATCAATTCCTCCCCTCTTTCTATGGGACTAGCTGATCTTCTCTTCTTCCTCACCCTCCCCCCTTCAGTTACCACCTGCTGCACCCCTTCCTCATTTTCCAAACACCCAAACCTGTTCCTGAGCTCTATTTCCCCTTCACTGGCCCTCCTTTTCCTTGGCCTGCTTCTCACGGTCACATGCTTCCACTGCCCTTGTTCTCCCCCCGGCATTCCCCCCTCTAGAGTCCAGAAGAAAGCGTATATGGATTGTCAAGGGCTAAGACTTTACTTCACATGGTCAAGGGGAACTGCTAGATTGACTGGCACTAGGGTTGTGAGTACTATCTCACCCAGAGACTGTGGATTGTTAAGCTCTCTTTCAATTTTGTTTTCCTTTTCCTTCACAACAATGAATATCTTTTTTGAGTTGAAATTAAGCTGCTTCTGTTTTGGGGTGAGGGGTCAGGGAAGCAGCCTCAGAGTCTTGCTGAAAGACACTTATCTTTGAGGGGAAGGTATAATGACACTGCAAAAAAACAACAAGGGCTGGAGGCTCTGCTAGCTGTAAAAATCTTTGCCCCCTCCCCCACACACAGGAGGAGTGGAGGAGAATACACCACCACCTCTGGCCCCTCTAGAGCCACTCTGAGTGGCAGTAGGTGTAGCTTGCAGCTGCCTACACCCCTGCTCTCCTCCTGGGGCTGAAATTCAAATCTCCCACCTGATTCCAAGCCCAACCCCCCACCCCCCATTGGCTGGGCCCATGGTAAGACAGGCTCCCTTCCTCCCATACTTCCCTCAAGGTCTGTAGCTTGGCCACTAGATCATTGCATAGAACCAACAGCTTCTCCATACTATTGCTACAACAACACCCTATGCCAATTCAGCACTGCTGACTTGCAGTTAGGCCTTTCTTTTACATGGTGGAATAGGATCTACAAATAGCTTTCAAAATGGACACATTTGTGATTCATCCATCTCATAAAGAGACTTGACCAAGCTCACCCTCTAATTCAGAAGATAATACAGAACATAGGTTATATATGTAGCCCAATTGCATGGCCTCATTGCTGAAGATATTACACAACTAATTTTGAAATACTTTCATGGACTGGGTCTTGACCCTCAACATACTTTTTGTGCTTTCATGGTACCAAAGTTATGGTAGGGTGCAAAAGATGTGTACAAATGCTTTTCCAATAGAAATTAAACATGCAAACATACTTTACACATGCTGCTTGGATCACCAATTACAATTAATGGCTATTAGTGCATGAGAAGAACTCAGTAATGGCAGATACGTTCTCAAATTGTTAATCTCTATACAAAAATCTTCAGATGTCTCTTCCTTTTGTTGAAGTTCTTCCCAGGCAATAGTGATCAATTCAACTCCTTTAGCAAGGTGCATTAGTTCCTTTTATTCACAGGAGCAAAAACTTTCAATCATAACCTCAGCTAAGAACAAGAATGTGGATGCTTCTGTAACTTCCAACAGCCCTCGATTAAATGGATATGTCAATCTGTCCATCCACAAAGTTTGATAGACTACTCCATCTCTTCCAGATTATTGAGGATTATTTCCAAGGCAGTTGCATGACGTGTGTTTAGCCTAACCAAAGGAAGGCTGAGGGGAGATATGATTGCTCTCTATAAATATATCAGAGGGATAAATACTAGGGAGGGAGAGGAATTATTTAAGCTCAGTACCAATGTGGACACAAGAACAAATGGATATAAATTGGCCATCAGAAAGTTTAGACTTGAAATTAGATGAAGGTTTCTAACCATCAGAGGAATGAAGTTCTGGAACAGCCTTCCAAGGGGAGTAGTGGGGGCAAAAGACATATCTGGCTTCAAGACTAAGCTTGATAAGTTTATGGAGGGGATAGTATGATGGAATCGCCTAATTTTGGCAATTAATTGATCTTTGACTATTAACGGTAAATATGCCCAATGGCCTGTGATGGAATGTTAGATGGGGTGGGATCTGAGTTACTACAGAGAATTCTTTCCTGGATGTCTGGCTGGTGAGTCTTGCCCACATGCTCAGGGTTTAGCTAATCACCATATTTGGGGTCAGGAAGGAATTTTGCTCCAGGGCAGATTGGCAGAGGCCCTGAGGGGTTTTCGCCTTCCTCTTCAGTAGCTCAGACATAGGTTAGGGGTTTATTACAGGAGTGGGTGGGTGAGATTCTGTGCCCTACGTTGTGCAGGAGGTCAGACTAGACAATCATAATGGTCCCTTCTGACCTTAAAGTCTATGAGTCTATGAAATCACTGGTTTTCTGAGAAGCAGATTTTCTGAGAAGACTACATTATACAAAAGCTTGTCAGCAATCTATTCCACTAGCTCTCCAGACTTCCTGAGATTGAAGTCACTGGGTGCTTTGATTGGCTTGTTTGGATTAGGTATTGAGAAGGTGAAAACTGAAATGGCTACATTTAAAGCCCTGAAGGAAATTGCAAAGAATTTGAAGAAGTTCTAGGTGCTGCCAAGAAATTAAAGGAGGCTTTCCCACGTATTTTTAAAATGGTCTTGTTTGGAGCATCAACTGCAGTTTGTGAGAATTTCTTTTCAAACATTAAAAGGATGTTATCACATCAAAGGATAAGTATGACCCATGAAAGTAAGAGAAACCTAATTCTCCTGTCATATGAAAGTGTTTTGACTTCAAAACTAAACCTGGATGTCTTTGTGAAGAATTCAGATACTATCCAAGAAGACTTAAACTTTAGTTTCATGAACAGTTTTTACTTTATACAGCACTTTCATGTGAAGAACTGTACTTTTATATTTCTGAATCTTTGAACTTTTTGAATGCTTGAATATATTTTAAACTGAACTATCACATAAATATGTATCTTGCTTTCCTTATTTCATAAAAATAGTTTATTTTTTAAAAAAGGCTTCTGACTGAGACTGTTTTTCACTAAGTATGTGAGCTCCTGAAGGCAATCACATCTGCTCCTCTTGTCGTGTAGTCTGCCCCCACTATGTGGGGCAGCTGGTGGTGGTGTAGTAACCACTATAAAGCAACAGATTGAACAGAAGCAACTTCTTAAACTATAAACTGCAATAAATTCACATATCTCACAAAATGAAGTGCTTCTTTGATAAAGGAGATGTAGTTCTCTAAATGTTCTGCATGGTAGGTGTGACACTGCACCCCATGTTCTTCATAGTGATGATGATATATGGTTATAGCAGAATTATGATGCATTTTATGCAAGATAAGTCATTTGAGGTGTCATTGGAAAAGTAATGATTTGCTGAATATGATTATCCTATTTATATGCATGTATTATTTTTGTATCTGAAGTTATGAATATTGACTATGTATCTGTATTTCAAATTAGTTACTCATGCGTAACACCCACTAAACAAGATGCTTTCAGTCTAGATAGTCGGTGGGAAGGGGCCTATTCAGGCCAATTAGGAAAAAAGAATAGGCATTAGGAGAAGCTTATCTCCCACCCGGGGAGGCTTCCTGAGAATGCTACAAGCAGCCTGTGAGTAATGGTTGCTATGGCTCTACAAGGACATGTTATAAGACCAGATGTCTCTAGACTCCATCTTGGGACATCAGTGTTTTTCCACAGACTGGTCTGGAACCAAGGGTTACTGCCATATGTAAAAGCTATATAAGGCCAGGGAGTGACATCATCTGGAGTGCTTCACTCCCTACACAAGAAGACTCCTGAAAACCCCTGAGGAACAAAGACTGAACTGGGGGAAGTGCTGGACCCAGGCTCAAGGGATTTCTAGCCTGTGTATGAAACACTTAGGGATTCCAAGCTATAAAGCAAGTGCAGCTTGCCCCTTAAGAATCTGCAGCCTCCATGTATTATCTCTTAGGGTGAGACTCTGCTAATTCATATCCAATCTATTTAGTATATTAAGCTTAGTTTTTGTTTTTTGTTTATTTGCTAGGTAATCTGCTTTGATCTATTTGCTATCAGTTGTAATCACTTAAGATCTATCTTCTGTAGATAATCAACTTGTTTTTGCTTTATGTAAACCAGTGAGTTGGAGTGGTGGGCATGGGAATCATAGCTAAAGGGGCAAAGGCTGTTGCATATTCCTTTCCACATTGAGGTAGGCAGCAAACTTTATGAGCTTATGCTGTATAGTTCACGGTGTAGCGCAAGACTGTAAAATTTTGGGTTTATACTGCAGATGGGGTGTGTGCCTGGGGAGCTGGGAGTTGCCTTAGCTGTAGTCTTTCTATTGTTGGTTCATTGCAGGGGCTGGACAGAAAGTCTGCATGTAACTGCAGCTGGGTGTGTCCCTACCTGTATGAATGCTGGTGAAAGTGCAGGCTGGAGGGCTTTGCAGCTTGTCACAGCAGTACAGTGTGAGAGGGAGCCCAGGCTGGTGGTCAGGGGGCTCAGTGGTAGCCCAGTTCCAGGTGGCACCCGGGGGGGAGGACCCATCACAGTAGGAAATAGGAAACCAATATGTCCACATTTTCATTATTGGTAAGGGAGATAGTACTGAAAATTTACCTTGAACTTAGAAAAACTGCTTGTATTTGGCTTTCCTCACAGGAGTAACTGTCAATGCATTTTTCTTTTCTCAGCATGATTAATTACAGTATCAAAGTTTTTCATCCAAATATTCCCCAACAAGTTTACCAGGTGTTCTGTGCAAACTCTATGCATTCTGTTAAGCAGCATTTATTTCCGATATATTTCTCTACAGTTGTTCATATGTGTGACACTCTCATAGATCTAAAGCAAAAGCTGTCTGAAAAGTATAAATTTTACACTTTTCATAGAGGTGGGTTTTTTTTTTTTTTTTGTTTTTTTTTTTTTGCAAATGGCCAGTTTTATGGTTTCTGTGAAATTTGTGAGGCACGTGAAAATAAAACTTGTTTACCAGCCCATAACATTTTTTTTTAAAAAAATAAAAGGACACTACTAGGTCAGATTTGATTTTGATAAGGTCTTCTGTATCTTAGAAATCAGAAATATTCACACTACCCTCTCCATTAACAAAAATTCATAACTGACTGCCACAAAATTGAATTTAAAATTACTTTATTGGATGACTTCAGTTTGCAGGGGTGGGAACTGGATCTCTGCAGTTCTCCTCTGTCATCTAGCCTCTGAGCCTCACAAAGCAAGATTCTCACTCCAGCTGGGAGAAAAATGTTGGTCAAATATCAAGTAATATGATGCATCTGAAGAAGTGAGGTTTTTTACCCACGAAAGCTTATGCCCAAATAAATCTGTTAGTCTTTAAGGTGCCACCGGACTACTTGTTGTTTTTGTCGGTCAAATAGTAACTCTCCGGAAAAAAATGCGACTGAAACTATGTGCGAATTCAGGTAGAATTCTGTGAATAACTGGCTGAATAAAAATTGGGGGTGGAGGGGAGAGAAGATTTTCAAAAAAGCCCAAATCATTTGTTTTGCCATTTAGAAACATTTTTGTTTGGCATAAGAATTTTTTTTTTTTTTTTTTTTTTTTAAGAAAAACAAAGAAAAAGAACAAACAGAACGTGGCCACTGAACCAAAAAATCAATTATTCATTCAGCTCGAATACTCACATTCCCTTTCCAGCATGGTGAAAAGAATGGAGCAGAGGTACAAAGAATAGTATTAATGCATATTTCAGTAGACATCCTGCTCACAGTAATGAAACATGTACATGGAGTGCACCTGTTCTTACACCTCATAGGTTGTCTTAGACTTAATAGTTCTGTGTTCTTTGACTACTTTTCACCCCACACTTGTTGATTTATATTGCACTTTTTAATTCTTCGCTCAGTTTTTTCTAAATGAAGCCAATATTTCCATGGCTTTATTTTGATTTATTTCTTTAACAGAAAAAAATTAGCCAGATGACCTGGCTACACTGAATAAAAACCAAGGACCAATTTCAGATTACAAAAAATTAAAAACTGACTTCTTCACTACTAGCCCCCATTTCATTACACCACCTTCATCTTCATGTGCTGCTATTTTAAATGGATGTTCATGACATCAGTAGGAAAGAGGAGTAAATTAAAACAAGTCGCAGTACTCTACATTCCTGGTCCTCTTCCACATTAAAATCAAGTATCTTGTAGGAAGAAACTTTTGCAATAACTGCTTCAGACTGCTGGTTTACTCCCCCATTAGGGAATAGGTGCTGGGTACACCCAAATCCTGACAGAACCTGGTGATACCAAGGAGACTAGGGCCACATTTGTGTCAGGCTCGATTACCTTTTGGGTGGTAAGGACTGCAAGGCTGCAAACATACAATCTGTGTCTTGCTTAGGTCTGCCCCCAATCTACCAATCTCTAAACCTTCCACTGTCTGATTGCGTGGTCTGACCAGATCATTGCAATCTGTAGTATTTAGGACTCTTACTGAAGAATGTGGTTGTATTTTTAAGAATCAGGAAGGCATACCCTAAATACAGAAAATAACAGTTACATAATAGTGACAAGCACTCTGAAACTGCAGTGCTGAGAGCTCTATAAGAACGTAAATAGAATCAAATTATTAGTGACATCACTTCACAATGAAGTACATGGGAATTAAGGTGCTCGCCATGTTTCAGGAGATGCTCTGCAACGTGCAATATGGCATCTCAGTAAAATTGGTTACCAAGTATAGGTGAACCAGATCTTGGATCACTTTAAGTTAAACTCTTTTAGATAGTCTCTCTTATGGATATCTTTAAGCCAATAATTGGATTCTACTTTGTAACAACGGTGTCTGGAAATAAAGCAACCCAGTAAAACACTGATGAAGACAAAGGTTGGTTCTAATCTATATGCATATTAATTATTTTAAATGCTTAAATATTCATTCATGATTAAATCTTTAAATACCACTTGCATTAATTTATGACTTATTAGAAGAAAATGAGATTAGTGAAATGTAGTAATAAAACAAACTCTCAGTGAAAATGACTATACAATTTATTTAATATTGTGACCATAACACTCCTGATAAACACTTGATTTTAAAATAAATTTTAGGAGAAACATTTTGGTGTTTTATAATGAGTACCATAATTAGTGGGACAACATGCCTTCCAGCTTTTTCCTAAAATAACTTACTAGAGTATAGAAAAAACAGCAGTATACAGTTTTGGGGTTTTTTTATTAGCGCTTATTGGACAAGTTTCTGTCTGACTGTTCCACATGCTAGAAATAGGTTTACAAGGAGGCAAAGGGATTTTAAATCAAGTTTATAGCTCCTGAAGTAGCAACTCTGATATGAGCCTGCCCACCCTCCAACATACATTTAAATGGCCCCAGAGATGCTGTAATTTATTTGCTAACTGCAATGGCTTTCTTGGGCTGCCAGCCAGCTGAGTATTCAAGGCTTGTCTTCGCTACTGGGGTAAGTCGACCTAAGTTACGCTATTCCACCAAAGTTAATAATGTAGCTGGAGTCAACGTAACTTAGGTCAACTTACCCCAATGTCTTCACTGCACTGCGTCTATGGGAGATGCTCTCTGGTTGATTTACCTTACTCTTCTTGGGGAGTTGGAGTACCATGAGTCAACCGGAGAGCGCTCTGCCATCAATTTAGGGGGTCTTCACTAGACCTGCTAAATTGACATCTGCTGCATCGATTGCAGCAGTGTTGATCTCCCCGGTAGCGAAGACAAGCCCTCAGAGTGCAATTATATCCCCTCCTGCCCACAGCACATTGCCTTTCGAGGGGCTGAGAGAAGGGTTGGTATAGGCCAATCTGGCACCTCTACTCCAGCTGTGAAACACCTGTATCCCAGAGGAATTCTACAACGGCCTGTTTACAGTTCCTTTATGCTACTAGAGCAGGGGATTGAGAGAACTGAGTCCAAGATATCTAGCTTTTATTAATTTTTTTTCACTTAAGTTCCTCAAGACGAAGTGCACTATATTGTTGGATGGAACTCAACAAGATGGGTTTCCACAAATATTCATGTGGTTGGAAATTCATTTCCTAGTAACATTTATACCAGTGAAACTGGATCCCTTGAAAGTTGAGGAACACTGGACATAAAAGTGACCATGACTTAAGAACAATCATTGTAAATTGTTGATAAATGTTCATGGAAAATGTTTTACAGTTTTCACCTGTGTGGAATGTTAGCCCTGCTGAGAGAAGATGGTGCAGTCTTGGTTATCTATTTAATTGTTGAGAACAGGGTCATGTACCCGTCAAACCTATTTATGTTATTTACAGTTACATAGATTGTTCAATTATTGATAACTCCTCCCACACATTTAATCTGGATAATTATGTACTGTACATAGTTTAAAGAGAAATAGCTACTTTATTATCTAGTCATCAATTTCTAATTTAAGGCTTTTTAAAAAAATTATCCAGGCCAACTTGTTTAAAAATGGGTCTTTTTCTTAACTTCAATTACGTAATAAATCAGAGTGAGCACTTTTATTTTTATTTCCCTCCTCTCAATGTTGACAGATCATAGTATATGTGATTGTGCAGCCTAGAAACCCATCAGTGGTTAATGATCTATATTCCCTTGTACTGGCTGTGCCGAAAACCCAGCTGTGAACTTTATTCCTGGAGTTTTAATCACAGATCTCGATGAGCCAAATGTGTCTGAATGCTTTGTTGATCTTTCATCTGGACCACTCATATGGGGGGGGGGGGGGGGGAATCAACATTTTGGTCTTGTCTACTCTTTAGAGTATTTTAAAATTCAGTGAAGGCATATTACATGCTCGAACAGGTTGTATTTTAATTGCAGCCACTAGTTCATTTATGACAATTCCATAATGCCTCCTCCCCCGCTTTTTTTTACTAGGATTTGCAATAGGAAAGACTAGTGAAATGGAGAAAGAGAAGAATCCAGTTGCTAATGGTTTTAACAGCCTCCTTTTTGCAATTTATCCAGTTCTAATTTAACTTAATTGTATTTTAAGTAAGATTGTCACATTTATCTTTTCTAATCTCACAACTTTGTTCGGCAGTCTTCTAAGTGCAAATAAATAAATAAATAAATAAAATTAAATAAATTAATGGAGATATCCTATCTCCTAGAACTGGAAGGGACCTTGAAAGGTCATCGAGTCCAGCCCCCTGCTTTCACTAGCAGGACCAAGTACTGATTTTGCCCCAGATCCCTAAGTGGCCCCCTCAAGGATTGAACTCACAACCCTGGGTTTAGCAGGCCAATGCTCAAACCACTGAGCTATCCCTCCCCCCATTTAATAAATGGTTATTCCCAAAATTGTGTGATCTAATTTCTCATGATATTCAAATTAGAAGATCATATTTCACACAAACCACTTATTTTGCAGATGCTAAAACACATTTGTGAAAGTTGTGGCTCACAGCTCTGAAAACACTTCACTTTCTTCATTCGGTAGTTCAAACAGGATTTTTCAATAAAGATTTTCATGCAACAACACAAGGTGACTATTAAATTTGTCTCAGGGTAACATAGGACTAAATCCTTATTGACTTGTTTAGATGGGTGTAAGCTCTTTGGCAGAATAGTATGGAAGCTCCAACATGAATGTAAATTAGGTGATCAGTTCATTTAACAGATTTTAATATTTACTTGTATAATTCTATGAAAACATTTGCTATTATTGGCAATTTCATCTCTGATCTTTCTCCATTTTGCAAGGAGAGAAGATCAACTTGTCCTTTACTATTCATTTTGAAGCTATTTTGCTTAAAAAACAAAAAAACCTTCTATCCTTGCCCTATTTTAGTATACTAGAATGGTGAAATACCAATAGTAGACCACTTTCTTAATTATAAAATAAATGGAAGCAAAACTGAAACAGCAACATCAATCCCAACCTTCTTGAAATAATTTGTCCCACTGAGAAGCACAGGTGGACCATAAACAGACAAATATAGAACACATGGATCTATTGAGTCTGAAAGAATAAAGCCTGCTGAAATGAGTGGGAGTCTTTCCATTGACTTTATTGGGTGCCTGATGAGGCCCTGAATGGAGAAGTTGGTGAAATTTGCTAATGTCACCAAACTATTATGTTTACTAAAAACAAGAAAGATTGTGAAAAACTCCTGGGTGGAAGTGAGGGAATATATTGGGGGACAGGCAAAATATTAACAGAAACATATCATGAATCAGAGTATGATGATGCAAAAGCAAAAATAGTCTGAATGTCTTATATGCTGATTGGCTTTGAATTTGCAAGATCTCTGAGATTTTGGAGTAGTTATAACTAGTTCAGAGAAGATGTGTGCATAGTTTGCTGCAGAAATTAAAAATGTAAATAGCATACGTGGATGTTTTTAAAACAGGATAGGATAAAATAAAGATACTATCAAATTGGTATTGTATAATGATATGCTTGCCTTTTTGAGTTGTGTCCTGTTTTAGTGGCCTTAGTTTAAATGAAGAGCTATCCAGAGGGTCCAGAGAAAGGTAACAAAGTTGTTTAGTAATATGTCAAGACTCTCATACAGTGAAAGATTTGTTTTGTTCATTCCCATAGGAAGACAGGATACTGGGCCAGTATGGCAATTCTTATGTTCTTACCTTATATTTTAGTCAAATAATGTAGCTGCACTTTTAAATGGGCTGTTATTAGCTGTTTATTTATTTATGACTGTTAATAACTTTTGTAATTATACAAGCAAAGATCACTGTAACCAAATCCGTGGGACTGGGGACCTCCTGCAGGCATGCCGCCAAAGGCGGCCTGCCTGCCTGCCGTGCTTGGGACAGCAAAAAAGCTGGAGCCGCCCCTGGTCCTACCTTAGATCTTTAACTGAACTTACTAAAAACGAATGATGGCGTCACTTCCTTCACCAATCCTTTCTTTGCCTGTGTGGAGGAAGCCACAGAAATAAAAAAATATGCAAAAAAAACCTGAGTAGAATCTTGTCCCTACATTGACCAAGGACCATTATCAGTCTTCAAAATGTTGTCTGAGTTTTCCCACCATGCACACGAGCTTAAAGATCCTGGAAAATGTTCTTAATAGGAATATAGTAGATGTAGGTTTTAGAGTTTATACAAGTCTCATTGAAATGTCTTGTTAGATAACTGGAAATAAATGTACTTGAAACATTCTATTTTTCTTTACAAAACTGCTTTGTTTTTTTTACAGAAATTTGTGGGTTTTTTTTTTTTTTAAAAAGTGGAAAGATCATACAAGATACCTTAAAGCCCTTCAAAATATGCAGAGCTGAGCCTGTACTGTGCTGACTAATTTTAAAATCAAATTTAAAAAAACTTCATATATTTACACATTAGTCAGACACATGCTTTTTTCATGTCATCTTTGCTATAATTGCTTCTTCCTCTTCTGTACTTTGCAGTAACATCATCAATGCTATTACACTATTACAGTTTTTATTATCATTAATATTTTGACATTATTTCCCAGAACTCTGTATGGTATTTTGTTTTTTCATATAACTAAAAAAAGCTTTTAAAAAAATCATATAAAGAACACGTGCCTGAAATTTTGCATGAATTATCCTCTCTGGAATTTTATTTTCTCTTCTAAACAAGGCTATTATAGGTAATGAAATCACTTAACACTGCATTTTGCATGTTGATAGTAAAGGCTGGAGTTTTGTTTCAAGGATTCTGTAATCATTTCCCATATAATTAGGTACTTAAGCCAGATGTTTATCAACTGCATTTTTAGATCTGGGAGTTGTTGGCTTCAGTAGCATGTTGTGCTAGTACTGATTTCTGTATTTTGAGGAAATTCTACTACAGCAAAAATGAGTTTTTTGTTATCTGATGATTCCAGATCATAAAATAAAGTTTTCAATAAACAGTGAGTAATTATAAATCAGTCTCCATGGGCATGTCTACATGGCACCATAGTGTGAAATAGAGGGGTGTGAATTGTAGAGTGCTGTAAATGGCCCCTCATAGACCCTGCTGACACAAACTAAAACATACCTAGTGCACATTAACCTAGTCCTGTAACAGGACCACTCTGTGCAGTCAGAACACAGTGGTAGCACTGTGAATCAAGCACCAATAGTAGTTCAATAGTGATTTGAAGATTTTTCAGAATTTCACTATCTGCTTAATCGCATAAAATCATTTAATACATAAAATTAGATTTTAGTATGAACAATCAAGTTATGACTGCTGTGTTTTATATGAAAGGGTGTTGTATGTTTTTAAAGATATAGTTGTCACAATTGTGTTTAATCTACTGATAGAGCAAACTTGGCTGCTTGATAAGCTGGGTGCAAGTGAACAATGTGTTTTAATGTGGCAAAATGTAAATGTATTAATCTAGGAACAAGCCATACTTATACGATGGAGGACTCTATCCTGGGAAGCAGTGATTCTGAAAAAGAGTTGGAAGGTCATGGTGGATAATCAGCTGAACATGAACAACATTGTGGCCGAAAGGGTTAATGCAGTTCTTGGATGCATACAAAGAGGAATCTCAGGTAGGGACAGAGAATTGGCATGGTGGATATGTATTTGGCACTGGTGTTCACAATTGAAGAAAGATGTTGATAGGTTTAAGAGGGCTCAGAAAAGAGCGACAAAAATGGTTAAAGGATTAGAAAACATACCTTAGAACAGGGGTCGGCAACTTTTCAGAAGTGGTGTGCCGAGTCTTCATTTATTCACTCTAATTCAAGGTTTTACAGGCCAGTAATACATTTTAACTGTTTTAGAAGGTCTCTGTCTATAAGTCTATAATATAGAACTACACTATTGTTGTATGTGAAGTAAATAAGGTTTTTAAAATGTTTAAGAAGCTTCATTTAAAATTAAATTAAAATGCAGAGCCCCCCGGACCAGTGGCCAGGACCAGGCAGTCTGAGTGCCACTGAAAATCAGCTCGTGTGCCGCCTTCAGCACGCGTGCCATAGGTTGCCTACCCCTGCCTTAGAATGATAGAGTAAAGGAGCCCCATTTATGTAGCTTAACAAAGAAAAGGTTAAGGAGTGACTTGATTACAGTCTATAAGTACCTACGCGGGGAACAAATATTTGATAATGGGAAAAGAAAGGTATAACACAATCCAATGGATGGAAGTTGAAGTTAGACAAATTCATATTGGAAATAAGGCATACATTTTCCACAGTGATGGTAATTAACCATTGGAACAACTTACCAAGGGTCATGATAGATACTCTATCACTTACCTTTTTAAAATCAAGATTTCATCAGTGGGGCCACTGGACAATAGAGGTGGTAAAAGAGCGCTCAAGGAAGATAAGGCCATTGTGGAGAATTTAAATGAATTATTTGCATCAGTCTTAACTGCAGAGGATGTGATGGAGATTCCTCACTGGGGCCATTCTTTTCAGGTGACAAATCTGAGGAACTGTCCCAGACTGAGATGTCAGTAGAGGAGATTTTGGGACATATTGATAAATTAAACAATAATAAGTCACCAGGGCCAAATGGTACTCACTGAAGAGTTCTGAAGGAACTTAAATATGAAACTGAAGAACTATTAACTGTGGTATGTAACTATCAATTTAAATCAGCATCTGTATCAGATGACTGGAGCATAGCTAATGTGGCATCATTTAAAAAAAAAAAAAAAAAAAGCACCAGTGTCAATCCTGGCAATTACAGTCTGGTAAGCCTAACTACAGTACCAGGCAAATTGGTTGCAACTATAAAAAAGAACAGAATTATCAGACACCTAGATAAACACAATATGTTGGAAGAGTCAAGACGGCTTTTGTTAAGGGAAATCCATGCCTCACCAATCTATTAGAATTCTTTGAGAGTGTCAAGCCTGGGGACAAGGTTGATATAGTGTACTTGGATTTACAGAAAGCCTTTGACAAGGTCCCACACCAAAGGCTCTTAAGCAAAGTAATCAGTCAAGGGATAAGATGGAAGGTCCTCTTGAGGATCAATAACTGGTTAAAAGCTAGGAAACAAAGGTTATAAATAAATGGTCCATTTTCATAATGGAAGGAGGTAAATATTGTGGTCCCTTGAGAATCTGTACTGGAACCTGTGCTGTTTAACATATTCATAAATCATCTGGAAAAGGGGAGGAACAGAGAAGTGGCAAAATTTGCAATGATATAAAATTACTTAAGATAGTTAAGTCCTAAGCTGAGTGATCAGAGTTGCAAAGGAATCTCACAAAACAGAGTGATTTGGCAATAATGGCAGATGAAACTCAATGTTGATAAAATATTCCACATTGGAAAACAGAATTCCAACAATACATACAAAATTATGTGGTCTAAATTAGCTGTTAAAACTGAAAAGAGCTTTTTGAGTCGTCATGGATCGTTCTCTAAAACATAGGCTTAATGTGCGGTAGTGGCCAAAAAAGCTAACAATCTTAGGAACCATTGGGAAAGGGAAAGATGATAAGGTAGAAAATATCATAATGCCATTATGTAAATCCATGGTACACCCACACCTTGAATGCTGCGTGCAGTGCTGGTTACCACATCTCAGAAAAGATGCATTAGAATTGGAAAAAGTACAGGGTTAGGCAACAAAATAATTAGAGGTATGGAACAACTTCCATATGAGGAGAGATTTAAAAGTCTGGAACTGTTCAGCTTAGAAAAAGAAACAACTGAGTGGGGAATATGATAGAGGTCTATAAAATCATGAACGGTGTGGAGACAGTGAATATGGAAGTTGTTTACCCCTTCATATAACAAAAAACAGGGGTCACCCAAAGTCATTAATAGGCAGCAGGTTTAAAACAAACTTAATACCTATCTATCTCATAGAACTGGAAGGGACCCTGAAAGGTCATCGAGTCCAGCCCCCTGCCTTCATTAGCAGGACCAAGTATTGATTTTGCCCCAGATCCCTAAGTGGCCCCTTCAAGGATTGAACTTACAACCCTGGGTTTAGCAGGCCAATGCTCCATCCACTGAAGTAGTTCTTCACACAATGCATAGTCAGCTCGCTGGGGAACTTGTTGTCAGGGGATTTTGTGAAGGATAAAAGTAAAACTGGGTTTAAAAAAGAATTAGATAAGTTCTTGGAGGACAGGTCCATCAGTAGTTACTAGCCAAAATGGTAAGAGACGCAACCTCATGCTCCGGGTATCTCTAAATCACTGACTGCTAGGAGCTGGCAATGGCTGACAAGGGATGGATCACTTGCTAATTGCCCTGTTCTGTTCATTCTTTCTTTCTGAATGAAGCATCTGTGGGAAGATAGGATGCTGGTCTGGATGGACCACTGGTCTGACCCAATATGGCCATTTTTATATTCTTATCCACATTTTCTAACAAAAAATTGATTGGAAAAAATTCTGATGACTTCTACTGTCTTAGAAAAAGTCTCAGCAGAAATTAGAGGGAAAAAGAGTCTAAGTAACATGTAACATGACTCTAACTATCTCTTTTTGTCTTGCCATAGTATAGATTACCAATAAACTACATTTAATTATTTTTAGTCACCCTCACATTTCCTTCTCCACTTTATTGCTTGAAAAGAGTACATATAGATAATCCCAAGATCCTCTATTGTGAAGACTGGAAAGCAATCATTTACTCTTATTCTTCAGTGGAATTACTTGTTTGACCAACTGCTCACCAGTTCAAGTAAGGAGTTAACAGTGAGTCATATGGTAAGCACCTATTTCCTGTGTGCTAGATTGTGCTTTTAGGCCCACCACTCAGGAGCACAATGGTTCCTGAAGGTCCTATTGCACTAGAGTGGCAGGGGAGAAATTTGCAACACCCCTTTGTGGGGTGCAGCATACTTTTCTGGTGCCTGTAGCCAGTTCTAATGGCCAGCACATTGTGAGACAGACCAATGGAGCCTTTCACTCACCACCCTATCCATCGATTTGCAGCTAGAGGAGCATATGGTACATTGTACTGACACACTGCGTAGCTAAGATCCAGATAGCTCTAATGTGGCCATGCAAGGTGATAATTCTTACTCCTCTATCTTTGTGGTCATGTTAAGATTAAGCACATTCTAGCCTTCATCTAGGTCCATGCCAATAATCAACAGTTAAATGATATTTCTGCAACAGCATTGTGAAGTGCTGTAAGCAACGTCCAAAGTGAAATTCAGTGACAAATATTCCCAGCTATTCAGTTGTTGATTTTGTTCTGACTTCAATTATTTCTAATATTACTGTTTTGTTTCATTTCTAATTAAAAATGTTGCTATTGTGGCACTTTTGTAGATCTTGCCAGATTGTTAATAGTAGTACCCAACGTGTTTCTTTATTCTGAGCTTTCAATACTTAGGTTAGGAGCCAAACAAAAATAGAG
Organism: Terrapene triunguis; assembly: GCF_002925995.2. NCBI lineage: Eukaryota > Metazoa > Chordata > Testudines > Emydidae > Terrapene > Terrapene triunguis. The sequence continues at coordinate 22,956,834 of NW_020664464.1, read as the reverse complement.
ATGACTGAAAATTAGTTTCTCTGTTTGTGTGTATTGAGGCTATAATAGCTACATATTTAGGAAGTCTATGAAGAATGAGTGGGAAAGTGGGACCCCTTCCTGCCTCTCCACAGGCCTGGAGACAGGCCTGATCAAATGGAGTTTATGGAAAGAGTCAGAACAACAACAAAACTATTAACTGTCCGAAAATGAATTCCTGTTTTTGTACTTTAATGCAGTAACTTAGCTCTTTAAATGATAGAATTACTATACCAGCGCTAGATATCTAAAATGGAAAAAAGAAACTCAAAGAAAACCACCTTAACATTGTTGTCTTTCCAGAAAATAAATAAATAAATAGTTTGGGTTTTGTTTACAAAAAATGGATTTTAGTTATTGAAAACTATTTTTAGACCCTTTTCTTACTATATAAAATGTCAACGTTGCTGCCCAAAATAAGTATCTAAAAATATATAGTCCTTCCTTTGGATTGCAAGTGAAATTTTCACTACAGTAACAGAGGTCACGTTTTGCTGTGTTTCTTTCCAACAAACATGAATAATGTAGACTTGAAGTTATTTTTCTTAGCTAGGTGTCAAGTACAAGATTAAAGGAGGATTATTTGATCAGGGTGTGGATCTGGGTAAGAAACCATACTACATAATCCATATTTGTTTTGGATGTTGGCCAGAAGTTCATGATATCTATTGTTTGGCCAATGGATTGTGGTGCTGGCACAGGATGATCTTATGATATCTCCAATATCTATGGGCTAAAATACTATTAAAATCTGCTTTTGTAGAACAGTCTGCTAGTGTAAGGCTACTGCAACATAAATCTGAGTGGTGCTGGGGGATCAACATGAGCATGTTAACAGCCCAGCTGGGGAAGGAAGGTAGAGAAGGAAGATTGAATATAGGGAGAAAGAGGGGGAAAATCCTCTTCCCCATTGAAGTCAATGTAAAAACTTCCATCGACTTCAATGGGGAGAGGATTTCACCCCAGGTATTTTGCGAGAGTATCCAACCCAGAATCCAGCAACTCCACAAAGAATCCTATACCAAACAATTGCACAAAGAATCATGGGACAACTAGTATAAACTGGTGTGACTTCTTTGTCTGTAACATAACTACATTTATTACACTATCTGAGGCTCTGTAGCCTAGTAACATGAGCTTCTTTGTTGTCCGAGACTGGGTAGAGTCCCTCTTTTCTGTTTGCACCATATTGACTGCTGTGTGTGATGTGTCTGGACCAGAAGTCCCGCACCTAGAATAATTCAAATTAACAAATAAGAAACACTAGCTTTCTAAGTATGTCTTAGGGACATTAGCACTTACTAAGAGGAAGTACACAAAGAAAGAAGCAGAAGCTCATCATAAATAGCAGCTACAATAACCACCAGCAGTAGTTTGTCAGTATTGAAAGAAGCATATTGAAAAAAGCAGATCTGAACTCCAATAGCAGGAGCAGTGTCAGCATTACCATGGAATGAATATTTTTTTTCTGGTGACATGGCACATGTTTTAATGTCATAGAATGCTGAAAAGAAATGTGATCTTACTTAGGACCCAGTCCTGCTCCATTTGAAGTCAATGTAACTTTGGTTATTAACTTAAAAGGAATTAGCATCAGGCCTTTAACGGCATGTCTTGTGAGAAAAATGGGGGGGAAAGTAGGCAAATTATTTAGCTAGGTGAATGTCTTTCTTCCAGCTGCTAGTGATTTTTCAAAAAGTTACTGAGGCAGCAAATTCCATAGTTCATACTTTGTCATGATCCATGACTGACACAACTCACTGTGTACAATGGAGCCATTCAATAATGGCAGTATGTCCTACGGATGCAGAATTAGAACAGTAGACAGCTGAGATGAATGATGGCATGTGGTAGATAACTACTCTTGATCAGGCTGAAGTTTCTATTACCATGATGCACCTAATAAATATTATGACATATGCTCTTTGTTTAAAAACCCAATGAATAAGAGAAGATAGTAAGGACATCTTGGTACTCCTTTAATCTATCATTTCATGGTGAATGCATGCCGGTGAAAGGGAGATGCCCTAGAACTCACTTCTTGCTAGAGCAAAGATCTGTCTCCCCCCTCCAAGATCATGGAAAAATTAACTCTGGAGCAATTGTTGGCATAGGGAAGCATGACCCAAAGCATGTCATTTCTGTTCTAATAACTTTGGGCCTATCCCTTTCTTTCCCCCTCTTAAACTTCTAGCTTCTGAACAGGGGAGAGGAGGAGCTACCACCAGAACTGATGTGATCTGGGTGCAGGGGGATTGTTAAAGTTCTTGTAGTCCTGAGTTCAGGGACTGAGTTCTTCTTGCACACTAGGATACTTGTTATATTTACTCACATACACTAAGACATATTGACTTCATATTGTAGTTGGCTGCTGTCTGATGGAACCTGGCTGGAGACTTCAAATTCTTGTATAGTTCTAAACGTCTTTCGAACTGTGATTAAGTCCCACATTTGTACTTGCTCTTTTGAAGTTTGAAACATATCCACACTATTCAGTGTGCTGTTTAAAATTTATTTATTGAGATGGTGGTGGTATTGCTCTTTGTTTCAGTGGGAGGCATGAGAAACACAAACTGTTTATTTGAAACAATATTGTCCCTTTGAAAAACATGAATTGAATGGCTTCCCTCTGTGGGTTACTTTGTATGTTCTGCCGTGGCTGTGAAAAGGATGTCCTATCTGAGCACAAGTAGCCTCTGTGTGCTTCCTGCAAATATCCTTTATTCACTCCCAATTCTTGTCCTTAATGTGCTACAGAGTAGAGAAATGATAATACTTGGATTAACATGCCTGAAGTCAAATTAACTCTTGTTTTGCCAGTTTGGCTCAGTTTGCAGTTAGTTCACACAAATGATCCCACATCCTTTCCTGAATTGCACTATGTATGCTGTATCTTCAGAAGCACAGTGTCCATTCTCATCCTTGTCTGAGTAAGTTTGGGGTCTTTCACTGTACCCTTCCTCCATGAATCTAAAACATAAACCAGGAGTGGGTTTAGGTTTGTGAAAATAACTTTTACCAAAAGCAAAATAACCTCTTGCCTTGTCCCCTTTCTAATTTTTAACTGAATCATCACTGAAATCACTTAACTAAGCCAGATGCCTAGGTACACTTATTCTCCAAATGCTGGAAATTTGAATTGAATATTTCAACAGACCACTTAGCCCAAGTCAGGCATTGGAACAATTTGTATAGTGGGGGTGCTGAAAGCCACTGAACTAAACTGTAAACCCTGTATGTGATGGAAACCACTTCAAGTCAAGGGGTGCTGCAGCACCCCTGCCCCAGGTTTTCACATTTTGTATGCAGGTATCCTAGGATTTTGGAAATCACATTTAACAAATATATAGGTTTTAGGTTGCTTTCTAAACAGCTCTCTCTTTTTTGAGGCATCAATCACAAGTATAACCTTGTGAAAAATTTATCCAGTATAGCTCCTCATGAAGGGTTTTATTCAGCATAGAAACAAAGTAATAGAAGGCATAACATCAACAACTTTCCTAGTCCACCGCTTCTTCACAGCTTTCCATTGTTTAAATGTTGTGTATATAGATCTATATATAGAAAGTTGACATAATACTTCAGAGACCACCTGCTATTGCATGGAAAACTCAAATATTCTATTACAAACAATTCTAGCTGTGTTCCATAAGTTTTTTTGTTTCTCTCTCTTTCACTTTCACACCCTTCATCTCACTTCTCATAAGTGGTCCTTAAGTATTTCTTATTTGACAGCAGCCCTGGTAATGGCACAAATTATGGAAAAGGGCTCCTTAACTGGCACTCCAAGGATCTCAGGCAGGTTTTAACCTCCAGAAAGCCGCCTTCACTGCCGCTTCCTCTTAGAGATTGGAGTTTTATTAATCTCTTCAGGACAGTTTTAGACATTTGGGGAATTTCACTCAGTCTTAGGTGATGTAATTAAAAGCAAAACTTGTTAAGAATGGAGAGAGAAGATCAGATTAAAACAAAAGAATCCTCATTCATAACGCTTCTTGTCTGACATTTGATAAAAGTTAAGCTAGGTTAGGTACCTTTCAGGTTTGTTACAGTTCATACAGAAACTGCATTCCATTTTCTCACAGAGCTTTCTTCTCTCCCACTTGATGTCTCTTTGAGATGCACAAAGTCCTGTTCTGTGAGCTCTTTTGAATTTTGTCTCAAGTCCCTGCCTTATTTATTGGCTGTGATTCTTTTGAGCTTAATGGTATTACCCTGCTCATTGTAATATTCCGCATTTCTCTCAAAAGCATGTGAACTGGTGTCCTTGTTCACAATCCTATCAACTCTCCCCGCAGCAACCTGGTGTCCCCTCAGATTAGTTCAGGACCGTGTTGAGTTCCTGTTTCTGCTCCACCTTTGCTTCCTAGTACCTGAAAGTATTCCTTTGAAGGTAAATCCTCACAGCTGGGGATTTCCTGCTTCCTTTTCTAAGTCATCTGCATTCCATGTCATTGCCAACCTTTTCCGGCTGGTCTTAACAGTGTATTGACATGTTAATTGACTTAACTAGAGTGACAGCCTAAAACAATCGGCCGCTTTAGAGATACAGGCTGACTTGATTCTATAATTCATACCTAATATTAATTCTGTTCTACCAACGATCACATAGCAAACATCAGCTGTCACCCTCTTGTTTACTGTTTCATAAAAATAAGATAATGAGGTTTTGTGCTTTACAAACAAAGGGGCGAATCTTGCCCACCCTCTGTGACCACCAAAATTCCATTAACTGTAGACTCTGTACCCTTCTACTGCCACATGGGGCATGATACCAGGGCACCTGCACAGAAGGTGGAGCCAAGAGAGGGATTAAGGGTTGGGACCAAAGGATCCATTGCTATGCCAGATCCCCTGGTTGCTTCCTCCTTCCTCTCCCATGTGGTTGAGTGAGAACTGGGTATGGAAGCTACTGCTGCTGCTCTTTTGTTTAGGAGGGAGGATCCCATTCCAGTGACACATCCTCTTCTCCCCCTTGCCTCCACCGTGGAGCAGAGTAGTGCAAAGGCCAGATTTCTAATGGCATGCTCTTGCCAAGGATTTGGGCTATATAAAATAGATTTCTGAAGAGGTCACCTGCACTTGCTGACAATACTGCAGACATGGCATAGGAGGAGGATAGCCAAGAGCAATTTGTAATGGATAAAACTGGGACACTGATGTTTTGCTGGACTAACTTCCTCTCCCTCTAACTACATGCACACACTCAGTTGGAGAAGTAGAATCCCTTCTTTTTTTTTTTCCTTATTGATCATCCCTGAAGATAGGACAGGGGACACGTGTAAGAATTACTGGTAATGACTCAGATTGTCCCTGGGGATAATTAATGGAAATTGACATCTCCAAAGTGAGCAGTGAACATTACCACTCTTTAATTACTATTAGCTTCCAGAAATTGGTATTGTCATACAGGCACTCCTTTGACAGCTGGCCCACAACTGTAGCTTCATCCACTCTGTATCCATTTAGCAACTGATACAATGACTAATATTTCATTTGCATTTTTAGTATAACATCATAAACAACCAAGGGATGTCTTTAATACAGCAACAAATAAGCAATGTCTTTTTTTATTTTTTGAAGGTTGTAGCTATGTAATTTATACATGTCTTCATAACTCTTTACCACATGGCAGTAGAGATACAGGTAAACAATATAACAGCACTTCACCCACATTTCTACAGTCTACTCAGCAGATTTACATAACTATATGTGGTTTTACAGATAGGATGCATGTCATTAAACTAGAATACTCAGACAAATATTTTGCTGTCTTACTTAAGGTTTTAAGAATGCTGTATAGCAGAGGATTCATAGGCTCTCTGGACAGAGGTTATGAAGCATATTTGTATTTTCCCAGTGCTGTGGGTTTTCTGAAGTTTAATTGATAAACCAAATTTCATTCAGTACTAAATTGAATAAAAGTGATCATGCAGCTAATTGACTGCCATTGCACAAGTGTTAATCGTGTGTGTAATAGCAGTAGAGGATTACATTAGAACTGGGTAAAATTTTTCAGCTGAAAAATGCAGATTTGATTTAACCAAAACAATTTGTGAATTCAGGTAAAATTTGATAAAAATACTGAAAAATTGAAGTGTTACAATCAAAACACCCTCTTTTGTTTAGAATTTCACTGCAATTTTACTTAAAAAAAAAAAGTTTTTAAAAGACACTTTTGTTTGGGCCGAATGAAATGTTTTAATTCAACCCCAAAAATTTGTTATTTGCTCTAGATTAGATTTAGAGCCACCTCGGAGGGAGGAGATGTGTACTCTTGAGTCCTGTCCTCCGCCCCTCCCCTTTTATCAATATCGTCTTCCATTTAATTAGTTCTCTCCTGAAGCTGATTTTCCTTGGTATCTGCACTCTCACACAGTAGGAGTTATTCCCTATGTCCTATAGCCATCTCCTCACATTGTCACCACATATACAGTCTGCATCTTTTCTCATTCTTTTACCTCTGTCCTGCTCAGTTCACCCTGCTTTGTCACCAGTCATTTTATTCCTTACATTTCCTGTTCCAACTCCTTTACACTCCACCTATTTTCTCAATATCTTGTTGTCATGCTTTCCCTTTATCCCTTATATTAACTAAACACACAAAATCATCACTTACAAAGTTTGCAGATAACACACCGATTACGGCAGTGGTAAATAATGAAGAGGACAGGTCACTGATACAGAGCAATCTGGATCGTTTGGTAAATTGGAGGCAAGCAAACAATATGTATTGCAATACAGCCAAATGTAAGGTTATACATCTAGGAACAATGAATGTAGGCCCTCCAGAGCAGCCCATAGCTTGGTTTACTCAATGGATTAACCCTATACACAACATTCGCTCCCCATTTCTGGATTTCAGGAGCTTTCTGAGATGCCCAAGGCCCTCCACCTGTTAATCTCTTGGAATTTCTGAATGTCTCAGAAGATGATCTTTTCATAGTCAAACCTAATGAGAAAGAGGGAAACCAGAGGGAAGCAGTGACTCTGCAGTCACTCTGACCAGGTGGTGGTGTCATAGTGGATAATCAGCTGAACATGAGCTCCCAGTGCAAGTCAGTGTCTAAAAGAAATAATGTTGTTATTGGGTGTATAAACAGGCATAGGCCCTGGAGCTGGGGAAGTCACTTGGGCCATGGCCTGACCACTTTTTGGCCCTGCTCAGGGTAGGCGATCTGGCAGTGCCAGGACCAGAGCGGGGGTGGGAAAGGGCATTGAGGAGAAAGAGCCCTGCCTGCATGTTATGGTGAGAGCCAACCAGGCTGGAGTGGGGTGCTGGGCTGCCCCATGGAACTTGAACCTGTGCAGTGTAAGTGCAAGGTTGTCTCACTCTGCACCATCACTGGGGTTTACTCCCTGCCCCCCTCATCTTAAATGGCACTCCACAGTAGCAGTAAGGAGGTTGTTTCCTTTGTTTTGGCACTAGTGTGAATGGCTACTAGACAAGTGTATCCAGTTCTTTTATCCCCATTTCAAGAAGGATGCTGACAAATTGGAGAAGGTTCAGAGAAGAGCCAGGAGAATGGTTAAAGGATTGGAAAATATTCCGTATAGTGATAGACTCCCACCAGCAAAATTTATTTATCTTCTCAAAAAGAAGGTTAAGGGGTGATTTGATTGTATCCTATGGGTACCTACATAGGGAACAGAAATTCGATAATAGAGAGCTATTTGATTTTGCTGACGAAAATATAACACGATCCAGGGGGAAAGTTAAAGCTAGACAAATTCAGACTAGAAATAAAATGCACATTTTTACCAGTTAGGATAGTTAACCATTGGAACAGCTTATCAAGAGTAGTGGTAGGTTTTCCATCATTGGAAATTTTTAGATCAAGATTGGATGGTTTTTTAGAAGATATGCTCCAGTTCAACTAGAGCTATTAGACTTGAAGCTGGAATTCAATTCAGGGAAGTCCTATGGGCTTGAGTTATGCAGGAGGTCAAAGTAGATTATCACAATAGTCCCTTCTGGATTTAAAATCTATTAACCTTATTCCACTCCCACGTTCTGCTCTCCCATGACACTCTCATGAATACTATTTTATGCCACTGGTTTAGGTATTTTCCAGCCTGCAAAATAAGTGAAGTTTTGCTAAGATTTTCTCATTTTCTGGCAACTTCACACCTGCAAAGAAAATTTCACAATCCGGGGAAGAAAACTTTTAAATAAAATTTCTTTCTAAATTAAAGAAAGTCATTTAAAAAAAAAATTCAATGGACTATGACAATTTACACCAGCTGAGGATTTGCCCACTAGTTTTTAGGTTTTGCTTTGATTATGCTAGTAGCTGGTTAACTTACTACAGTCTATACAAAAACTGATGAGCAAACATATTTTAGTTTAACTGGTAAATGTATAATCTGTCTTTCACTTGTCCTGGAATTATATGAACAAACACTAACTGAAGAATATGTTACACACACACACACACACACACACACACACACACACACACACACACACACACACACTATACGAGATTTCTCTCTCTCTCTGTGTGTGTGTGTGTGTGGTGGGTTTTTTTCTTGATGTTTTGCAGAAGGATTTTTGTGTGGACCGCTAAAATTATTTGCATATTTAAAATTCAAGCAGGAAATCTTATGAGAATAAGTTGTCTTTTGAGTTTGTGATATTTTCTTTCTCTGTCAGGGCTGCTCCAAACTATCAATACTGTACTGTGTACCGAACACTAATCATCCTGACCACAAAGTTTAGCCATTATTTATTTTCATCGGAATCATGCCAAAATCAATCTGAGTTTACTTTCATTTCTGGGTACAATTGGGGTACAACCGGGGAACAATGAAAACTCAACTCAGCACTAGCAATGTAAACAAGCAAAGGTAGAATACAAAATAAATATGTAAGTGAATCTTGTGGACAGAAGACTGTTTCTCCCCTGCGGTTTGCCTTTCAATAGGTTTGCAATCAGTTCCTGAGGCATTTAGAAAATCATAAGAGAAATTCTGAGTGACTAACAGGTGAAGGGCCTTTAGATCTCTCAGAAAACTCTTGAAATACAGAAAAGGGGAGGGAATGTTGGGCACAGGTTTATCCTTTGACAAACCCAAATGGGCTATTCTGGAGGGCATAGTTGGTCAAAGTTTAGAATGTTACAGTAACCTTTCAGTGTTGGGAATGGAGAAGAGTTAAGGGTGAGGAGACAGCCAAAGGCTAAAAGAAAATGGAAATTGAGGAAGAAGTGGGTTGTTCCCAGAAGATCTCTGAGGAGCATCAAATAGACCAGATAAATTTAGATTTTCATCAGAAAACTATTCAAAGCTCTGACTCTTTTGAGTATTATCCATCATTTAGAGTTTCCTCAGGTGCTACACACCCAACCTGCATTTTTGAAGAATTCAATATATCAGATGACTAGATTACCTGTCAGTATCTTGGTGGTTCTGATAATGCATGTGGACTAGGTTTTTCAGTAACTGCCATGTGTTGCCTAGGAGAATGTTTGTTTGCTTAAGAAGTCATTATAATTTACCTTATAACCACCAGCCATTATTTCATATAGCATTGGTTTGTTACAGTTCAGGGGTGAGCTGCACTTGTGGTCCTTCTTTCAGTCTGTCTGTGGGCACTTCTTTGAAATGTCAGGCCTACACCTGCACTTCTCTGAGTGGAACTCCATAGTTCACCCTACTTTAGACAGGATCACCAGGTTACTGCACCACGTTTACCCACTGTATTTACCTCCAGCAGGCCCACCTAGATTTGGAATCCTCTCTGGGACCTATGATCTTGTGCTGGTAAAAATAGTGACCGAAAACACCTTTTTCAAAACAGAATATGATTTATTTATCCCAAGGAATATTGTAAGCAGAGAGAAGTGGGTTAAAAGTAACAAAAGCCTAAATGTATATTACCATGGACCTACCTGGCCAACTCTAGGTAGACACCCTCTTATCCCTGTTGCACCATGTTAGTCTATTTCTCTGTAGACCTTCTCTCTCCCATCTACTTATTACAAGGCTCAGCTTTTTAACTGATTCAAAGCCCTTTGTCCAAAGGTCCCCACCTAAAAGCCTTTGAGGTTTCCAGCTCAAACCCTGGGAGTTTCCTCCTCTCCACTGTAAGATTAGCCAAATCCTTATTCCACATTCAGAAAGTAAATTTCAGAGGAATTATCACCTCCATTGTGTCTCTGAATATGGCTGTCTACACCTACTAAATTTTGGGTTCCTGCAGTCCAAAACTAGCAAACTGATTTAACTCCTTAGTTACCCTTTAGCCAGTAACACAATAACCACCAAGTTTCTCTAACATTCATGGAAATGAATATATATAGTTCCCAGGTTATTTCACATGTGTGAACACACATTTCAATGGTGGTATACCACATAGGGTATTAGAAAAAAAACTAGAAAGATTTTATTATTAAAATCAAGTGTATTTCATTTTAAACCAACTATATATATGTGAATCGGTTCCATCTAAAATAGTTTATAACAAGGTTCTTATAGGTGATCCAAACAATTTACTTTCCGTGACTACAATATATTCTGCCTTTTGTCATATTAAAATAGGTACCCTTTTTATATACTTTCAAAAATGGATTATATGATATTTACGTATGCAATGCAGCTGACAGAATGTTTGAAAATTATTTCTCCACACAAAAGTCTGGTAGGTTGTATAAATGCAGGTCTTACAGTTCAACAGACATCATTAGGTTTGGAATGCAATCTCTGAATCTCCGTGCTCTGGAAGTGAAGGAGCCAGGGAAGCTTAAAAAAGAAAAGAGTAGGTGAGTTAGTAAATAATTCAAAATCATTCCTTTCAAACCATATCTCCGTACAGCTTGAAAGTCTGATTTTTAAATGCCAATATGGGAGAAAGCACAACTTTCTCTACATCTCCCAATTATTATTTTTTTAAATTTCTAAATAAAACCAACATCATTGGTTGTTTATTATTGGCAGCAATAAATAAAAATGAGTGATCCAAGAGTAAGATTGGTGATCTTCACTGCTGTGGAATTGATGAGAAATAAAGGGTATACTGTAATTCACACATAAAGGGTAAAATAAAATTAGGTATTGGTAATGATAAAAAAGCTCTAGTAGTGGTTCTAGTGACAACTGCAAGATAGCCAGGAAAAAAGTCAAGCAAACTCCAAAATGCCCACAGTAATCAAAACTAGAGGTGGGTGGGAAACAATCTTCCCATGCTGTGAAAAGTTTTGAGATCAAAACATGTTTATGTCCAAAATTGGGATGAAAAGTGGAAAACTTGAAAATGTTCACAAACCAAACATCCAAAAAGATTTAGTTTGAGTTAATCAAAATATTTCATTTTGACTTTGAGCATAGTTTTATTGTGGCTTAAATTTCTAATTAAAAAGTCATTTCACAGAGGAAAATGAGAACATTTTCATTTTGAAAGTGTGCTTTTGTTTTGACAACTTTAAAACTTTGTTTTCAATTTTTTTTTCAAGTTGAAACAGGCCCTTTAACATGAAAAATATCAGTTTAGACAAATTGGCATTTTCTGATGAAAAACCTTTCATTGAAAAATTCCTGACCGGCTCTAATCACAACATACATATGAGAAAAGCCCTACTGAGAGTCCACAAAGAATGAAAGGGTGAGTAAGGATGAGGAAGTATTGAAATACTTGAGATTGGGGGGGGTGGGGGTGTACAGGTTATCTCGGCATTTCCTCTCTACTAATGTTCCAAAATATGTATTGATTGCTTGATCCAATTACTATACCTATCATCAAATTCAATGTCAGGGTTGTTAGAAAAGAGTCACACTAGAGTATGAGTTGGAGAAACAGTAAAGCACTGCGGTAAATACTTAGGGAAGGTGTCTTCGTATTCTTCTGGAATTCTTGCTTTAATTAGTTTTTGTTAATAACCAGTATGCAGTTCAAACTAAGATTCCAGGATAACTAGATAATAGTTGGCATAATTTTGAGTTCCTCTCTATCACTTACTCATTAGTGTCTTCTGTACTTTAACAATGAAGTTTCTGCATACTTTTGTAATTTTTTTTTAAATAAGTCATGCAAGAACTATTTCTAAATACTTTCTCAAGAATGAGAAAATCAACCTTACATTATTTCAATATTTTGTCAACTCGACACAATGCAGAAACACTCAAGTTTTGATTAAAGCTTACTTGGCTGAAATGTTATCTGATTCTCGGGGTGCTTTTTTTTTTTTTTTTTTTTAAATGCATCTCTTAGGAGAATTCGTGGGCACTAATGCTTTATATATCCCGCTGCAAAGAGTTTAAATCATCATTTTTTCTCTTTGCATGCATATTTCCCTATAATAATTTCACTTAACTATTCTGGATATTTTTCTCTTGACATTTATATGCAAATATACAGTATATAGATTAGGAGTAAGAAAATGTACAAACCACCTGCTTCCAAGAGTCAGAGTGCGTTACCCTGACCTCCCACTGAGTAGCACCTTACTCCCAAAGCAGTCCTTCAGGGGGAGTATCACAAGTGGACCCAAAGAATGTGCTATCTTTGATGTGCTGGTTATTTATTTCCCCATCAAATGTCTCATGCTTTCTTCCACACCACCCCTGGCTCATGGTTCAGATTTGCTGAATTGGTCTAAAATAGCACTATCTTTCCTCTTGAACACCCACATCTACTATGATTCCTTGAAGCTGACTGATAAATTGATGCTAATAATGATAGTGTAATCAGAGTCGGGTGTTCAAATAAGGTCCAATCATGAGAGATCTTGCAGATTATTAGAGGATGATGCTCTAATGTAAAAGGCACTGACTACTACCCCTACTGTGGTGTGATCAATTATATGTGCATCTTTTACATTTGATTGTTAATTATATGTGTAATAATCATCTCATCAGAACTTTTCATACTCTCATTCAGCCAAGTGGCAAAATGGAACATATGCATATGTGTAATGTATTTGATTTTGGACTGAATTTCAGGTTTGTGTTACAGCCTGCTGTACATTTGACTCCCTGTTACTGAAATATTTACTGCCATGTTTGTTTAGATTGATATTTGTGAGTGTGTATGTAAATGAAATAAAATTATGGTGAGAACTACAATATAAAGCAAAAAAATTCTTATCAACATAGTATAAAATACCGCTAAATGACCAATTAAAAATGTTAGAGATAAAAGAAATTCATTTCACAATATGTAGCTTTTAAAATATACATATTAATTTGTATTATGGGCCAATATTCCAGTAATGGCATCTACAGATGTGCTCATAAAAAGTGCATACAATTATGTACCTACATTTGAATGCACACTTACCATGGTTGCATACACAAATCAGGCACTTTTCTGTGCAATTAGCTAGTTCTGGTTAAGGTGTGGACTGTGATTTGGGAGACACTTAGCTAGTCTCTTTGGGTATCTCTACACTACATTGAAGACCTGGGCTCTAACTCAGGTTTGAGATCAAACTCCCCTATCATTCATACACAAATATGTCTGACTAGGGTCAGCAAGCACTTGAGATGTGAAATGTTGATAAATGCAAAGTAATGCACATTTGAAAGCATAATCCCGACTCCGTAGACTGTCGGCCCTTTATCAGTTGAAACTGAGCCGATCACAACACGTCTTCCAATCTTCTCTTGCTCTGGCCATCCTTCACCATGCTTGTCCATATCTCCTTGTTAGGAAGTCATCCCACCTCTTTGGAGGCTGACCGCGTGGCCATTTCTGTTCTCGTAGATATCACTCGGATATAGCTATGGTCAATCTGTTGTCACTGAGTTGGGCCACATGTCCCGCCCACCGCATTTTGCTGAGCCTGCTTTCAACAACAATGTCTCGCACTCCAGACTGTTGCATAATTATCTCGTTGGGGATCTGATTGCGGAGTGAAATGCCCCAAAATGTTCATTCCCTCGTCTCTGCCAATATAGCTAGTCGTTCTCATGCATTTCGTTCTCTGATACTGTACCGTCCTATGAACTTTTCACCATCTTTCCCTCTTCCAACCTTGGCGTTAAAAACTCCCATCACAATCGTCCATAATCCCAACTATACATATAAAATGATGGGGTCTAAATTAGCTGTTAACACTCAAGAAAGGGATCTTGGAGTCATTGTGGATAGTTCTCTGAAAACATCCACCCAATGTGCAGCGGCAGTCAAAAAAGCAAACAGAATGCTGGGAATAATTAAGAAGGGGATAGAAAATAGGACTGAAAATATCATGTTCCTTCTATATAAATCCATGGTATGCCCACATCTTGAATAATGTGTGCAGATGTGGGCACCCCATCTTAAAAAAAGATATATTGGAATTGGTAGAGGTTCAGAAAAGGCAACAAAAATTATTAGAGGTATGGAACGGTTTCTGTATGAGGAGAGATTAATAAGACTGGGACTTTTCAGCTTGGAAAAGAGACGGCTAAGGGGAGATATGATTGAGGTCTATAAAATCATGACTGGTGTAGAGAAAGTAGATAAGGAAGTGTTGTTTACTACTTCTCATAACACAAGAACTAGGGATTACCAAATGAAATTAACAGGCAGCAGGTTGAAAACAAATAAAAAGGAAGTATTTTTTCACACAATGCACAGTCAACTGGTGGAACTCCTTGCCAGAGGATTTTTGAAGGCCAAGACCATAACTGGGTTCAAAAAAGAACTAGATAAATTCATGGAGGATAGGTCCATTAATAGCTATTAGCCAGGATGGGCAGGAATGGTGTCCCTAGCCTCTGTTTGCCAGGATCTCAGAATGAGCAACAGGGGATGGATCACTTAATGATTACCTGTTCTGCTCATTCCCTGTGAGGCACCTGGCACTGGCCACTGTTGGAAGACAGGATACGGGGCTAGATGGACCTTTGGTCTGACCCAGTGGGGCCATTCTTATGTACCTTTCTATAAGTTATTTTAATAACTAATTGGTTGAAAGAACCAACATTATTAATAAACTTGTATGTAGATCAACAAAATAAAGTAGCCAACCTATCTGTAAACAGGAGAATTTATTAATTAGGTTTGATTATTGATCGAATCAGTTACTGAACTGTTCCTGAAATTGGGATGGGTTTGTATATTCCAAGAGGTCTTTTGGTAAAAAATATTTATGATGTGGCCCAAGAATTTTGGGTTTTTTTTTTTTGTTTGTGTGTGTTTAATATATACCAAAAGACATTACATTAAAATATGTACCATTGATCTCTTAATATTCTAAAATAATGCAAATTATTCTTAGCCTTTTAAAATATTTAAACAAATTACAGAAACAGATTATTCCATTGCCTGGAGGTAATGGATATGGGAATGATTTGAAAATAAATACTAAAGAAGAAAGTTAACAGCCTGATAATAAAAAATAAATAAATAAAAGGAGACCTAGCAATCAGCTCAAAAGTCAGCATTTATACAGCTATAGAGGATGAGGTGGACATGTTATACATTACTCCTAGGAAAAACAAATGTATTTCACTAGAATGGCTGAATATAGTATCAGAAAACCTTTTTCCTTTCATGAAAAGTCTTTATGGACAGCTATGAGATAACTTGGGGAGTGAGCCAGCCCAACAGCTACAGAACTACAGGTCCATGACCAGCGGCACAACCAGAATTTTCCTAAGGAGGAGGCCAGAGCTCTCCCCATCTGACCTGCACCCAGCTCCAAGCTCCCATACCCAGCCCCACACACTCCACCCTGCACCAAGCCTCAAGTTCTCCCCCATAACCAGTCCTGAGTGCTCTCATGCTGTCTCTGCTCCCAGCCCTGTACTCTCAACCCTGTTTTCCACACATGTTTTCCTTCTGCTGTCCCCCACCGAGGGCCATGATCTTCCCCAAGTCAGACACAAGCTTTTTCCCAGGGAGGTGGTAAGGCTGAAGAGCTTCATACCCACAATAAGCCAGTCCATTCTGGAAGCCTCAGACCCCATCCTCTTGCATTTCTGCTTCCCTAGGAAGCATCAACAGCCTGGATCCAATCCTCCCACCTTCATGGGAATTGGAGGGTTCCCAGCACCCCTTGCTCTGCCTTTCTGCAGGGGCTAGAGGTGCCCATCAGCACCAGAAGAACTGTAAAGGTGGGGGAACCTAAGCAGGCACACAGGGTCTCAAACACTCAAATTTGGCCTGGTCACCCCCTGCCATGACAGATGGGTGACCAGGCCAAATATCCAGCTTTGTTTGGGGCCTCAGTCCCCTCCCACTTGTCCCATGCTTGTGACAGAGCACTGCATGAAGAATTCAGAAACAAGCAACAAAATTATCTGTCTTGGGTGTGAATAAGGAAAATGCTGGAGACCTTGACTGAGCTGGCTATAGGCAAGGAGGGGTTAGTATAGAAAAAGACCTTGATGCCTTTGTCAAAACGAAACAAATCCTGGGCAGAGATCAATTCATTAATGTCACTCTGAATAATGATTTATTATGGTGTCTGTAGCAGAAGTTCCCTCAGACACTGCAAGCTGTTGCCTTAGAAATTGAGCCTTCCTAATTAGCTAGCTGACATACAGGTGGATCATTCAAGATGGTGTACTGTCTGGTCTGACTAATGCACAAAACAAGCATCAACAATGATGAAACTGGCAAAAATAGATAAAAAAGAAACCCCCAAAGAACAACAGTGGAGACAGCTGGTGCAGCAGGTCAATGCAGAAAAGCTCTAGGAGATAAATTGGAGCCAGCTCACCCATTAAATACATATGGAATATGGTAATGAGTCGAGCATGCAGCAGAGATGAGTCCATATGTTTGTTTAAAAACTAAATACAGCACTGCGTGAATATGTTGAGGAAGTGATATAATGGGGCACGGAAAGGGACAAAAAGGAGCAGCTTTCTAGGTATGTATGCAGTGTTGTTGTAGCCGTGTTGATCCCAGAATATTAGAGATACAAGGCGGGTGAGGCAATATCTTCTATTGAACCAACTTCTATTGGTAAGAGACACAAGCTTACACTGAGCTCTTCTTCAGGTCTGGTCTGTGTAATCTTGAAAGCTTGTGCATATATAATTTTTAAAAAACAGCATCACAGAACTAAGCAGAATTCAGATCTCACTGTTATCTGTTCTAAATTTAGACTCTGATCCTGCATGTGCTTAGACACAATTATCTTTATGCACGTGAATAGTCCCATTGAATTCAATGGGTAAAGTGTCTCATTTGCCTAAGTATTTGCACAATCCAGGCACTAGAGACAGCAGCTCTCAAGCAGGTTTTACCTTTAATAAAATGATTTCTCCAATCTGAATTATAGCCTCTGTTGCCTAATTTGACCAAGCATGATATTTCAAAAGCGAGAGGTAGAGGTGCCTTGGCTGGATGCTGCTACTGTGGCCTAAACTCAATATAAAAAGGTCTGAGGATGTTACTCGTGTTGGAAAGCTGGCATTGTCTACCAAGTAGCATTTAAGGATAAAAAATGCAACCTGTCATGACCCCATACATTTCAAGTCTAAGGGCTCTCTCTTCTGCTACAGAGTTTGAGAATAAATAATGGTGTTGGGTATATGAATTAACAATGATTAAAGACTGTCAATAACCGGCTCAAACAGAATTATTTAATCAAAGATTATTAATCAGAGATTAGTACAGCACAATACCGAAAGAATAGAAACATTACCTCCCTTGGAATAAGGTAAAGAGCTGGCCTCTGTGTCTCTCCCCTTTGTGTCTGGTGAGATGCTAACAATTTTGCATTCTTCAAACTCGGTTTTAAGCCCTTGTCTTTTATAGGGTGTGAGACAAAGAAAACCCCTTTGGTGGATAGAATAAAAATTTTCCATGATCGATTTCACTGTAAATTTGACATGTTTGTTTACCTCATTACTTATTATTGGTAGAATAGTTGATATGTATATAAAATTAATATTCAAAAAGGGGACTAAAAGGATTAATATTTACTAATAGGTACTAACTGGTGAACTGAATCGTTAATTTGATAAACAGCATGAATGTTAAGTATCAGAGGGGTAGCCGTGTTAGTCTGTATCTGTAAAAAGCAACAGAGAGTCCTGTGGCACCTTTAAGACTAACAGATGTATTGGAGCATAAGCTTTCATGGGTGAAAGCCCACTTCGTCGGATGCATATATATATACACACACACACACACACACACACACACACACACACACACACACACA
>NW_020664464.1:22932594-22938702 GCF_002925995.2 Terrapene triunguis | reverse complement strand
ACACACACACACACACACACACACACACACACACACACACACACACATATATATACTGTTTTTCAGCATCTGTGATGTCTACAAACCTTTGGAAGTTGGGGTTGTTAACCAGCTTGTGCTCCCTTTGCTGGATGACTGGAATCAGAGGGAAATACCTTTCCCCAGCAATTTGCTAGGTATCTACTTTGGATTATCTGTTTCTGAAGCATCAAGTACAGGCCACTGCCAGATGCAGGGTACTAAACTACATTATTGTGTCATAAGTGTATCAATTTCTACATCCCTATAAAATAAAAATACTACAGAATAATATATAAACAGTGGGTAGTGTATCCTTGTATTTATTTACAGTAAGAGAATGTTTTGTTTGTTTTTAAAATGTATATTTAGAAGCCAGAGAACCGTCTCCAACCAAATTACAGATCTTTCAGTGTAAATCAGATCTGTGATTTAATTTAGTTGATATTAGTCATGTTTTGTTTCTCTTCTGCTTTTCATTAAATTTCTTCTTATTTTAGTGCTTTAACACAGGCCCTTAAGGGCTATTTCTTTCTACTGGCTTCCATGCTGGTCCTTTTTTCCCCTGTAAGGTTCATTATTCAGTACCTTATAGTTTGTTTTTTTTCTAAAACAACATTTAAAGAATTATCCAACAAAATATTGTGATTCATATGTTCACTAACTGGTACATGATAGTTGCAATATTTGAAAAATATTTTGCCAATAAGTTATTCAACATATTTCAGTTTTTTTACTACTTTCCCAGATCTACAATTTTAGATCATTATTTGTCATGATGGCATTTCCCCTATTTTATATACAACTGCAAATCATTAGCTGTATTAATTCTTACCATTTTTTAATTTCAATTCAAATAATGTTTTGTCAGATAACAAGCAATGATATTTGGTAACGTTGTGAAAGTTAAGAGTGTCTCAGTGAATATTCTAAGACTAGAAAGTCAATTGCAAAAGCAGCCACACAAAAGTCGATGGCCATTAAAATGACAACCTGTTCCCTGGCAATGAAGAGGTTAAGGAATGAAATAGATGAATAAATCTCATGACCTACTCTGACAAAGGGCATACAATACCTGCAATTATTTCTTCCTTAAAATATTTAGTGTAGTCATTGTAGCATCCCCAGATAATTGTATGTTTTACTTTCAAAGTTTCATTTGTGAAATGCATAATACATTAGTATAAATAGATCTAAGGCTTTTAAAAGCTGTTTCACTGAAATGTAGGAGTTCTTAGATGGGTGGTTCTTTGATCTACTTAACACCTGAAACAATAAATGTTTACATGAAAGCCGTGTTCATAAATTGAAGTAACTGTAAAAACTAAATCCACCTCCTGACTGACTTCAGAAATAATAGAAGGTCTGAACAGGTCTACAAAAAATAATAGCACCTCCAAATATGGAGTAAACATCTCATTGAAAAGGTACAGAGATAAAGTATATTTTATATATCTCTATTCATGGATTACCCCTAAAATACAGCCCTATATATAAAATACAGATCTATATTTTGAGATCTGTCCAAGTCAAACAGGTATTGAGAATATGCAGAAGGAGCTATCGGGATGCTGAAAAGCTTCTTTGTGAAATGATTCCTAAAGGATTATCTATTATTATACTTCTGGACATGATGGTGCACTTCTCTGGCATTTCATGAGCCTTGAGCATATATAAGAAGTCATTTCACAAACTTAAGAGGCAACTTTTCAAGTTGGGGGGAAATTTCCTATTGCTGCTCAACTAAGATTTTTATGACCTTTATTTTGGAAGTGGCCACATTTTTTTCATGCCATCATAAGTATATATTCAACACACCAAATTATCCATTGCTATCTTCATGACTCTGCTTGTTTTTAGAGTATTTCCTTTGGAGGTAGCTCCTCTCCTTTCTCACTCTCCATGGGAATACCTGAGAACTCTATCCTTTACTTAATACCTGGCTGACCACCTATGCTCATGACTCTTACTTTTACCTCCTCATTGGCCCTTCCTCTCTAGTTCCTCACTTCAGACTGTCTGTCTGACGTATCCAGACTTTGACACCTATATTGCTTACCTCCAATCTGCCCAAAACACGTAGGGCTGCTTTGGGCCATCTGAGTATTGCAAAGCAGCTTTAGCTGTGGCCAAGATCAATTATATTGACCAGACCATGCTATTGCCTCTTTTTGAATTTTCTATTGAATTTCATTTATCCACTACATCAACTTTAAATTTCTCTCTACCCTTAAGGCCCCACAGAACTCTGTTCCACCCTACATCTTGGTTACTGTATTTCATCACATCCCACTTTACTCTAATGGTAGTCTCAACACTCCATTAATTTCTTTTCCCAGTCTGGTCTCCATGCCTCCTTCCTTTCTGCCCCCTACTCATGGAATGACTTCCAATTCTCATGCCCCAAGCTTCTACTCACTTCTCTTTCAGATATCTCCTAACAAGTCACTTTTTCTACTGATTATGCAAACACTAACCCATCTTCAATACAATCTTTGCCCCAAAGTCATATTAGCAGTGAAGTGAGTTAAGTCAGAATAAACCCAAATATACAATTCGGCAATACAAAATCTACTGAAAATTTCCTCCTCTGGGTTTCCCATACATTTTATTTTCTCCATAGCTTTCAGATGGTAAGCTCTTTGGGGTAGGGACTCTCTTTGTTTGTTTGTTTTTTTGTTCTGTGCACATAGTTGATTCTTGATTTCGGTGGATTATTATGATCATTAAGTTATATTTTTCTGGAAAATTCTTTATTTGCATGTATTGTATCTCTCATTTTTAGTTCAATATATTTCATTGTTTTTATTCATATCATGCATATTATATTAGGAATTCTAGGTTACAGTTTCATTTTACACTTGCCCACACTACAGGGCCTTCGGCTATTCTGGTATGTCTATTCTGTATCTTCTGTTGAAACTGTTCCATGATGTGTAAATAATTGAATGTGCATTGGGCCAGAGAGAGAGAGAGAAAATGACTGACTATTCCAGTAGTTAGGGAGTCACCTTAGGGATGGGAAACCCAAAATCCCTTTTCTACATGAGGCAGAGGGTGGTATTGAACTCTGGAACTCTAATCACTGAGCTAAAAGTTATAGGATAAGCTGCCACCTCCTCCCTTATGTATATTTCAACAATGTCTCAGGTATGTATCTTCGGGAGTGAATTCACAGCTAAGAATGCCAAGCAGAGGAAGGTACCTCCCTCTGGGACTTAGGCACCTAATGCTGTTTGAGGGGCAGGGATTAGGCCACATCTTTCACTTTGATATTTTGACATTTGGCTGCTTTTGTATATCCCCTTATTTAGGCACCTAACTCTCCACAGGCACTGTATAGGGAGCCTGAGCACCTGACTTGGAATTGTGGATTTCACTGGGAGGCAAGGTGCCTAGAAGTTAGGCTTTGCAATGCTCAGTGTCCTAGTGTCAAAATATCTATGTGAATCTAGACCTAAGTGACTTCCCAAGGTCACACAGTAAATCTGTGGAAAAGCATAAAATTCAACCTATGTTAGCTGGACTGATAAATCTGAGGACTGAAGCAGAACAGATTTAGCATGTTTTCTTTTTTCTATGCAAAGGAAAAGTACAGCATGGACCACAGTAGTACAGGCTTCCTTGCACTGCTCATGAAATGTGCTACAACCCTGCTTTGCAGGAATGAGTCTTAATACCCATTAGTTCTTCTACTGTTCTTCTGAAATTACCAATTAATGCAATTTGAGATGGTGATTCATGTAATATGCATGCATGTGTCCACTAGAACCTGGATTGTAATCACCAACTCATTTTGTAGTGAGGTTTGACCGATCTGCTTGTTTACATTTTCTTTAGTACATTTCTGTTTATTTCAGAATAAGTTTTGAAGTATAATGAGTCGGCTGTGAGGCACTCTGCCCTCCCAGCATTCAGCCAGTGGAGGAGACACTGGTGAAGTATCCGTGCATCACCAAATCTGAAAAGAAATCACGTGACAGAATCAACCTTGTTTTTTTCTTATCATAGTTATAATAAAAATAGAGGGTAAGTTGATGGGGTACAACAGTACAGGTTTCAAATAACTTGCTCTGCTTGAAATTCAATGACCTGGCTTTGTTGATATAAATTAAAATCATTTCAGTTGGTTTAGTATATGAAGCAGCCATTAACCATAATCACAGATCATAAAACAAGCCTGGGTGTGGTTCTGCTACTGTATTGATAAAGTCAGAATAACTTCATACCATTCTCTCACTTTGTCTTTCTCTTTGAAAATTTGCAAATTCCTTCAGGTAGTCTAAGTTAGATGTGTATGGTTTGTAGAAAAAATGATAACCAACAAAGACAGTGCTAAATTTACTTTACATTCATACCCTTTTAAAAAATAGTATATTTATTACTGGAACAAGGGTAATATGGAAGTTTTCTGACAGAAAGCTATTGGAAAAAAGTGTAGATGCACACGGAGAAGAGTAAGACAAAATAGTAGCTGCTAAGGTTGTTTGTACAGATTTCTAATGATTTTTTAAGAGTTTACTTTTTGATCATTACAAACAGGAAAGTTAGTCTCAAACTGAACATAAAAACTGACAAAGACTGCATGACTCAACATAAAGCTACAAACCTAAGAGGATCATAAAATGTGAGAGACCCTATATAAAAGGATAAACAAAATATTTGTATTCTCTGCCAACTCTGGGCATAAGGTTCTGGTCAGCAGAAAAACATATCTTGCAAGTAAGCCCTCAAAAAAATAAAAAGTTCAATGATAACTAAAGATGATATTTTATCAGAAAGGCCATGTCATTTGTTGATATACTATTTTTATTGGATTTGAAATATAGTTAGCTGAGATTCCCTTGGGCTTTATATTTTGATACAATGGGATGTATTTGTGTAAGTGAGCATATATGCATTGTACTGCTGTCAGCAACTAGAGAAGAAATGAGTATCAGTTGCTTCTTGTTGCAGGCAGTTTTGACAGCTATATGAAACAGGCAGAAACAAATGCCTTCTATGAATCCAAAAATAATTCCTCACTAAATTAGTGATGGCTTTATCTTGTAGTACACTGTTGTCATTATACTGAATTTTATCAGTATTTCTAAGTTGATAATATTTGTAGTACCTTTAAAAAAAAAAAAAGGCAATGTATTTCAAAAGTGAAGACAGTCAAGGCAGATTGGTTTCAGAAACCGAAGTCCTGCTTGCATCTGCTCACATAAAATAAAAACAAACATTTATGCTATGGGAATAATGAAAAATTCCTCTGACATGCTCTTGTCTGCTACAGCTGTCCCCCTGTTGGATTCCTTTTCCCCCCTTCCTTTCTGTTTGTGCTGAGTGCCCCCCCTCCCCCTCCGGGCCATGGAACTGACCAAAGTCACAGCCTGGACCTGCTCATGAAAATGGCTTGTGCAGACTAACTGGAGTCATTGCTCTGCTCAGGGAGGTGGGGGCTTTTTCACTCCTTTGTCTAGCTTCTTTGTTCGGACCCGGCTCGGTGTAGGGTGCTCTGCCCAGGTATGCAAGACCTAAAGTGGCCACATAGCTGAGCATATGAGTCATACCTGTGACTCAGAACTTGCCCAGACATGTCCTGTGCCTACCTGCAGTTTTCCCTGCCTTCTCTCCTCCCCTGGATTAAGGGGAACCAATAAAAGTTATTGGCGGGAAACTGCCTGAGTTTGCCCTTAAAACCAGACATTTTCTGATCAGACCCCCCGGAGAAGGTCCTTGCTTTGCCACCTGGTCTGATCAGCTAGGGGTCTTTGGGGGGCCCTCCCCGCTCTCGTTTGTTTTTGAGCGTACCCCCGTTTTTAAACTCCCCTCCCACGAACAACGAATTTGTGCCTGGAGATCTCCTGATTATTGTGAGCGAATCGAGTCCTCTCTGCGTCCTCTGATGCTGAAACTGCTGTTCCTGCTGCTGCTTTGAGAATTGGTAAGGAAAAACCTCTTGCACACTCCCCTTGTTCTGGCTGCTGGCTTTCTTTCCCCAGCAGGCAGACCCAAGCTAACTTCTTGGTCTGTATCTGTAATCTGCTTCTAGCTCCGCAGCGCCTTTGCTGCTAGAAATAATCCTGCTTGCAGCCGCCACTAGTT
>NW_020664464.1:22910286-22932494 GCF_002925995.2 Terrapene triunguis | reverse complement strand
CCCCCCCCCCCCCCCGAAGCTGTATCCTGGGCACACACCACTCTGCCCTCTGGAACTACCCCTAGTATAAGGTGCACCCATTAGGTTAGATTTAGCCTTTAGTCTAGATAAATTGTAATTTCATTTTGCATAGTTGTGGTTAAGTTAGGTTTAGAAAATTGCTTGCATTGTACTCTGTAAATTAGGCTTAAAGAATTGTTGCATTGTGTTTTGTTACTTGCTAATTTGTGTAGTCTTGGTTAAGTTAAATCATAGATAAGATTTTGCTGTGTTCTGTATAATTGTCTCTCTGCTGTTTAAACTTGCAGCTTGTCTGCTCTCTGTGCGTCTCTCTCTCTCTCTTAATCCCTTCCCCCACGTGCTCACCCCGCTCCTACTGCTGCCAAACCTCAATTGTATTACTGAAGTCTAGCATAAAACCCCATTGGTTACCCCTTTTTCTCTCTAACACACCTCACATTTTACATTTACACCACTGTGACACATTTTTACCTAGAGTTGTTGGTTATTTAACACATTGTACCCATAACTGTTAGTTGGTTATATGCTGCTGTGACACACCCTTTACATAGAAATTGTTAGCTACCTGTTACATTTATACTTCAGTGTTAATTGGTTACCAACTGTATTGTACCCAACTGTATTGTACCCCACTATTGAAACCCCCTATCCTATTTACTAAAAGAAACCCCTCCCCAATTGTCTACCTTAACAAACCCCATACCCCTCACTATTAAATTTTCCCTGTTTTTTGCATTTTCTTAATAAAGTTTATTTTACACCCCACCAGAGCAGTAGTAGTCCCCCAAGATCCCCTACCTGCTGGCAGGGTCAGCTCTATGCTGTTAGCACCAATATCAACAATTCATTGTGTTCATGTCACAACCAAAGAGGAAAAGTAAACTGATTCTGACAAAATAAAAACCTGCCTGAATGCCTCTCAGCCAAAACTCAACTTATCCAAACATATTTTTTGTTGTTTGAAAAAAGTTCCGTACATTTCTCTGCATCCCTGAATCTCACATTTTTGTCAGAAACAAATATAATATATGAAATATTAGACTATATTGGGCTAGTTCATGGCATGAGGGTGATGTGGAGCCACCAGGTAGGCTGTAGCTGAGGCAAGTACAATGTCTTATGGGGCTTCTCCATGCACATGTGGTGATGGAGGGGGGGCAGGGAAAAGTGCAGTCTGCTCCATCACTACAAGCTATGTTTTCTTGGTCAAGGCAGTATTAGTGCTAGTTAAGATTAAAAGTAATTAGAGATAAGGGATGAGGAAGAAGGTAAGTAGCAAAAAAGCATAAGGTCAAGGACAACTCAGGGAGATGATGTAGATAAAAGGGGTCTTATCGTAGAAGAGACCCACCAGTTACGGAGTAGCTTGATAAGCAAGAAAGAGGAACAATGGAAAGAAAGGAGACTAGATACCTGTAAAACTATGCAGGAGATCCAGAAGGTTGGAGTAACTCTGTGTCAAAGGCTGGACTGAGGTTGAATAGAATGAGAAAGTAGGAGGCGCTGTCAACAGCAGAAAGGAAAACAACAATACAGAGTAGAATGTTTTCTGTACCCCATAGTCCGAGAGAAAACAGATAGAAATAGGTTCAGATATGTGGTTGTATGAGAGAAGGCTATATCCTCAAGAACACCTGTATATGTACTCTAAAATAAGGATAAATTAATCCTTCTAACTACTTACTTCAGTCCCTTGCCATGTTTTGAAAACTAATTCAGCCACAGAAATAGTGATCACCACTAACAACTCAATACCATTTTCAGGTAAAACTAACATTATTGTAGCATTCATATAAGACTTGTACTTAGAATGTACTTGGAATGTGGAATACAGTGATAATTATTGAGCTCTTAGGCCCTGATACAACAAAGTACTTAAGCATGTGTTAACTTTAGGCTTCTGACTAGTCCCATTGATTTCAATGGAATGACTCACATGCTTAATTAGGTTCATGCTTGAGTACCTTGCTAAATCCACAATCTTAATAACATTTGTATTCAAACCAAGTCCCTATAAAATGTCAGCTCCTATTTTGATATTTTTGAACCATTCTAGTTTGGCTCAGGCAGCAACACTAATTCTGTTCCTGACCAAAGATCAGGTGCTTGATGTGCAGCTGGCTTAAAGGAGGAGGCCAAGTGGAAACCCAATAACAGCCAGGTCATTTCAGTTCAACACTAGAATATCATAAAAGCCTGTACTAAAACAAAACACACATTAACTGGCCACATGGATACTATATTTACCTGCTTCTTGGCATCTAGAGGTGAAGCATAAGTAAAATTGATGGTATCTGCCTTCCTTAGATCCACATGACCTTCCTTGCCATTTTATATTGAAATATTGGGAAAGTAAATTTGTAAAGTGAGTTATCTCACCCCAAGTGCAATAGTCACAGCACTCTTAATACGAAGAGGGGCAGGCTCCAGAGAACTGTAAACATGTTATAAAGCAATGGAACACTCACTAATTCATTTTTAACCAGAAGAAGGTTTAATTTAGCATGGACAGTAACAAAAAATAACATTGTGATGCCTCCCACCTGTGAGGGAATGAGTGGAACATTCTTAATCAGATACTTACAAAAGTGACTCATTAGAACTCTAGTTGATAATAGATTAGCTGGGCAATTTTGAGATCCCTGGTTGGTACAAACTTCTGTAAGTTTCATTAAAACATCCAACCGTGCTGATTCTGTTTTATTGGGGTTCTTGTATGTTGGTTTCACAGCTGAGAGGCTTGGGATGAGCACTTGGGCTACTAGAATGTGTTTCTGGCCTTTGCATTTACTCTCAAAGTACTGGGGACAGGAATAGAAGAATCATCTTGTCCTCTTAAAGTTTATCTTCACTGCAACAATTAGCTTGAGTTAGTACACTTAAGTCTTACTCCACTGGAGCTAGCCTAGCTTAAATGAGAGCAACCACACCATGAAACAACTCTCAAGTGAGATAAGAGTGACTAGATTAGCAGTTGTATGTCAAGCTGCTGTATTCCCACTACATTACTAGCTCAAGCTTCAACACTCACTCCCCTGCCCACTCCCAGCTAGACATTTGTGTGTGGATGGGAGTCGGGTTAGGGGCAAAACCTGAATCATAGCTTGAGCTAACTGTAGTGAAGATAAGCCCTTGGAGTTCATGGATAAGCCCAATATTTACTGATAATTTAACAAAAAAAATTATACTTAATCTCTACAATAATGTATACATAAAAACAAAAAAGAGAAAAAACAGGGGAGAAAGAAAAGTCATCACACACAAGGATAAAGCAATGTTTGTGGAAAAATGCAAAATACATTAAATTTGTCTAGATATTCTTTGAAGACTCACAGGAATTTGAAAGTTTTAGTTAAAGACAAGTTATGATGCTGTGGGTCAGATTTTGGCACGCTTATTTACATTTAGCATCTTATGCTTCATCTACACTTAAATTTACACCGGCATAGCTATGTCAGTCAGTGATGTGGAAAAAAACCCACACTCCCTAGTGACATAGCGATGCTGACAAAACCCCCAGTATAAAGTCAGCTATGCTGACATAAGAAATGCTTCTGACTGCATAGCTAATGTCATTTGGGGAGGTGGGGCTGTGCATATACTCGAGGAAAAACGTTCTGTTGTCATACTCTGAGTCTGCACTAGGGGTCTGTGCTAGCATAGCTCTACTGACATAGATTTTATAGTTAGAGCCCTGCACGGATACAAAATGTGTATCCGTATTTGATCTGCAAAAATGGTCCATTGATATCCGTGGATTTGCAGGGCTCTATTTGTAGTGTAGCTGTAATTATGCAAGGGATTTCTCCAGGCATTATGGAATGTCTCAAAAGGAAAGGGGTGGCAGAATCTGGCACCGTGATGGAACCCATAGACTCTGCTTACTGTAAAACTACTCTGTTGTTCACTTAACTCTACTCCTATGTTCTCTTCTTTGAATAAGCTAGTGTTTTTAGCTCTGCTGCAATACCTCTTTTTGCAACTGAATTTGTCATTTGTCACTTCTAAAGATACCTACAGTACCTCCACTAGCCCAGAGAGCAGGAGATTTGGGACTTTCATCACTTTCATTTCAGCAATACTTTCTGCTTTCTGTATGTCCAGGACAGCCAGCACAATCCCTAAGGGTTTGATGAGTGCAAGGGAAGGCCCTAAGAGAGGGGTTATATTTTTAAAAATCTGTAGTTTATAGACCTAAAAGAGGGAGCTGCTGGTGAAATATGTAGGAATATTCTATGACTTCAGCTCATTTGGCAAGTTGATTCACTTTAAGAAGGGGAAAAGTAGCAGTACAAAATGGGATAAGGATGTGTTGCTTTTTGTTCTTGTGTCACTACTTAATGGAGCATCAAATAGCTTCATTTTTGGAATTAATTTCAAATTCAGATTCGGATACATTAAATGGACAAAAAAAAAACCCACTCAAGTTCTGTAGCATTCATACTGTCACAAAATTCTTGTGATAATTTAGGATAGAAAAAATATTCTTGTGGCTATTTTTTTAACTCTTGAAATTAAAAATACACACCCACACATCCAGTTTACTGAAGTGATAGTACAGCAACGCCAGCTACAGTCTGCATTATAGAAAGCTGGCATTGCTCTGTATCATGATTCAGTTTCTATTTTCTGACTGTTTGGTATATTATGGTACTCAACAAAAACACAGAGGGCGATTTACAGCAAAATACAAAGCATTCATAATACAAAATGTGATGCATGTCGCTTGTGGCATACCAACAGGAGGAAGTTGGTGTCAGTTCATTTTATTGGTATCTCTTATTCTTGTGACCAACATTCTGAGCTGAAACTGAATTAACATCACCCCTGCATACTGAGAATAAAAGATTATTCTACTGTTTTGCTGCAAAATGAGAATACTTGTGAATGGCTTTTATTTCTGTTATAAATAGTCAACTGCCCCTTTTTGCCTTTTCTTGTATTTGCACAGCAGCAAAAATATTACTTATGGAAAGATGGTTATACTCATTAATGTAATCAAGAGATGTAATGCAATTTATAAAACATTCTATGAATGGGTCACTGATCAAATAGTTAAAGCCCAAATTTTAGGTTTTATATATAAAAAAGAGAGAAGCTGTAAAATCTGGTGTTGTATAAATATATTTGACTTTTATTTCCAAATCTCTATGTAATTCCACACCTATCCTCTCCCCCCTATTGACACTTATCCTGAAATTGTAGAAATCAAAGCAAAAAAAATTGTCCTAGTAGTGCATGAGAACTAGGCTGAGAAACAAACCACCCTTTTGGGACAGTCCTATTGAATGTAAGCAAAAAAGAGGTCAATATCTTGTCTCTGGTGAACTCAATAGGAGTTTTGCCTTTGACTTCGATGGTACCGGGATTTTACCTAATGTCTTTTCTTTCCTTTTGGACCGTCCTTCTGAAATTGATATAACATTATATTTCTTCCATAGTAATTCTGTAAAAACAAAACAAATTAAGAAACAAACCTATAGAAGAGATGTTACTGTCTATTACACACTCCATTTAATGTTATATCCAGACAGCAATCCAAACATTAGTTGTGGTTAGAAAGAAAGGATTGCCTCATCTTCATAGAGCATAATTTTGTGCTCTGTTTGGCTCACCCCGATACTATGAATATGTTGATTTGCTAGGATGGTAATGGCTAATGGTTCTAAAGGTAAATCAAACAGCAGCCCTGCCTCATAACTCTCTGTAATCGAAATGGGGCAGAAATAACACCATTGGTAACTACTTTGGAAGTTGGGTTAGAGTATAAAAGCTTAACCCAAGCAATACATTGGTTACAAAATCCACATTTTGCCAACACATTCTATGCAGGCAAAGGCCTTTTTGGCATCTAAAGAAATGACAGCTAAGGGTTCTTTAGAATCTCTCGAAGCAGCAATAATATCAGTTAGTTGATGCAAATTATCTGAACCATGTCTATTATGAAGGATTTGATTTATGTGTATAACATGAGAGAGCAATTGATTAAAGAAATTGCCCTGTAATTACTACAAAGTCCAAGTTCTTTCCCGGGTTTAGGAATAACTGAAAGTACAGCTTCTCATAGTGTAGGCAGGATAATTTGTTCATTTTTGGCCTTATTGAACCAATATTCAATAACTTAGGTGTTAAAATTTCAGAGAACTTTTTGTAAAATTAAATTGGGAACCCTTCTGCACCAGGAGTCTTTCCAACCTTCATTTCTTTTATAGCTTGAGTCAGTTCCACAATTTCTACAGGGGCATCTAAAAGATCCTTTTGAGATTCAGAGATCTGTGGCAGAAACAATCCACTAATAAGTGTTATAGGGTAGCTTTACTGATTCCTTCTTCAGCTAAATATAGTTTTGAATAAAACTGTTAATTATTAATATGTGTGGTATATAATTTATTGTTACTATTGCAGATACTGTATCAGCAGTCTTATTTCTGTTAGCCTTTTGCTTACGTCTATAGGCCAACAGTTGCTAGCTCTCTCACCAAACTGCCAGTAGTTTTGCTTCAA
Organism: Terrapene triunguis; assembly: GCF_002925995.2. Classification (NCBI taxonomy): domain Eukaryota; kingdom Metazoa; phylum Chordata; order Testudines; family Emydidae; genus Terrapene; species Terrapene triunguis. Next base: position 22,925,969 of record NW_020664464.1, on the reverse strand, counting down.
AGAGAATAAAGCAAACTCAGTTTTTTGGGACAGAAATTTTTTGATTTCATATCTTAGAGTGATGAGGATTCTGAGTCCCTCAGAGGAGAGGGCAGAAATGTAGTCTACATACAAGGCCTTAATTTCCTTTGCAAAGGTATCAATTCTATGTTTTCTCCATTTCTTATTAAAGGTGGCATAAGAGATGATATGTGTTAGAATATAGATATTCAGGCCTGCCTGTAAAGGTCTATGCTTTAAGAACTTCTTTGTATTTTTATCACTTAGCTAGTTACAGGGGTATAAAAAACAAAGAATCAAAATCACAGTCCTCCTGTGTATGGGCCTTCTCTCACTAGGATAGTCTGAGGCGTGGTTCTTAGGCTAAGGCCTTTGGCTAAGCAGCAGAGGCAGCCATAAGCTGGGAAGTGTATGTTCACATCCCCACATTCCAAACCAGTCACACTGAAATAAGGTGGAATTCAGCTGTTAGGAAGACGATCCTGTCGTCATAATGCCAATCACCACCAGATAAAGAAACAGATCTTAAGTGATAGCATCATGTCTGGCAAGAAATCACTCATCAGTGGTTGTGAAACTCTCATTTCTGTATTGCTTTATTTTTATGGTTCCCACCTTTCTATTGTTAATCTGGTTCTCTAATTGTTTCTGTCTGCTGTATAATTAATTTTGCTAGGTGTAAGTTAATTAGGGTAGTGAGATATAACTGGTTAGAGAATTATGTTACAATATGTTAGGATTGGTTAGTTAAATTTCAGTAAAATGATTGGTTAAGGTATAGCTGAGAATATTGCTATATAAACTGGGGTCAAACAGGAAGTGGGGGGATGGGAAATTGGAATAATGCTTGCTAAGGGGGGGGATGGGAATAGGGAACGGGGAACAGGGACACAGGCAAGGCTCTGTGGCATCAGAGCTGATAAGGGGGACATGGGGTAAATGCTCTGCGTTGTCAGAGCTGGGTACGGAACACTGGGAACAGACTCTATCGGTGTATAAACCTGAATGGTGTGAAGGGCTTCAGAATATGCTTGCTTGGAAACTAACCCCAATAAACATTGCATTGTCTGTGCTTTGGACTTCTGGTCTTTTGCTGCTTACTGTCTGCGTGACAAGAATCAGGGAAGTGGGAGGGTGGAGGGAAAGCCCTCTAACAATATGGCCTCTTATGATGACTTAAAAGGCTTTCTGAACTATGGTGTAATGAAGTGGTGAGGACATTTTTTTTTTTTTTTTTAAGTTCTAACTCCTGCTGGATAGTGATAGCAAATGAGGTATGAAACAGCACAAAAGTATTTAGTCTCCACATTTTAGTTGGGGGTGCATACCCTGGGCCTAAAAGACCTATGTATGGGAGCATGGTCAGATATAATGATAGTTCCAATGCCACAATCAGTGACAGAAATGATCAAGTCTTGTGACTTTAAGATACAGTCCAATGTTGAATGAGCTACAGGGAAAAAGAAATGTTGTCTTTGGCCATAGGATTACCCAATCTCCACACATCTTGTAAACCTCAATCAGCCATCAATGTATGAAGTACCTGACTAATATTAGCATTTTTATATAGAGATGGAGAAGATTTATCAAGGACTGGGTCTAGCGTTTCATAAGTCTCCAGCTATAATAAAAGTATGATGGCTCAGGTCACTTATACTCATGAAAAAAAACGGGGTAACCATAGTTTGGCCCATAGCAATTGGCAAAGATGATTATAGAATTGCCAATTCCAGGCTTGAGGATACTAAATCTTCCCCACTGTGAGACCTTGTGCTCAGAATACTAACAGTCAACTTTTTATGTATCAGTATAGCAATACCTCTGGCTTTAAAATTAAAGCAGCTAGAAATTGAGAGGCCAACCCAATCTCTATTCAGTTTAAAAGCCTCAAGTTCGGTCAGATGTGTCTCCTGGAACATGGCAATATCAACGTTCTCTTTTTTTAAGCATTGAGTATTTATTTTTTCTCTCAATAGGGTTATTAAAACCCTTTATATTCTAGGACCCAATTTAATTATCAGAGCCATCGTTGTTAAGATATACTGGATAAAATATAAAGTGTCTTTGTGAATAAATGAGAAATTGCCAATTTTCCTAAACAGCATACAGTTCTTGCATATCTAAGCAGCAAAAGTTACATAATCTGGGGGTAGGGTGTCTCCAAAGAAGCAGGAAGGAAATGCCCTGTGACTTTGCATTCCACGTGCTTTATAAAAATATGTTTATAAGTGTGAATATGATGTAACTGGAATATGCTTTATGCAAAAGGTCTCTTGTAAGGTGGTATTACAAAGTTTATGATCTACTGAGTGTGTTCATCCTATTTGTTTGCATGTATTATTTCTATGTCTGAAGTTAGGAGAATAAGCTATAAACTTGTATTACTGATGTAAACATGTTAAGTGGAAGCCATTAAGGGTGCTTTAGAATCAATGAACTGTGAATGGGTTTGTTTACCTGCAAGCCTTCCTATGTACCTATTTTCCACCTACTAGGTAATGAAGAAGGAGGTCTTACAGTGACATGTGATCATGTTCCCTGAACTGGAATCCATCTTAAACCTGGTACTTTTCCATTTAGAAGGAGGGGTGGGGATCCAGAGAGACAAAAAATTCCCACCTTGTGCCAAAGCTATAAAACAGCTATGGAACAGTACAAAGGGGGATGCCAGTCATGAGAAATCCCCTCGTTACCACCTGATCTGGAACTAACAAGGACTGTACCAGGGATAGGAAGGAGTCTAGTCTGTGAAAGAAGCTTATTGGAACATCTCTGAGGATGTGATTTACCTGTATTCAGTTTCTTAATGTATTAGGCTTAGACTTGCATGTTTTGTTTTATTTTGCTTGGTAACTTACTTTGTTCTGTCTGTTATTACTTGAAACCACTTAAATTCTACTTTTTATACTTAATAAAATCACTTTTGTTTATTAATTAACCCAGAGTAAGTGATTAATACCTGGGGGAGTAAACAGCTGTGCATATCTCTCTATTGGTGTTATAGAGGGCAGACAATTTATGAGTTTACCCTGTATAAGCTTTATACAGAGTAAAATGGATTTATTTGGGGTTTGGATCCCATTGGGAGCTGGGTGTCTGGGTGCTGGAGATAGGAGTACTTGCTGAGCTGTTTTCAGTTAAGCCTGCAGCTTTGGGGACGTGGTTCAGACCCGGGTCTGTGTTGCAGCAGGCTAATGTGTCTGGCTCAACAAGACAGGGTTATGGAGTCCCAAACTGGCAAAGAAAATGGGCTCAGAGGTAGTTTCAGCACATCAGGTGACAGTCCCAATGGGGTCTCTGTGACCAAACCCGTCACATGCTCAGCATGGGAGGGTAACAGGAGGCGGACAGAAAGAGGAATTAAATAAGTGAAAGAGCAAAACAGGAAAGAGAGTGGAGAGAGAAATACACATTTAGTACCATTCAATCAAAAAGAAGAATCTATTTTAAAAAGTCCAAAAATACACACTTGACACCCAGAGTGGGCAGCCTGATCTGGTAAAACTTGGAGATCCTTACTTCCCCTGGGGCCCCACAAACATTACAAATACAGTAATCACCTATTACCATTAGAAACTTGATACATTAGTCCATAAGAAAGCACCATCTAATAAAGCAATGATAACATAGATATAGATGTAATTAATAATGAAATGATAGATTTTACATTGATGATTTTTTCCTGTGAAATAAGGCAAAAGGAATTAAATGATCATAACCCTTTAATCCCAATGACAAAGAGAAAAAAGAAAAAGAAAGTAACATATCAATATCCACTAGCACCCATCAACTTTAGAGCAATCATATCAGATATCAGAAAGCATAAATTCCACATGATCAGATAATTTCATACATGTCTTGTGAGGGTGGAGTTTGCAGATTTTTGAGGTATTTTTTTTGCCTCCTGAGGAGAATTGAATGATAGTGTCTTCTCACCATTCTTAATACGGAGCATTGCTGGGTATTTAATAAAATTCTTCAAGTCCATCTTCCTGGCCAATTGTTTTGCTTGGTTAAAAGCAGCGCTATTGCAACCACATCGTGAGTATAATCTTGAAAGAGCAGTATTTTAATTGTTGGTTTTCACCATAAATAGCACCTCCCCCCCCCCCCGGATTTCTTCAATATAAAAGCTCTTAGTAGTAAAGTTCAGTAACTTCACAATTAATACTCTAGGCTGACCTCCTGGAGCTGTCTTGGGGACAAGGGCTCAGTGTACCTGTTCTATACCAAACAAAAATCTATTGGCAGATCCAACTACTTAGTTGGCAGTTTAGGGACAAATTCAGAGGGTTTACTTTTCTCTATTCCTTCAGGGACACCCACAATCCTGATGTTACATCATCTTGAGTGGCTTTTTAGATCAAATAGCTTGCTTTTAATAGTCTTGATATCATTACAATTCTTCAAAACCTGTAATTTGTTCTCTTTGAAATCATCTTCCACTTTAGAAATTCTGTGGTCTGCTTCACCCATCTTTCTGGATAGAGCTTGTAGGGCACTCTGAATATCAGTCATGGTAGTCTGTAGGGTGAAAAAAGTAGATATAATTTCAACAGTATGTGCAGCAACCTGTTGTTGTACAACCATCAGCTGTGTTCCACCAGGCTCAGGCACCGTTTTGTTCATAGAAGGCAGATCTTCTCTTGTTTTTGTGCTTTCAGTTTGGAGAGGAAGCTGTAGAGCAAAAGGTTATCTTGGGGGTTTCAGTAGTTTGGTGCAACATTTCTTGAGGTTGGATGCTGGATTTTCAGGGATGATGTTTGGGGATTCCCTGTGGGCCTCTTCAGAGCTCAAGCAACCTGCATCCACCTCAGTCACAGCACCTTCTGGTGTCTCCATCTTTAATTATCTTCAGTGAAAAAGCAGCTGGGATACTGCATTTAGGAGTGAATTTAGAGAAGTGCACTAAAAGTTAAGGATCTGAAGGGAATGACTTTATTAGAATCTGTTAGATTGATTAGTGATCTAGTATACTGTATGTCTCCCAAGGACAGTTACTGAAGCTCTATTGCATAGGACAAATAAAATTAAACTGAACAAAATACTAGAAAATGTACTATAGGGAACAATTGTGCATTGCTAAGTGGAGGGATGAGATTATATTATAAATTTCACTTATGAGTCCATGAACACACCAGCTGTACTCATTTTGGTTCTTAGCGTGTTTTGAGGTTGGGACATAAAAGATAAAGTCAGGTGATCAAAAAATATTCTTGTCCATTTTATAATCCAATCAAAAAACTCCCTCCTAGTCTCTAAGATTTTTTGGTAGACTCCCTCCTCTCTGTCTGTTCTATTAAAAATCCTTTTAAACTTTTGTCATCTGAAATAACCCCCATGACGTGGTTATTTATTACCAATGGGTATATAGAGTACCTACTAATGTGGCAAGTTGGGTATTTTTATTTATTTTTACAAAGTACTATGTAACCCTTCTGCCAAGCCAAGTGACAGCAGCAAGGGCCGGGTTCAGTACATAGGGGTCCCTTCCCAACAGCGTGACACAGAACCAGCTCGAGCCCCCACCCAGTGACCTGGGAAAATCTTACACACACCCCTGGGCGCCTCGAAGAGGCAATACTTCCCCTCTCGCAAGCACAGAGCCTCGGTGTAGCAGAAAAATGTTTAATAACATGAGGTAAACGACATAGCATTAAATTGGGAAAACACCACAACTAGAGTTCATAGACCAAACCACGAGCGAAGACCCACCCCAGCAAATTGGGCCGTGTCCTTTCCCGTGGGTTCTTGAAACCAGCAACCAAAGTCCCAAAAGTCCAACAACCCCAAAGTCTCTTGGGTCCAGCAACCCAAGAATCACCAAAGTCCCAAAAGTCCAACAACCCCCCCCCAAAGTCTCTGTCCCTGGTCAGTGCAGCCCCAGAGTTCAGGGGGGAGGGGCGCAGGGTGTTAAGGGGCACCTTACGTGATCCGAGACCAACCGGCCGCCTCTCCGTGGGGTTCCGCCGCAGCCTTCACCACGAGCCGCTCCACTCCACCTGCTGTCCCGTGAGCCGCTCCTGCCGTCCCACGAACTGCTCTGCTCTGCTCCGCTCACCGACCTGTGAGCCGCCCGGCTCCACTCCGCTCCAACCGTCCCTGCAAGGCTCCGCTCTGCCAGCTGCTCCTCCAGCTGCTCTGCTCCGCTCCGCTCACCGACCTGTGAGCCGCTCAGCTCCGCTCTGCTCTGCTCCAACCGTCCCCGCGAGGCTCCACTCGGCTAGCTGCTCCTCCAGCCGTCCCCGCAAACTGCTCCGCCAGCCGCTTAGCAATTCAGGCTCCCCCACTAGTTAACACAGCCTCAGTGATCTCAGCTCTTAGTAACTTTAGCTCTTTTGTGATTTCAGCTCATAGTGATTTCAGCTCATAGTAGGGGAGCCCCAGTGCTGGCGCACTAGTGGCCCGAAGTGAACTCAGCTCAGCAGCCTGTAACTAGACTCCTAAGGGAATCAAAGTTAGCTCTGACATTCAACAGTGGAGAGAGGAGAAGGTGCAATTGGTGTTTCAGGCTCACACAGGGGCCCCACACCACCATGTACCAATACCTGCCCCCAACCTCTCTCAATTCACTGGGTTTTGTAACCCATGCCCCTTGACAAGCAAATGCTACTTAGGTAATGGTGACGGATTCACTCAGTCCTTCTGTCATACAACAGTTCCACTGACCTTGATTCACAGAATCAGGGTAACAAAACTTTATTCTTCCTGCCCCAATAACAGAGAAACTGGGGATCCCACACCAGCCAAAGTAACCACTTTTGGTTGCTGTGGGCTCATGCTAGGCGTGTGGGTGTGCCTATGCAAATAAGATCCGCCCTTGGAGTTCTTTTCCACACTCGCCATAATTCACCACCAGATGTCAGGGTAGAGCTCATCCTGACTCTGCTTACAACTAAAACAATATATTACAAAAACCCACCTTCAAGTTGTAGCATTAAATAATCACTTTTATTCAGGAAATAATCACAATCAATCAGATAAAAGCTTAACTAGGGTATCATAACTATTTCAAACTCCTTTCCTGAAACTTAATGTGGAACCACTCAAGGAAGAAGGAGACAGGAGAAACCAAGTGCACAGTGCCCAAATCAAAGCTAGAGACTCCCTCTTTCTCCTCTTCGCTAAATTATAGAAATAAAAACATGCTCACTAACCTATTTTAGGGTGTCCTGAATTCACAGGAAGACCAAAAGAAGGAAGCAGTGCTTGCTCATTGTTTGAGGGTGCCACCTTAGAATCATGGGACCAGACTTTAAGATGCTACGGATTTGTGCTGCACTATGTGGACAGAAATACAGTGTTGCATTTCCCCACTAAGATGAAAGGGATACTGAAAATGTTAGTTTAGATTTGTTTTATTCCTTATATTACATTTCTTGACTTGGCTTAGATGCTGTTATTTCCATATTTCCTTCTGACTAGAAGAGACTATTTTAATATGTATAACACACGTACCCATGCCCATCAGTTATCATCAGTGTAACTATATGGAGTCACTATCAGCACCATAGACTTGAGGTACCAAAGAAGTCTGTGGAATATAAAGTCATGTCCACAAGGAAACTTAGTGCTTGGCAAGACAGGGTGTGAATCTAAGGCACACTAGCTTGCTGCAGGCTAACTGGCCATTTGGTCCCTACCACCATGCACTAGAAGTTCTGTAGTGTGCTTTGATGTACTGTAAAGTGGAGATCCATACCAGGATGATAATTAACAAAGTTGTTAATGTCCAAAGATGATTTCCAAAGCAAGGCCTAATCACCAATTGTTTAATTGTGGTTGGCAGCTTGTCTTTTGAAAAGCAACTAGCAATTCTCTTTGTCAATAACAGATTCAATCGTTCTCTACAAGTTGTAATCAGCCACAATGGACATGGATATGTCTCACAAGTCAATGCCTAAACGACTCCTCTTTCCAGATCCCATCTCAAAATCCATATTAATTCTTCTTGACCTGAGACTCGAAACTAAATCTTCCTGTCTCATAAAACAATTAAATCCTACTCTCTGAACCTTCCCATTTTCCCCATGGTGACTCCTTGTCTCTGAAATTTGATTACTGTGTTCCCCTTTTGTAGTGCTCTTGCAGAGTATAGCAAAGATAGGACTTTGTGTCCAGGTGCCTTTACTTACCCCCATGTTTGTACCACAAAGACATAGACGTTTTCCCTAGCACTGTAACTCAGGTTGTCTAATATGGCTCATAATGAATAGGATTACCCACCACTCAGAATCATCCATGGTTCTGATGTGAACTAAGCAGTTGTAATTATTGAGTTTGCTCAGTGCTGGAGTATCTGAAACTCTAAGGTACTAGTAGCAAGCCAAATATAGTGTGACTTGGAGGCAAGAATTGTAGGTGCTTTAGCAGCTAGGCTTTGCAGGCAGTAGCCCCGCTGGTATCAATAATGATGAAGTGGATGGCTAAGGAAAGTGTATTTTACTATGGCAGGCAGGAAAGGGATAGGTTTCAAACAATCTATGCACAGAAGCATAAATTGTTACAGTTCAACAGCAGTTCTTGTTTGGGCCCCAGAGGCAATCCAACTGAGAGTCAGTGCTCTTCAGGCCTAGTGCCTCGGATGCCCTCTCCAATCCATTCTCTATTCAAGCAAATAGAAGCTTGCAGGTTTCCGTTCTAGGATTATTAATGGCATGTCTTTCATTGGAGTTCTTCTGCATGGGCTCCTTGCACACTGCTGCTGCTCCCCCATATGTACCACACAGACCTGCACCTTCCTGTATTGTTTGGCAGTCATCACCTGTTCCACATATTGCTCTAAGTGGGTGGTTCCTCTCTGCATCAAGCTTTCCTGCAGCTACTGGCTCGATATGTGGCTGCTCCTTCCCAACAGAGATCAGCAACTTCCTGATTCAGGATCCATCCCCTTACCTGGACAGGGGAAAGGGAAGTGTAGTAGAGAGGGGGCTGATGGGAATTGTAGTCCCATGCTTAGCAGATCCATCATGCAGTCATGGAGTGGATTGCTCTCCACACAGCATGCACTGGAGCTGGTTTAACACTTCTAGAAATGCTACATCTGTTTATTATATCAAGATAAACAGGGTCTAGAAAGCCAGGGATTCCTAAACTCTAATCCCGTATCTCTCACTAATTCCTGTAGTTTTAGGCAAGTCACTTAACTATCTCTCAATTCCCCTTTTGTAACATGAGATAATGCTTACCTACCTGACAGAGGTGTTGTCAGGATTGATTTGTTAACATTTGTAAAGTGCTATATAAGTGCTAAATATAATTACTGTTTACCTGTATTTGAATAGTTGTGTGTGTTGACTGCAGTCAATTTTTAAGTGTCTTTTGCCTTTGTATGAACAATGCAAGACCTCAGTAAATTGTATTGTACTAATACAATACCTTTCCTTTGACAGCCATGCCCTATCTCTTCCTTTGGTAAACGAGCATGGTATAATACAAATGGCATGATATCTCTCTTTGAGAAGATGGCATAACAATCTCTGCATCTTCTATTAGAATCTCCTAATAGAAAAAGAGATGGAGGAGCATTATTACTTCAAAGTGATTACTTTCAGTATCACCTAATTTTAGAAATTTCAGTCTTATTGGGATCACCTGCACCAGCTGATTTTTTTTTTTTTTTAATTTCTCCCTGGCTCATTCTCTGACAGTAAATAATGGGTTAGATAGTCACATGCGATTTGGTAAAAGTAGAATGGTATATAGTCTAAGGGTAGTACTTTGTTAGACTACCTGAAAAAAATAAAAATGAAGTCGGCAGATTAACCCATATGGAATTTGTGGAAATAAGAGCTGAGTAAAACTTGGGATCTCCAGTTCATGGGAAATTTTGATATTTCAAAATTTGGTTTCATTCAGATCTGGCACAAATTCATTTTTTAAAAATTTCCTATAAACCAGAAATTCTGAAGTTTTCCTTTTGTAAACATTGACATGCAGTATTTCTTCAAGAAAATATGAATAGCAGTGGCCAAACTGAAAAGAATCAAATCAATTTCATCCCAGAGCTGAGAGGGTTCTCTGGTTCGGTGGCTCTGGGGCCACCCCACCATTCATACTGGCCTGGGACTAGGGACCCAAGCCTTCCAATCTCTGAGGGTCAGCTGGTTTCCAGGGCTGCCCAACCAGCTCTAGTAGTAATAGAGACATGAAAACAATCTTTAAAAAAAGTGACATTTCTGCAACCTCTTTTATTTGTCATTTTGGCCAAAGTGCATAAATAACTAAACATATTGTAGGATAACTTCTGAACTTCCTCCTCTGTGTGGGGTCAGAGCTATATGATGGAAAAGAAATATCAAGGTTATTGTAGAAGAGTTTATCTGAATATCCATTAAATCCTTCCACCTTCTATAATAGTGTCTCTTTAAACTTTAACCAATCTCCCAGTCCATGTGTAGAATATATTTATCATGAGGGTAGATTCTGATATTTTTATTCATTCTCATTAATACTTGTCTCTCAAGTAGTCCCAGTGAGGCTAGAGGCATAGTATGTTGTTACCCTTACTCATGTTGAGCATCAGTTTTTGTTCTCCAGTATGTACCAATTTTATTCACTGTGACCCTTTTGCCCTTGTTTTGACATCTTGCCAGGGAGAAACACTAATCTTGTAAAATAAACCATACAACAAGGAATGAATTTAATCCAGTCACACAGACAAGAAAAATTAAACATAAAGTCCTCATAAATGAAATAGAAAACCTGAGGGATGAGATAAAGCATGGGGCAGTTTTGCAGGAGGAGAAACCTCTTGTCACTTTTTTTTTTATACACAATTATCCTACCTGTCCGTGGGTGCATATGGTTAGTTAGCCATCTAAATGGCCATACACTCACATAAATGCTTGTTAGGCACATAGTTATGGAATGAATATGTAAAAGTGCAGCTACAATTTCTGAACATACACATCAGGCTATTCTTTCTGAATATTTGGCCTATGCATCCATCTTTGGGGGAGGAGAATGGACTTCAGTGGGTCACTAAATCACTCAGTATTGGTAATGATATACAGAACCTTTCACCTTTAGCATCTGGGTTCTAATCCAGCCCAGGTAAGAGGTGGATGAGAACTGTGACCATCAGTTATTGGTGTTCTATGAGATATTAATTTTCCACTTCAAAAATGCCCCTCTCTTCTCCCATTTGACACCCCTATTGACAGTCACAGAAGAAGGTACAGGATTGAATGAGCAGGGAGACTAAGCTTCTCTTTCCTTCCAGGTCAGGATAATGGCACACTAGCAATGGAGGGTGGAATGTCCCCTAAAGAATCACTACTACTGCTTCTAGCAGAACCTAAGCATTCCTTCGTGGTTTTCCATAGTACTGACTGTACTTAATCTTGCTTAGCTTTGGGATCTGAGTTTACAACATGGGACGTTAGCTGCAGGATTCTAAGGAGTTGCTCTAGGAGTGATAATTTAAATACTCTGTAATGTCTTTGGAGGAAAAAATGGAAATGGTTGCACTAAGTAGTTGCATCAGCAAGTCACAGGTATGTTAAGATTCATAATTTGTAATTATTAGATTTTGAGACTCCAGATAGCTTAGCTCAATCAATTAGGCTTTATAATGTCAGCACAAGCAGGAAGGCATGACTTTATCATGTGGAGAACAGCCCCGCTGCAGTTACATCACCTGTTTTGGTCTCACTTTACTCTCTGTATTCCTCTTTTCGTGGTTTTGGTTACAATTTTGTAAGTTGTTACTCAAGTAACTGAACCAATTACATTTTGCCTAATAACTATATTTCTTCTTTGCCCTATCTGGCATCATGCTTGCTAGCATGTGCATCCCACTGGTAATTTTTCATGCTTGCCATACTGCAAAGTTTCATGGGACTTGCATTCAGCACCAAACCTGAGACAAGTCCCTCCAATTATATTACAATATTTGATTATGTAATTAAACTGTCCTATATAGCTGCAAGAACAGGTCATGAAAATGGGTCCTTGATACATTTCCATTTCTTTTTAAGGGCATGTTTTACATAAGTTCAATATGCTCAAGGTCATGTGTATATCTCAGTTCCCCTTGATCTAACCATGAGGGATGCTGGCAGCTCCAGGATATATGTAACGAAAAACAATGACCCACCAGGGGGAGGGACAAAGAAATAAAAGTAAATCCCTATCACCTTCCCAATTATCAGTGTAAAACATACACCGAATATGAAAAAAAACCAAACATTGAACATTAGAAAAATAAAATTGTACAGATTTGGGATGTCCATGTATTGACAAAGGGAGCTTAAATCAGTTTCTGTGCAGCAATAGGAAACGGAAATCTCCATTGCCATGCATTGACTGCTGTTTGCGCTGAAGCAGGGTCAACTCATTTAAACAGCATTAATAGTACATGGAGTACTATCTGGAAAAGAAACTTCTGATCCCATTAAAGCTGCTGAAAACTTTGTGATCTTGCTGGAATAAAATGTAAAGTACTATCACATTTAAGGGTGGAAGTAGGAAAACAGGGAGCAGAGATGCCCTAATAGTAAGGCTGTCAGGCAGTGAATGTCTCCTGAGTAAAGCAATATCCAAGCAAGATTTAATTCTATTCATCCCAGACCATGAGATGGAAATTTACAGATATTTTTAAAATTACAGCATTTTCTCTCTTTTTCTATGCTTGATCTTTATGCTTCCTCTTTCTAATGCATCTCCGTTATCTCTACTGTAGAATCCCAAACTTAGAACACAGATTAATATGGTGTGAGGATGCCAAGAAAATGGTTTCCGTCAAAAGAAATAGCAATGTGGAAAATGTCTTAATTGTGATTCAGGTTAAGTGAACACATTCACATTCTGAGATTAACTGTGAGCAGATGTATCTCGAACACAGAACTTTCAATGGAGCTTCAGAACCTGGAACACAAAAGTGAAGTTTCGCAACTGTTGTCATAGTTACTTTCAAAAGTCTGACACATCACTGCATAGTAACATCTGCTAGACCATGTATTAACTAACGTATTTTCCAAAACATTTGAATCTCAAATAATAAATCTTGACTATGAAGAGCTTCCACATTGCTTCTGTTGCTAAGGGAACCACTTTCCAGTTATCCACATGTTCATGTATATCCACACTTTTTATGGCTTTGAGGGAGAAGAGGAAAACTCAAAAGAGAAAGAAAAGGCATAATATGGCAATGAAAGAGGAAAATAGCTGTTTTATACTTCACCTTAAAAAAAAAACATCTATACACTCATGCCTCTGTGTCTGAGGGTGGAGGTTTGGGGAGGTGAAGGGAGAGAAATTTGGCTTCCTCAGATATCAAGGGGCGCAATCTCTTCTGGTCTCCATTTTGCATGCCTAGCTTTGTGTGCACCATGGGCCAAATCTAAAGCCCACTAAAATCAATGAGAAGCTTTCCAATGATTGCAGTGGGCTATGCATGCACCGTTTTTGTCCACTCTCATTTGCACACTCAAATACTAAAACTGAAGACCTGCAAACTCCCTTTGCACTTGATTTGTTTAAAATGAGTTTTGCCCCTGTACCTCCTAATGCCTTTCCCCCCCCAAATGTAAATAGGTAAGTAGGGTTTGAGTGTGGGGAGGGGGATTGTTGTGGATATTCTGGCAAGTCCTGATGTGCTATTTTATAAGATCTATTTATTGGATAGGTGTCAATATAATTATTTGTTATAAATTTGAAGAAATACATATAATTTTGTATTACAGTAGAATCTAGAGTCCCCTTTGAAACCAGGGTTCCATTGTGCTATGCACTGTACATATACATATATTAAAAGACAAGCCACTTATTATTAATTTTTATTATTTGCATTGCAGTAGCACCTAGGAGTCCCAGTCATGGACCAAGACTAGATCTGGTCAACATTTTTCCATCAAACCTATTTTTTGGTGGAAAAGTTGTTTTTTATTACACTTTTCACAAAAGAAGTGTGATCTGCTTTCCGTGGGTAAAAAATGTTTCTTACCTAATATTTTGGACAAAAATCAAAAGTTTTCAGCAGAACACCAAAAGATTTTGGCTGAAAATGGGTGGTGTCATGCTCAGGGGAGTTGTCATTTGCTCCTCATGTCCTTATTGTTCTCTATGAGCCAGCATCCCTAGTTAAATTATATCCCCGATAAAACACCTTTGCAAAATTATCTTTCTGGATACAGTTTTTTGGACAAAATTCTAAAGTACTGCTGCCCGTTGTAAGGTGGGAAACTGAAGCACAAATCTCTCCCCCCTTTAACGCTTAATCAATTTTTTGCCTATATAAACTTTCAGATGGAATCATTGTCACTTATGATTTCTAACTGTATAGATATGAGAAATAAGAAGACAGAACAAGTAGAGGCACACATTTCTGAATACTTTGGTTCCAGGAATGATGTTCTCGCTCAGCATTCTCCACCTGGGCCCTTGGTCACTTGATTTTTTTTATACGTTATTTTGTTCTACATCATCTGTTGTGCCACATACCCAATTACATATTTATCCAAACTTTCATAATTTATCATTCCCATAAATCATGAACATTACATCAAAACAATTGTTATCTTTTTACCATTCAGCGTACATTGTCAAAAACCTAACAAAATTTAAACTAACAAAATTTAGCCTTCATTTTTCTATCCTCTGGTACTATAGTACATTGTATGCATATCATCCTAAGTTACACATTATCATAACCTTTATTTTCTTATTTAACTAGGAAAGTTATGGGGAATACCATGCCCTTCTAGTATATATATTCTTGTCTTTTCCAAAGATGGATGTTTGCTTGAAGGTTAGCAATAATGGTACTAATTCTTCATTTACCTCAAGAAGTCTTATCAGGAAGTTCATCTGTACTTAGTCGGTTAAGGCCTATGGGTTTTGCTGTTTCCCTATACTGTTAAAGATGAAAAGTAATGAAGCTTCACAGGAAAGGCCACTGACTTTCATGACTTCACATACTTCTAACAATAACAGCATTCTGTGTTGCCCTTTTATATTGTAACATCCTAAACACATTTGAGTGGTTTATCTGAGGGATGGATATTTCATAGATAAAGATCAAGGATCCACATTAATTGTTCTGGAAGTGTAGGTTGTCTTGAATAGCATTGTGTCAAGTATCAGAAGGGTAGCCGTGTTAGTCTGGATCTGTAAAAAGCAACAGAGTCTCCTGTGGCACCTTTAAGACTAACAGATGTATTGGAGCATAAGCTTTCGTGGGTGAATACCCACTTCGTCAGATGCATGTAATGGAAATTTCCAGAGGCAGGTATAAATATGCAGGCAAGAATCAGTCTGGAGATAATGAGGTTAGTTCAATCAGGGAGGGTGAGGTCCTCTGCTAGCAGTTGAGGTGTGAACACCAGGGGACGAGAAACTGCTTTTGTAGTTGGCTAGCCATTCACAGTCTTTGTTTAATCCTGATCTGATGGTGTCAAATTTGAAAATGAACTGAAGCTCAGCAGTTTCTCTTTGGAGTCTGGTCCTGAAGTTATTTTGCTGTAAGATGGCTACCTTTACATCTATTTTCAGATGCTATAGATGCTGAGCTTCAGTTCATTTGCATCTGCTATAGATGCAGACTCTGAAGAGAAACTGCTGAGCTTCAGTTCATTTGTAAATTTGACACCATCAGATCATTAACATAGATGTATGAACTGTAGTGCCTTTATTGTGTGTGTGTGTGTGTGTGTGTGTGTGTGTGTGTGTGTGTGTGTGTG
>NW_020664464.1:22889441-22910276 GCF_002925995.2 Terrapene triunguis | reverse complement strand
GTGTGTGTGTGTGTGTGTGTGTGTGTGTGTGTGTGTGTGTGTGTGTGATATGAAGCTGTATTCTCTGTTTAATATGATCTGATTTGTGAATTTGAGTGACTTACTCACTTACATGTGAGTATGTATTATTTTGATGGTGTGATTTACATTTTAAGTTGGAGTTGGCTTTTTGGGTATCATGTTGTTTGGGAGAACTTTTGTCCCAACTTTTAGTTAGTTAAATATTGGTGCAACCACCTAGAATTTGAGTAAGGTCAAGGCCCTCTTTAAAGAAATGTGAAGAAATGAATACACTTGGGGAAACACATTTTTCTACACTGCTGGTTGATGCTAGCAACTCTTGATAATATCAAAACAAAATATATAAGGAATATTTCAATTCAAAATGATTTTCTCTCTTTATGCCAAATGTAATGAATTCTAGCTGCCTGGTCATGTCTATTAGATGCAAATATAAGAACATAATGAAAATGTAGAAATATAAGGTTTGCTTGAATTGCTTCTTGCAATGAGATTGATTAATATAATATATAAATATAGCATGGAAACTTACCACAGTATAATGTACAATACGTTTTTGACGTGCCAGATAATATGGCAAGTGCATTAGAAATGCATTATTACTGTAAATTGTGGAACATATAAAAGAAAGCTTGGATAATACCAGATGTTTTTTTCTTACACAAATGCTAAAGGAACTCTCTGCCTGACTAATAACTGTACTTTTTTACTCTGTTATTAACAAGAAATTGTATTATTGTCAGTGCAAATGACAGATAGATTAGTATGTGTGTTTGGTGCATATAAAATAAACACTTCAGCTTCTAGATAATGGAATTGTCTAATGTTTCAGGGAATAGTAGCATAGTCTACGATTTTAATCATGTTCAACTTGTTTTGTTAACATGGAGACCAAAGTACTTGCTTAAAAAAAAGTTTATTTCTTCCTAGGACTACCCAATATCTTTCACTGCTGGCAACTGGTAAGTTAATTGATTATCTTTTTGAAAGTCAGTCAGTCCTAATATACACCCAGCAAAGATTTGACTGTTTTGGTCTAATATACATCAAAGAGAAATATCCTCTCAGTTTAGTTCAAAAGATTCCACAGAATGTGACATGGAAACTGAAAAAGTTCTAAAAGTGAGCCACCATGATACCCTTGACAATGTATAATATGAAGAACAATGACAATAAGATTAAAAAAAATACCCTATAGAAATGGAAAATATCTAGACTGTCACGCTGGAATCAGTCGTGGAAGCTATTAAGTTTGTTTAGTTGTGAGATCAGCTCTTTTCTAGTTCATGAAAGCCTAAAACGGGCTAGACTTCTAAGGCAAAATGGATTGCAATTTTTGAAGTATTACAGTAATAGCCTGTTAAAATGCAAAACAAGAATCAAATCCAATCTGTGATCATTTTTAGAGCAAATGTAGTAAACATTTGGAAAATCAAAGATATTTTCTGCCACTGACTTTTTTCCTGACAGAACTTTTTGCTAATATGTAGCTATGACCAAAACATTCACTTCCTATCCAGACCATGAGTCCCAACATTTGTTTATATTCACTTGAAGCACAATTTTTTAAAATTGGGGAAGGATTTATAGCTTTTAGTACTATGAGGCATTAAAACATCATGTGCAAACTCTGCTTCTCAATTTACATAAAACATAATGAAATAGACACATCATATCTCTCAAAGTGTTGTAAATTACTCCATTTCTTTTCTAAGTTTACTTGCAGATAAAAAGTTTTGGCTGTTGGAAAGTTTAAAAAAATTGTTAAATTATGCAGCAGACATAAAAAATAAATACTCTTAATGGAGGCTGCGTGAATAGTTTATTCAAGAAATAGTAATTTGATTCAAATGTATCTATTGGCTTTCTGTTGCTTTGAATATGTTTCACTGGCCTTTTTCTTTCTTAAAAATTAACAATATTCCGTTTTTATAATTCTGACTGGTAACCTTGTAGTGCACTTACACTGTGTCTTGCTTTATAGTATCCTTTGAATAGCAGTGCTCTGAAAAGTAACAGGAGGCAAAGAAAGAACATTACCTAATGCCTTCGTGGGGGTGAAGTTCTGTAAATAACATTTCAGTGACTGCGAATCAGCATTTTTCTGGCACTGAAATACCATTTCTGAAACTACCACATATGTACAGAATACCTCAAACAGTGGGGATTCATCACAGTGAAACATAGGATGCTGTTCCTATGGGCTTTTGAAGTCACTACCTTAGCACTAGAATTCTATACAAAATATGAATTATTATAAAAATGCAAATAATGTCTTTGAGTGGTCACAAAAAAGTAGAAAATTTTAGAACAAATTCTGATTTCAGATATGTGCTCCAGTGGACTTGTTAGGAAGTTGATGTGTGTACATGAGGGCAAAATATGGCTCTTCTTGTTTTTGTCTCTGTAGACGAGGGGTGGATACTAGGACACTGTATAGGGTGCAGGGCTTCTTACTTAAGGCACCTAGCTATGATGTTTTAAAAGCATGTTTAACAGTGTAGCATAATTTCTACTGAGTCATAATAACAGGTGGATTCAAGTTGCTTCAACCAAGATATGCCCAGTTTTTGTAGCGTCTATCAGTGGCAGAGTGAACTAGGATCTGGGACTGGGGGCTTGAAGGGAATAGTCAAACTTGGGTTTCAGCTGAAGTTTAATTGCTTTATTATGCTATGGCAAAACCAAAAGTGGAATAAGCTTGGACTTATGTATACCTTTGCTTAGAGCAAAGTGGGAACCCTTTCTTTCTTAAAAGGCAGGAAAAACATCATCAAAGATCTTTTTTTGGGTGGGGAGAGAGGGGAAGATTGACTGAAGGTATAGTATTTAAGTTGGCACATATCAGAGATGGGCAAATAATGCAATAAGCAATCTGCAAATATGCCTTTCCATCAGCCCTCTCCTATTCATACCAGGAGGAAGCTGTCTGCTCACGTGCTCCTGCTTATCACATCTGCCATCACACTAGGAGAGAGGCAGTATCTCAGTTGGACAGGTCCCAAACCATGAGAGACCTTGCAGGCAAAAATATAAATTACAGCAATGCTCTGATGAGCTGCATTGTTTATGTGCTGCAGGTGAAGAAATTTCATGCAATGATTGAGCCACTACATTCTGCACAGCAGTCCTCTCTTCACGGGCTGGGCAGCATGTCATTCACTTTGTTTATATTGACTATAATTTCTTTTAGGAAAATTTCTCCTCATGAAAGATTTACTGTGGCTGCCTTATGAGAAGGGAAAGAACAAGTGGCAGTGGGGTGTCATAGAAGAGGGACCATCGGGTGGTGCCAAAAACTACTTGTGTTGATTGGTAGTTGCTGCTGCTAGTGCTAGATGATATAAAGAACTGCAACTCATCACTTGGATTTATACTGAAGGTGCTGGATGATGAACTTCTTCCCAAGGCACATAGACAAAAAAAGTCTAAATATCTCCTCAATGATTTTCCTGCAAAAAGTGGTGCTTTCTTGTAGAAATGACAAAATTATTGTCTGGATCAGATTGACTCAGAACAATGAGTTTTCACATTAAAATCTCATGTAATCTCTGGAGTATGTCAGTAATGTCTCTAGCTATACTATTTTGCAATGTTTAAGTGAATGGTATCAATATAACACTCTCCTTTAAAAGCTGTGCTATGTAAAATAGTTTCTCAGTAATTTGCCTGGAAACTCTATTCTGTAGCATTCTTTAGTCCAAATACTGCTTCCTCCTCTGCGGCCATAGAGGGCTCCAGGCACAGTTGAAACACTGCAGTTCTGCTGTGCAGGTATGAGGCACATAATCTGAGGCTTGCAGCTTCTGTACCCTATAGAACCCAGCTCCATACGAGCTCTTCTTGTGCTCCTGTGCTGCAGTAAGAGGACCACAATAAATAAATAAATAAATAAATAAATAAATGAAAAGCTACAATGGGAAAACAGCAGAGTAAAAGGCAGTTAGAGGCAAAAAGACATCCTTTAAAAATTAGAAGTCAAATCCTACTAATCAAAATAGTATGGAGTAATAAACTCTGGTAAATCAAGTGTAAAAGCATAGTACGGCAAAGAGTCTTACGCAAAGTAAGGAGTCATGGGATAAGAGGGAAGGTGCTCTTGTGGATCAGTAACTGGTTAAAAACTAGGAAACAAAGGCTAGGAATAAATGGTCAGTTTTCACAATGGAAGGTGATAAATTGCAGGGTCCACCAACGATCTGTACTGGGACCTCCTGTGGTGTTGAACATATTTATAAATTACAGTATCAGGAAAATGGGCCAAACAGTGAGGTGGTAAAGTTTGCAGATGATACAAAATTACTCAAGATCGTTAAGTCCAAAGCTGATTGGGAAGAGTTAAAAGGAATCTCACAAAACTCAATGGGCAGTTTCAGTAAAAAAAGCTAAGGTGTTAGGAACCATTAGGAAAGGGATGCATAATAAGACACAAAATATCATGTCACTTTATGAATCCATGGTATGCCCACACTTCGAATACTGCAGTCCTGGTCACCCCATTTCAGAAAAGATGTATTAGAATTAGAAAAGGTGCAGAGAAGGGCAACAAAAATGGTTAGGGGTATGGAACAGCTTCCATATGAGGAGAGATTTAAAAGACTGGGACTGTTCAGTTGAGAAAAGAGATGACTAAGGAAGAATTTGACAGAGGTCTACAAAATCATGAAAGATGTGGAGAAAGTGAATAAGGAAATGTTATGTATCCCTTTAAATGGGATAAATCTTTAATATCCCTTTAAACACATGAAACAAGGGTCGCCCAATGAAATCA
This sequence comes from Terrapene triunguis, assembly GCF_002925995.2. NCBI lineage: Eukaryota > Metazoa > Chordata > Testudines > Emydidae > Terrapene > Terrapene triunguis. The sequence goes on along the minus strand of NW_020664464.1, from coordinate 22,905,484 downwards.
GTAGGCAGCAGATTTCAAACAAACATATGGAAGTACTTCTTCACACAACGCACATTCAACCTGTGGAACTTGTTGTTGTGAGATGTTGTGAAGGCCAAAAATATAACTGGCTTAAAAAAATTAGACCTATCCTCCAGGAACTTATCTATCAATGGCTATTAGCCAAGGTGGTCAGGGACTCAACCCCATTCTCTGCGTGTCCCTAAACCTCTGACTGCCAGAAGCTGGAACTGGACAACAGGATGGATCATTTGATAATTGCCCTGTTCGGTTTATGCCCTCTGAAACATCTGGCACTGTCCACTGTCAGAAGATATGATACTGGAGAAGATGGGCCATTGGTCTGACCCAGTCTGTCCATTCTTATGTGTTTGCTACCACAAGGATGATCTGTTTGTTGCCTGTTGCATCATGGGAAAGTAGTGACAGCTGGGCCCCCCATGTTTTTAGGGCTGCACAGAGGGATTTCACTGAACTCACAGGCTTGGAAGAATGATTATGAAAAATACAGCCTGGCTTGTTTTGTGTGTAGGTGTGGGAAATCTGGGCCTTTGTATATGACTTATTCAACAACTACATCCTCTAAACCCCTTTAAATGTGCATGGTATCTACACTTTAAAGAACCACTATTATTTCCTGTTAGTAATGTACTCCATGTGTCCCTAAGTTTGAGTCTAACATATTGTAAATATGTGTTGATTTCACTGCAGGTATACTGCCAATAGACGGTCTCATAAATACTTTGTAGGTCACAGGATATGCCCCTTCATTTAAATACCTCAGAGTTTATTTCACCTGACAGCTCTTTAAGGCTGGAAGGTATCAGTATTCACTGCTTGCTTTATTGAGTTTGATGTAAGTGTGAGAAATCTCACTCATCCAACTGTAATGATGATAAGTATTTTTCTAGTTTGACTGTTTTATGCAATTTATTGATTCTCTTTCTTCTTAAACATATTGACTCAGTTCTACAATCTTTGATTGCTCTCAATTTTTTTTGTCCAAAATTAAAACCAATGTCACAATGACTGTTCATGCTGGTATAGTCTTTATGTTGTAAAGCCTAAATAAATTGTCAGTATTTGGGAGAAAGTAAGTTCTACTGTACATGAAACATGCTCTTTCTCCTTTATAAGATAAACAGCACACTTGCTAATGAATAGCAAATTTAATGCACTGAAATTAAATCTCTGCAATAGATCAAATTTTAAACCATTCATGTGTTCACCCATTGTAAATAACAATATATAATGTCTAGTTGGCAGCATTACTGACAGCCTTACTGACGTGGTTTATTACTAATTACTATCATAACATAGTGTTCACACCACTGTAGGTATGATGTCAGTATTTCCAATATAAATTCATCTTGATGGAACTAGCTGAGGAGAGCTCAACAATGTGCTGCTTCAGACCTCTGTGATAGCTCTTGAGTCTGTAGCAGAGCAAGGCTTTAAGCAGTGGTGCAGCCAGGGTGTGGGTAGTTACCTCCTTCCACTATACCTATTGGCTTGAAAAGGTGCCACACATACATCAAAAGGCATCCAGCGGGGCGGTTTTCCCCTGCCCTTTTATTGGCTCCACCACTGTGTGAGAGAGAGAATCAAAGTGCAGTGGAGGTAAGGTAAGGATGAGAGGTAATATATATTCTGCCTCCATTAGCCCATGATGTGCCAGCACATGTGGTGGCATTAGGACAACACAGATATATCAAGTGAGCAAAATGATAACTCTGGAAATTAGTTATTCAGGATTCTGAATCCTATCCAATAATCCTCCCACTCAAAAAGACACGAAAAGATTAAATCTTTGCCCTTTGATCACTGCAGGCTGAATTTTCTGGCCCCTGTAAGAACCGTGGAAGACACTGAGCACTCTGACCCAGCATTTTAATTAACACCTGTATGAAATTAGATGAATTTATGAAAAAAAGAATCCTGTGTATGTGTGAGTGAGTGAGAAAGAGAGAGAGAGTTTAAACAGTATAAATAAATAATTAGTATTGTGTCTGCTGATCTCCTGGCTAATTTTAACAGTATTCGTAATTTCTGGTTGTTTTAAACAGGTATTTTTCTACACAGAATGTTTGTCTTTAAAAAGTGTGACCCTCCCCTGTTATAATTGAAATACCGTTGCTGCTATTCTGCATATTGAAATGAATGCGGTAATCATGGGGATGAGCATCTCAACCCTATTCCAAAACCAAAACTTATCTAAACCTTTTTTTAAGTTTTGAGTTAATCTTAAAGAAGCACCTTCTCAATGCCCAGTCCTCCAGTCAATGACCTCCAGTCTCCCACTAAAGCATCTGTGACCATTGCTTGGCAGGCTCTTAACCCCCTTTACTCCCAATCTGACCATCTCTGTGATCCCTGCCTCCTCTCATACTTTTGAATATGAGTTCAAGGAATCAGTTAACACTGTTCTAGGTCCTGGACCCTTCATTTTTAACTCTGTGGTCCAAATGCAGATGGACATACCAACTTATTTGTTTTTGAGTTTTTGGGGAAAAAATTAAGGTAAAATGGCAAAATTACAGGACAAGAGTAGAAGCCAGAATGGATTTCTATAAACTGCAAGGTATCGCTGGAAGGCTGTCTAATAAGTATTTAAGAATGGTGAAGGAATGACCAGGCAGACATGAATATGAAAGAATAGGGGCTGCACTGAGCAAGGTCATAGATAGGACCTCTATTTTGGATGTTGTCCATTATACAGTCCCACTCATTGCTACTTTTCAAGAGCTGGAGCTGTATTTGCCAATACAGAAAATCAGAAATTATTACTTGAGTTCATTAATGTTAAAAAAGTACATAAATAATTAAAAGTATGGCCATTTGTTCAACATCTATAAAACAAAAAAAGTGTTTGCCTGTTATCCTCATGGAGTCAGCTTAATAATATAATGTTTCATGTCTTTATCAGACTGAAAGTTCAAATCCAGCTTCTATTAATGTAGAATAAGCTATATGCCAATATCTGTCTATGATAAATGAATGAGAGAAATCAAACTGTAAACATAAAATGTCATATCTATACTGACATCAAGCAAGTATGACTTAACAGAATATCAATGCCAGCAATCATTTCTATAGTAAAAGTCTGGAAACTGTGAATTATTTGATTCTCCTCAAGCCCACAGGCAATTTAAAAAAGTCATTTTTAAGGTCTGGTTTAGATCCTGCTATAAATGCCAGTCCTTTTGAACACTAATCGAACAGTCTACTTTCCCCAAAGTTAAAAAGACTAAACAAGAAAGTTTAGAGGTCCTTCAGGATGGTAGGATCCCTTGGGAAATAAAGGCTCGCTTTTCACCTGTATGTCTATCTTTCATTTTGTGACACAAATCCAAATAGGCTGGCACTGGCACAAACACTTTTACAGCAAACAAGACTATTTTGATTGGAAGAACGTTATACACATAACTCCTCTTATTAATGGCATTCACATGCTTGTTTCCACCAGGTCAATGATTTACCCTTTCAGTTCAAAATTATCTCACATTCCATGAGAGACCAGTGAAAGCTTTGTGTGGCAGGATTTTTCCCCTCCAGAAGCTTTAACATATCCATATAGACATATTCAAATACAATGGCAGAGTAATGGGATTAACAATACCACAGTATGGAATGTTCATGAATACTCCTATGAGTTCTAAAATAAATGCTTCCCTAACACTCCCCCGCTCATGCCAAAAAAAAAAGGCATCAGAAGCCCAATCTACCTGCAGTCAATTTGAAAGACTAAATGTCTTCATTCCTGAATCCTGAGCCTCTGTCAATTAATGTCAGTTTTTCCATGAGGGTGATGTTGGTTAGCTCAGTTAGCCAATCAAAAAAATGTGAGGGGAATAGCACATTTCCATTTTTGTAAAAAGGCTCTTCTGGCCATTATAAGTGCAGCAAGCAAGCAGTTTCCTGGCATTAGGTGAACAGGTTAGATCTTATGGAATGCCCCAAACACAGTGACTTCATGTAGGGGAAACCCCTACTCCAGGTGGTCTTAGAGTACCACACATTTCTTTCCAAAATGTGGATATACTTTGACGTTCAAAGACTATATGAAAGAGGCTTCCATTGGAGCTGTCAATCTCCAACATTTACTATGTGGGGTAAATCCAGCTTTATGCACTTGCTCAGGAATCTAATAGTATCTAGTAAGAACTTCATTCTGAAAACCCCCCCACAAAAACAGAGAACTGGATGTTCTGCACATGTTGTGCCAGATATTATCTCACCCATTAGAGGAAATGGAGATGTTTAGCTCCTCCCATTTTAATGTGAAGGGATAGTCAGTAAGAAAAATCAACTATTACAATCAATGAGATTAGTGACCTATATGAATACCTAAAAGGTACATGTGATGACCCATATCTTCTGGTGACACACTGCTGCCCTGAAACTGGCCTGTCTGTGCTAGAGGAATCCCACTATACAGGAGAATACTCTGATGGTACTGAGCAAATGAAATTACTCCTACATTACTCCTTGTCTGTGTCCCCTGTGAAGGAAGTGAGTTATTGGGGGGAAGGAGGCATGGCACACCAATGATCCTCAGCTGTTTGAATGGACTTTATGGGCCACTGGAAACTGACCAAAGTTGCTCTAAGTGAGAACTTCCCCAGCATTGAGCCACCCAAGGTTCAAGGTTTTCAAATGGCACCTTGGCACACATCTCCTGAGCTGTGCTGCATACTCCTTGGAAGTAATTCAGGACTTAGTTCATAGTTCATGAACTACCTTAAAGAACTGGGATTTCCTTACCTTCTCTTACAGTCAAACGCTTCTAAATGTTTTTTATGTGAACTGAAGACTTGAATAATGCCTTTTTGCTCAGCCAGCATCAGAGGAGAAATGATGTTTGGATGTTGGAGCTACTCAATAATTCTGGAAGGGTAAAGCTATTTTTTGCATGTCAATTTTCTCCTCTTTCTCCCTTCCCCTCACCCCCCTCACTTTGTGATAGCAGATTGTATTGTAAGATTCAGTGAGTGGAAATCATCAACAAAAAAGTGAATGTACAGGGGCCTGTAACTGATCCTCTTGAAGAAGTGGAAATATCTTTACTTTTCTGTTTGCTGAATGCCTAAGACTGAAACAGGTTGGAAGAACAAAGGCAGGCATTTGTTGCTGGTGTAGGGCCCACTGTTATCCACAATTATGTGCAAAAAAATGTGGTCATCATTTATCATTTCTTTCTTTTTTTTTTCACTACAAAGATCTTCTTGCTGTGTCTTGTATGTGTTCTAAAATAACTATATATTTGACTGGCATCCAAGCTCTGATAAATTTGGGATTACACCACAGACCTGAATCATGCCAATTAGAATACTGTAGTTAAAGAAGGGAGGCAGAAATAAAAAGTATATATCTGTCAAGTTTCTTCAAAAGGATCAATGCCAATATTTTGACATTCAAATTGAAAAGGCAGTATGTGCAAGTTTCTTTGCTTCCTATCTTTAAGGATATATGACATCACTACTCTGCTACAGCTGTGGGATAATTTTAAAGATGCAAAAGCAGCTTCCATGGGAATCTTTTTGGCACTACTGGACTACAACGTGTATTTTGTGGAAAGGAGAAGGTCTTATAAAGATGACTGTTTCCATGAGCCATGCTCTGTTGGAGAAATCTGCAAACTACAGCAGCAGGTGGGGGGCGCTGGATGAAGGCTTTTAATCATCTATCTGAATTTCTTGCTATTATGGCTAGGATTACATGGCAGATCAGCATGCTTCCAGTATTCACAGATATCTATGCTATGGAACACTGTATATATGAATTATAGTAAATGGAGCCCATAAGCATTGAAAATGGGTTAATTTTATATTGAAAGTGGATTATCATCTCACCATGTCCCAGTTTCATTTTAATTTTTATTACATAACTTGATTAATTTCTCCTCTTTTCTTCTCCTGATTTAATTGTCAAGAAAATGAATTATCTCAGAATACCAATAATTGCGGGATGTGGTTTGTGAATTATGGCTGTAGATCTTTGATCTATTCAATATTCTATAGTCTGGTTGGCTGTTTCACTATGAGATATATTACTGACTACCAACTGTGTTCCATATCACAAAGTGAAGAATGTCCATTACGAGCATGTTTTTCTATCTTTTATCCTTAAGAATGCCTTAAAAATGAGCAGAGTAGAAACAGTAATAGCAGAAACAGGTGACAGATTGACTAAAATATATTTAGTTTCTTGTGACCCAATGGTGTCTGTTAGGCCCACACTATTGAAAGGGATGGTGTAGAGCTCCACAAGGAACATCAGGAGGCCTTCAGCTTCGACAAACACAGTACCTTCTGGATTTCCATAGGTAAGTATGGGGACAGTGATTTTCTATAGCACACTTGCTGGCACCTAGGGGTATGAAGCCACACTTCTGCATACTGACCACTTCTCTCACCGCCAGCTTCATTTGGCGGGAATGACAGCTTCTGTACAACATTGAGTATTGTGACTCTGCTTTTGTGTGTCCTTACATGCATCACCCAGCATGAATATGGGGGAGAAAAAGGAGTTGTTACTCCCTTCCCCCATATCTGCACCTGCATGTGGGCCAGCTACAAGAGATAGCACTTTGGCCAGGAAATATATGGTGAAATTACTGTAACTCTTCTGCCAGGTGGAGCCAGCAGCAACCAGGGCTGGGTTCAATATCTAGGGGTTCCTTTCCATTGATACAACACAGAACTGGCTCAATAACCTGGGAAAGTTACACATCACCCATTGGTGCCTCTGAGAGGCAATACTTCCCCACTCACAAGCACAGAGTCTGAGTGTAGAAGCAGGAGTACTTGTGGCACCTTAGAAACTAACAAATTTATTTGAGCATAAGCTTTCGTGGGCTACAACCCACTTCTTCAGATGCATAGAATGGACTAACTATTGGCTAGTCTCTAAGGTGCCACAAGTACTCCTGTTCTTTTTGCGGATACAAACTAATACGGCTGCTACTCTGAAACCTGAGAAGAGTAGAAGAGAAACTTTTACTAAAAGGAGGGAAATACTTTGGCGTTAATTTGGGAAAACACCACAAACAGGGTTCATAAATATAAACCATGAGTAAAAGACCCACCCCCAAGTAAGTTGGGCAGTGTCCTTTTTCCCCTCAGGTTCTTAAGTCCAGCAACTCAAAAGTCCCTTTCATGTGCTCGACCCTTCTCTGCAACCCACTCACAGTTGCTGTCCTTGGTCAGTGCAGACCCAGAGTTCAGAGGTGCATCTGCAGAGTACACCTCCACCCCTGGGTGGCGTAAAGAGGTACTTACTTGCTCGCCGCCCCTCTCTGCCAGCCACCCTGCTGGCTACTCATCACACCTCTCCGCTGCACTAGCCACTAGTTCACCAGCTGACTGTCAGTCGCCTTCTGCTGCCACCTGCTTCTCTGCTGTTACCATTTCACACCAGTCTTAGTATTTTTTGGCTCTTTGCTGGTTGGGCAGAAACACTGCCCCATCTCAAGTCATTTCAGCTCTCAATGATTTTTAGCTCTTAGCAGGCAGGGCAGAAACGCAGGCCTACCACAACCAATTTCAGATCTGATTGGACATTTAACAACCAAGAGGCTCCTAATGAAAACTATTTAGCTCTATTATTTGAACAGTGGGGAGGAACAGGTTAAACCACACTAGGGTGAGGCTGTGCAGCCTCCAAGGTGGGGATACCTGTTCTCCCCCCCCCTCCGCCCTTACTTTCACAGGGCTCTCACATTTGAGCCCATGGCTTAACGAGTTTCTTTCAACTGAGGGTGAGCCCCTCATTTGGGACAGGTTAAGCACAGTCCTGCTTTCCTGTATTCCTACAATAATTACAACATTGGTAATCAAAGTTCACTACCCCTGCATTCAGTACTAAGGTAATTTGTACCCAACACCAGCCAATATTGATCACTTTGACACCATTGTATTTGCTGAATATGTAAGCAGAGCAGGAGCAAACTGTATTTACATAAACACATCCAAGTAATTCCCCATCCCAGCTAGCTGTCAGGGAAGCATTCATTCAGACCCTCCTTACACTACAATATAGCCAGGAATAGAATTTGCATTGTGGAAGAAAGACACAGTGTGGTACCAGGGGCCACACATGAAACACAAAGTTAGTTCTTTCCTCTAATCTGACTTTGCTTTGCCACTGCCTTGTATCTACTAACCCTCCCAATTGCAGGGCTGCCATTTTAGGGAATTTTTATACCAGCATGCCTTTCTGGGACCTACCTTTTAAATTTGTCAGAGGCAAGCAGCTGCAGCCCTAATGCAGCCACTTGTTTGCTTTATTTCTCTCTCTTCCAGGTGGTCAGTATTCTTAAATTCTTGTTATGGTTTCCCCTAGTTTTCCCTTTCTTAGTACTGTGGAGAAGCATGTCCTCGATCAAGAGAAACTATTTGCTTAAATTGTAATTAAATATATTTTCATAGGCAAAATATTTATGGGTACAAACTATTTAATATACCTGCATTAAATCATACCTTTCTGTAGCATAATTAGGTATTCCAGGTGAATAACCTTCTTATATGATCTGTTGTACTGGCTCTCCTTACAGCTGAAGCCCATTTAGTTTGTTTCGTTAACAATAAGTATTGCAGCAGGCAGGCAGAATTGTAAAGAAAGATCTTTACTGTGATATTGCTAGCCCCGAGCATTCAAAAATCACAAGTCAAACCCACAAAATCATAAGATTTGCTTTAAAAAAGATTTTTACAAAATGACATTCTTATTTGCCTTCTGTTGTTGGGATATTTAGGGTTCATACTTTCAAGCTTTTCTCTGTACCAATGATGGCTAGAAAATTACTTTTTCTTTTTACCACGAAAGCTGAAATTCTCAGGTAATGACCTGATTCCCACCGTTGGAGCTCTAACATGAAAACACTAGCTATCGCAAGACTCATTATAAAAATGGAAAGTTGGCAATGCTGTTCGTGACCATTTGGAGAGGTCAGTAATACACACCAAGGCCTGTGTTTGCCCAGTAGTACCTAAGCCACCAGTTTACGCTCCTGAGCGCTAGGTGTCACTCCAAATTAGATCACTCCTGAAACCTGACCATCTTTCTCCAGTCCCATTCCTCATACCACAATGATGGAGAGAGGGGTATATGTAGAGATGGTCTGTGCCAGTGACAGTCCCTGGAGGTATTTACTAGCATAGAGGGTACAGCTACATAGCAAGCAGCAGTCCACAGCAGCCAGTTTCAGAGCCTGGGTCTACAGACTCAGGCTTGCAGGACTCATGCCACAATGTTAAAAATAGCTGTGTATGTGTTCAGGCTCAGGCAAGAGCTCACTTAGGCTTCAGAGCCCGAGCTCCAGCCTGAGCCCAAACATCTCAACAGCTATTTTTAGCACTGTAGTCCAAGCCTGAATCTGTAGACGTGGGCTCCGAGACTCTCTGCTATTAGCTGTGGCTTGCTGTGTAGATCTAACCACAGAAGGTGTCCTGCTGACTTAAGCAGAAGGGGGATGGGCCCCCTCCTGTCCGTCTTCCTATTGGATGTTTGGCACAGGGCACTTCTGGTCTTTCATGCTGGTTCCCCATTACATAAGATGAACCGGCACCTGCACAGAATTAGTCACTCTTGAGCCTTATATTGTAACAAATTTAATATAGAATAAAAGTATAAGAACATATTTATTGAAGATAGAAATATAGCTATTGTATTAACTCAGTGCAAATATATTGCTGTCTCACAACTGTTTGCAGCGTCAACATGATTTGTATTTTCACTAATCCATTGGAGAAGGATGGAACAGAGACAATCAATTATAAACCATACCAAAAAATAGAATAAAGATGTGGAACAGTAAAGCCTCATAATTCTATCATTGCCATTATCTTCAGAATTAAAGATCATTTTTCTGTTCATGTGTAGCATAAACGTTCCTGTACCTAATTCTTCCGATAAAATCACAAATGTGCCTATCATTAATTTATTCACACTACAACCTTTGTGCTATAATCTCATGATCCTCTCTGGGTACTAGCTGTACCAATGCTGTTTTCTGTCATTGCTTCATGTGGCGAATCTATTAACTTGTGAAATAACAAGTTCATCTGCTAGGTTTATTTCCCATATGCTCTACTTCATTTAAGTGTTTGCCCTGATTACTAAGATAAAAAACAAAAAACAAAAATCTTTCATTTTTGGCATAACATTACAAATACTGTCATGGCTTTAGATTAACATAGTTTGTATCCATTTCTTAAAATTGCTATCCTTCATGTCCTAAGTATCTGATTGAAACCTTTACATGGGTAAAAAGAAATACATGTATAATGAGTTGCTTAGAGATACAGAAAACATTTAACTTTCTGGATGCAATAGGCAATGCATTGAACCCCGAAATGCCCTTGTGTTGCCTAGAATTGCAATGCCTCTGCCTGTATTTAGGAACTACTTCCTCCTTTCTTCCCCAAGGCCATATGTTGACTCAGAATGAGGAGTCTAGCCCATGACCTCCTATCCACTTGACTATAACACTACATGCGAGTAGGAGCAGGAATTCTCTCCCTTTACACCACGGAGTTCAGAATGTCTCCTGTATTTCCCCTGGGACAGTATGGATATGCACCTCCCCTTATTCTGGACTATGGCTAAAATGTATGGCTTAGCCAAATGTTTCTCAATCTTTTGAGGTTGGTAATCTCTTATTCAAAGTCATAAATGTTTGCAACCCCCTTACATTTACTATAAAAGAGTTTTTTAAAAAGCATCAACAATAAGCCTATATAATGTATTTGTGTGTTTCACGAGGCTGGCAGAGTACTTGACCCTGAAGGGTAAGGATATGTGGGAAGTGGGGGAGTGTGATTTTCTTTGCTTTAGATTGAAAATGTTATTACCATGCTTCATACCCCCCTGATTGCCTTTTTGTGATTTCCCCCCCTGCGGTCTCAACCCACCAGTTAAGAAGCACTGATATTGCACTATTGTCTTTCAGGGATTGATTTTGCTCAGTGGACTTTTTCTTTTCCTTTATACCTTTTGTTAACACAAATAAGAGTTATGCACTTCTGACAAGGGGCTGAATAGATTTGCAATAGTAATGAGTGAGTTTACATTTTTGTCACAGCTTTCACAGAAGTCATGGATTTCGCGGGGGGGGGGGGGAAATCCTCAGCTTTTGATGCTTGGAGTTTTTGTTTTTTCATGTGGTTAGCTACCATAGATGAGATAGTGAACAGCTGAACCAGTTTCAGTGGGAACTTTGAGCTGCCAGCTTAAAATCTGGGCTTCCTAGGAGGCTGAGAGAGAACAGGAATATCATAATTGGAGCTGGTTGTTTGGCGCAGGGATGCGAGATTCAGTAGGGAAAAAAGACAGAGCTTATACAGCTAGCTTAAGATACATCTGTCCAGAGCTGCTGCTACTGCTGCCTTTGCAGCAGATGAAGCAGGAAAGCAGTGCAGAAAAACAGACAGCAGTGTTTCTCTGCCTCCCCATTTCTTGCACCGCTGGAGCTGTGGGACTGATCCTGAAGGCTGTGCACTATCAGAGTTAAAGCAGCATGGTCTTGTAGATAGGTCACTGGACTGGGAGTTGGGAGGCCTTGGATGAGAGCCTCATCCCTGCACCAGCTGGTCTGTGCCAGGTTAAAGGTCTGGAGTGGAAAATGGAACCCTTTAAGTCCCAGTTGTGACTGTGGGAGGATTACCCCGACACAGGCACTGTAGAACACAGCCATAAGGTGGCCCCTCAAGGTCCTTCAGCCCTACCCCACTATACCAGGGTTTGTATGAAGTGGGAGGGGCATCTCCCATAGGTTTCAGCATGCAGCACTGTGCAGATTCTAGGCATTGCTGTGGCTCATAGGGTAGTTAAGGTAGGTTGCCACAACTTAGACAAGTCCCCAGGATTGTCCACGTTACCAAGGTCTTCTCAGTCCCTATAGTGGCCAAAGATCACTATAAGAGGGTATAAAGGTGGCTTAAAGCTTGCCTTAGCCTGCTTGGTCTGTGACTTCTGTGCTGTGCCTGTTTAATTATGCTTATCCAGCTTTTTGAGGTATGTGGACAAAATGTGCTACAGAAGTGCTATGGTTTCCTTGCAAAATAAAGTATATTTTGATTAGAACACCACACAGTATAAAAGGGTGTAAGACAAAATTCTTCTGCTGGGGTTCTACTTTATTAAATACAAATAAACGTTAAATAAAATCTCTCCTCTTGGCCTCAGGGGTGGCACAGCCCTCATCCTTGGGGCTTGTGTGTCTTTGAGAGCTTCTCTCCCTTAAGGGAGCTTCTATCTGTGGGAGCACCTCCCTGTAACTGAGCCCTGATGGCCTTTTCATCAAGACCAGGAGCTCATTATATCATCATTCAATAACTACCTAGATTGGCTTGTTCCTCTTAAAACTAGTTTGTCATGGATAGAATCATAGTACTGGAAGGGACCTCAAGAGGTCATCTAGTCCAGTCCCCTGCACTGAAGGCAGGACTAAGTATTATCTAGACTATCCATGACAGGTGTTTGTTCAACCTGTTCTTAAAAATCCCCAATGATGGAGATTCCACTAGCCTGAGGCCAGACTCCCCTTAAATGGTCCAACAAACCCATGACAAGCAGACAGTACTATTTTGTCTGTTATGATATATCCCACCCATTTATGCTGTTTATGTTGCATGAGTGTTTACCCTTCTTTTTATGAAGCCATTGAATTTCAGAAATTATGTAACACCAAATTAAAGAAATGTTGACAACTGATGCAAGCAAATAATTCTCTTCTTCAGGGCCAAATCCTTTGGCCCAAGTAAAGACCATGGAAGACCCTGAACACAACAAAACTGTGTCTTTGTACTGAATGCAGAGAGACTATACAGGGGTCTGTGTCCCTATATGCTACAGAACTGAGCTACATGGGTCATTACTCCCATGCAGCTCAGTAGGGGCTGGTGACGTTCTGACGTGGATTTGCCTGCCGAATCCCACAACCCATCAGAACCTACTATAGTCTTGAAGCTGCGGAAATGAGCAGTGTGGCCTAAGAGGGAGGATTTGGCACCTCTGCCCAACTCAAGTAAATTAACTTGTGACAGCTTATAATAATGTAGGCTGTGTCCCTTAACTAACATCACTGTTATTTTGATATTTGTGATCTAGTAAAGTAAACCTCTTCCTTTCTGAAAGGAGTGATATCTTTGCCCAATGTACAACAAAGCAGTGCACTGTAACAGTAAAGGGCTTCCTCTTTTGTTAACAATAGACATAAGTGACCTGGAAACAAAAGTACCCTGTAAGTAAGAAAGCATGTACCTCAATGTTCAGAGAAATGGAGTCAAATTTCCATCTGGTAGTTTGGCACTTCTCTAGATTAGAACAGCATTGTTCTTATTTAATTAAATACTACTTATTCCAGCAGCCTATGAACAGAATTTAAATTAACCAAGAGCCTTGTAATTAAATTAAATCTGCTTATTAAACAATTGTCAAATGTTTAATTATTTCAAAAGAATACTTATTCATTCCAATACAGTATCCCTAAGAAATTGATAAATTTTCAATTTTTGAAAATACTTTATTTTCAGTAAAATAAATAGAGGGTTTGTTTGAATTAATTATTATTCGAAACATTTCTTGTTTACAAAAAACAAAAACAAAAAACTCCACCTCCTTATATCTAAAGAAGTGTATGCTGCCTAATGGATTGTGACAATTCTGATATCTTCCTGGCTGATTACCTGCAAGAGAACTCAAAATACTTCTATTTCATTTTGTGCAATCAAGCAAACCCAAATTTCCTTATTCTTGGAGATTTGCACATTTTAAAGCTGCAAAAGCTGTATTTTGGATTGGGAATACAATAAGATACAGTAAGAGGGGCCTTATTTTCTCCTCAATATATATATAATGTGTCTTTGTTCCATTGATGCTAGTGGAAGTTATATGTGGAGATGGAGCAGAGACACAAATCCCCAAATTAACTGCACTCCCAAGAGTGAAAGTTTTGGAGAAAAAAAGATGCAATGAATGAATGAGGGTTTTTTGCTTGAACAAATGCTTGACTAGTGAACACAAAAAAAAGTAACATGATGACAATGGACCAGATTTGTTAACGGGATAACAAATAGATTGGTCCTAATCTATGAATTCTGAATAATACATTAATACATATTTTAATTAATGTTAACTAACGGCCAAATTCTCTTCCCTGCATATGGACTACTCTGATCCCTAAATATGTGGCGTGCAAAGGAGCTCTGTGCAGTTTGCAGGGCAGCAACCAAATACTGCCTCTGATGACACTTTGAAATCATTTTTAAAGTCTCAAGGCTGTATTAGCCTCTGAAAGGCATGGGAATTGGCAGATTAATCTGTATTTTCAGACTCACCAACCCCGCCCTTGACCCTCTACTGGTTTCTGGGTTGAGTTTAAAGAATAGGTTTTAATGTACAAAGCCCTTTGTGGCTTGGAACCTGGTTACCCGAGAAACCTTACAGCCTAGCAGCAGCACACACATTAAAATTCAACATAAAAGAAGTGCTTGCAGGGTGCTATCTGTGCAGATCCTTTAATTCTGGAATGCACTACCCACTCTAACTTACTGTATGCACAGCAAACACATCTGCTTTCCAGAGTGTTGGAGGGAGGGAGGAAGAGGATTTTTGCTCTTGAGTCTGACTTACTGTCAGATACTGTCATCTCTCTGATGTTATCTGGGCAGTCTATTTTATTGTATAGTATTTTGATGCATGCATTTGATATCATACCGTGAACATCTGATGGATGAGTGCTTTGTTTTTTTAAAGTGAAATAAATACCCTCTGAGTTAACAAATAATTATAGTGATAACTGAAATATCATATGAAATGAAATATTTACTAAGACAATAACATATTGTCTTATCTCCCTTTATAAAAATACAAACTTTAATAAGTATCATTAGATTCATTTTTTATAATTCTTAAGTAGATGAATAATGGTTAGTCTGGATAGCTCAGGAGGCATGAACCTTTAAGCTCTAGGTCACTGATTGAAATGTTATTGATAGTGAATGGAAATCATTGCCATTTGATGATTAGTCAGTGACCTATGTGAAATGAGATGTTGGTTTCAGCCCAGTTTGGATTGGAGAGGAGTTCTAAATGCACGTACCTCCTCCACAAAAAAACTCCACTACTCCTATTCCTAGCAAAGAGATCAGCATTGACTGAGTGTAGAAACTGAACTGCCTTCTCAAAGCTGGGATGTGACATATTGGTCAGACAGTTTGGGGAAGCTTACACTACTGCTGTATCTTTCACCTGCTGTTTTGATAGTATGATATTCCACAAAACTATTAGCATGAGCTTAGAATGGCTGGAATACTCAATACATAGTTGTCATAGTAAAAAAAATAAATTAGAAGTCATGGTACCTTAAGGAAATTTGTTTTCATTTTGGAAAGTATTAAATAGTGTGTTACATGTAATTAATAATTGTAAAGCATGTAAAGATAACAAAATACCGGAAAAAGAGCCAATGTGTAAAAATCCATGGAAGACTCTTGCTTGTTAATGAGAATGATAGGGTGAAAAAGACCCTGACTTTATGAAAACCCGCTACAAATCACAGTATCTGCTATGGAAGTCATGGCCATGTTAAAGATAGAGTCTCTTTCGTGAATGGTGAAGTATGACTTATCAGTGAATTTTTTTTCAGGTCATGAATGTTGGTAAGACAGAAGCATGTGTTCTCTACATGCCACATATTTTTGCCAAAAATCTGTTTTAGAAATATCTAAATACTTTGCATGGTTTTATTGTTAAATGTTATTTGTACTATGATTAGAGAGGTTGGAAAAAGTCACACAAGATATTTTTTTATCAGACTTTGTGGGTTCATTGAAATTGAAATGTTTTGTGAAGATAGATTTAGACAAAATTCCTCCAAAAAGGTTTCAAAATTTGGCTATTTGCCCATCTGGCTCCTCAGCTGCCTACCGGGAAGGCTTCTGAAGAGCCTGGGCTTCCAGGGTCTGTGGCTCTGGGGCTTGCCAGCAGGTGGACTGCCTCAGATTATGGGTCTCTAGGGCTTCCAGGGTCTGTGGCTCTGG
>NW_020664464.1:22811689-22889431 GCF_002925995.2 Terrapene triunguis | reverse complement strand
TGCCTCAGATTATGGGTCTCTAGGGCTTCCAGGGTCTGTGGCTCTGGAACAGCCCAGCAGGCAGACTGCCCTGGAGCTGGAGCTCCATTCCCATTCACCAAGAACGTTGAAATTTTTGGTTTTCAATCCAAATTGGAACAAAACCAAAGTCTGAAATATCAAAATCCTTCACAAAATGGAATATCATTCTCCACCCAGCTCTAATTATTGTATTTCTCCACCTATAAATCCAGATTACTTCACGATTGTGAACCCAGCTGTTCAGTCTTCAGTGCGAGAGTGAAAATATGAATAAATACACTTTAAAACCATTAAAACTCACCTAAAAGAGCTTTGCTATGGACGATGATGTAGCAAATTTAAAGTCTGATATTTTACTAACTACCAGGACTAGGGGAGGGGGAGAAGAAACCCTGGCTATCAAATGGTGATCCGTAATTTGGCATCTCCTTGCTTTTTAGTATGTTTGTTTAGGGAATGCATGCTTGATCAGCCTTGATCCTTCTAAAACAAAAGATGTTGTTCATTAAATATATATGAATATATCAAAATATGGAAAACTTGATATAGTATGGCATAAAAGTTGTATAGGCATGAGTTTTGGATGACCATATAACTTGACTGGGAAAACTAAGAGTGACTTGGTCATCCTAAATGAGTGCCAATAAGACTTTCATACCTTTGCACAGCATACTCTCATGTATTCTGTATATGCCACATATTTTAGAAATTGATTTAAAATGTTTATTGCCACTTTATTCATATATCTCCCCCTATACTGCCAGGCTTCCTTTCATGAGTCCAACTGTTTAGGACTGAGATGAAGAAAAAAATCTAAGGAAGTTTTAGAAACCTTTAAAGATGACTTGAATAGCTTTTCTAGTCAGCATAATGTCACAATTTTAGGCCAATATCTTAGGACCGTCAGAAGTAAGAGAGCAAGTATTGAGTGTCCAATTTGAAACCTGAGAATTTCTGCATTCCAATGATGTGATGATAGTGCTTCTAGTTCTGCCACTGGGTGAAATGGATGTTATTCAGTTATACAGACTTATACCAGGTCTGGATTTGGCCGAAAGGAGTTGTGCATAAGGATTTTAATACATACCAGCACTTTGCATAGTTTTCTGTCTTGTTGCATTGATTGGATATTCTAGCAATGTATTTTTGTTGCATTTAGTACACAGTGGTAAAATCTGGGAACTTTGAGAATGTTTTCAATATATCAAGATATTTAAAACCATTGTCAGCCAAATTCAGACTTGGTGTAAATGGAATTACTTATACCAAGTCTTCATAGTTCTGTGGAATGACCCTTAACAATATGCTCTTTTTCAACCTAGAATTAGATGGCTGTATTAAAGTTGTATTTTAAATGATAGCTGCGTTTCTGTATGTATGTTTGTATTTTACAAAAAGTCTTGTTTACCCTACAATCAGTAATATTTCCCATTGATTCAGGGTGACTAAAAAATAGCAGGGTATGACCCATAGGCACATCTTTTGATGAAGCTCTGCACATGTAACAGAAATGGTATGGTTTGGCTGAGTTTGGATTTGTGGAGCCAGTACTGAGGGTCCAGGTGATATATAGATCACAGCTCCATGAAGCTCCCTGAATTGTACTGTGCACTGTGATTAGGATGGAAGGCAGGGATAACCCAAGGTGGTGGGCTTGATGGACTAGCTGTTACATACGTTCCACAGTGTTCAAACACGTGGAAAAGGGTCTTGGAAAATATGGCTGTTACTGCAGGTTTATGGAACAACTCTGCTGTTCTGAGTCCTCACTATACAGGCCAGCCATTTGGGCTGCATGGTGGGCTTCAGGATATGGGTTATAATTTATAAAGTTTTAAAGCACTTCTTTATCTTTCAGGATGAAAAATGCTAAATAAATATGATATTTTTATTAATTATCACTTACATTTTAACCATTTGTGATCTCACACTGTAAATCAGGAGTATAAATACCTGCATCATACTATTTCAGACATAAGGCACCTATTTCAGATACCCTTACCTTGGAGTTTCCCAGCTGCAAGCAAAAGGCAGAGATCAGAGATAAGCATGAAAATGATAGAGGACAAACATTTTCTATTTTGCGAAGGAAGTTACATTCACAAATCATGGTAATGAAAATATGAGCTGTGTGCAAAACTCTGTGCGCAGCTGTGACAATTTACCTTGTTATGATCTTGAATGTACAAATTTAACTCACTCAACAATAACTGTTGTTCAGAATTCTTAGCCTTCCATCCTAATGCATCTTTAAATAGAATTACCAGTGGATAGCTCGGCACATCTGTAGTTTAAAGCACCATTTTTCTAATTGTTCCCATTTAATTGAACACTACTTATTCCAACAGACTGTGAATTGATGTTAAATTAAAGTATGGTCTGGTAAAGCAAGGATTAACTTGTTTCCTATTTTTTTATAGCATCCAATATTATCTCCCTTGAGCAAGTTAAGCAAATTATTTGTCTTGCTCCAGGTGATCAGGGGAATTAAACTTTTCATCTTGAATCTAGAGCCTTGTTTCTTCTTGACATACCCCTTTAACAGTTATTGTGAATGGGGGTGACGGGCATTCATTCAGGAAGAGATACTCATCAACCATGTTCATCTTGACAAGGAGCCAGGATGGCAATCACTCACCCTGAATTTTTTGCATGACAATGCCTTTTCCCTTTGATACTCTCTGGGTCACAGTGGTAGTGTTCAAATATTGGAGGGAAGTGGCTGTGTCTCCAGATACCTATGCTTGAGATCCTGAATGCAAGTCATAACTATTTTCAATAATTCTATGCAGCATTCTGCCTCAACTTTTATCATATGAACCTTTTGGTACATGTAAGCCAGGATTTAACACTGTGTGCCAAGTTAAAATTTCCAAAAACATTTTTTTTTAAAGGGCAAGATCCTGAACTGTATCTTAGTTCTGTTTTCCTGATCTGTGGATAGTTTGGCCCCAACTATGTGAAAACTAACTTTTTGTTCAGTTTTTGCTGAATTTCTAATAGTGGATGTTTTTAAAAAAGTTCTGTTTTGTCAAACATCTAGACTTATTTGCTCAAAATCAGATATAGAATAGGAAAAATACCAAAAAGCCATTTATATCTGAGAATTATAACAATTCATCTTTGTTTAAAGAACTGATCACTAAATTAGAGGGGAAACTTTTTACTTTGTTGGGATTATTTTGGTTTCTTTATAGGCAATTTTAACATATATATATATATAGAGAGAGAGAGAGGCAAAATAAGGAAATGCTATCATTTGCCTCATGCAAAGGTATAACTTTGCATCTATATCTATCAGCTGTTTCTTCATTCTTGCTCATGCACAGCTATCCCTAGCAGGAATCATTTTTGTGCTTGTAATTTATTATATTTTCAGATCTATATCAAATACCAATTTGTGTGTATATAGTATTTTTGAATGTGCATAGCTTTAAAATACAGTATTTGGCATTTGGAGGATATTTTGCACTGCACTTCTGGGATGTAGCTGGAGTTCAAAACTTGTTGGGCCAAATCCTCAGCTGTAGTAGATGAGAGGGGAATGTAAAGGCATCTTTATGCTTCTCTGATTGTGAATAACCAGAGGGTTGCTCTAATGTTGATAGCCTATGCCCTATGGAGCAATTAGAGCAGCCAAGAATTTTTGGGTCTAGGGACACTCCAGTCATTCTCCCTGAACTGGCTATTGTGAGGATCCTCACACTAGCTTTACCTTTCTAGTGATGAAGAGGCATAAAGCTACCCTTATCCACCAGGACATCTGACTCAACTTTGCATGTATGGTGTACAAGACATTGCTAAGGAACAAAATCCTTGATTTGGATTTTCAAAATCTTTAGACCTACATTTGCATGCGCCAAATGCCTTGAGTAACTTCAAGAGCATGTACAAACCAGCTAAGCATATGCATATGCATACACACACATTGCTGCTTAAATATCCAATTGCTCATTTCCAAACCTAAAAATCAGGCCCTTTCTGGTCTAGTTGACATTTTGGACTGTGCAGCTAGATATTTATTTTATTCCATGAGATGCATGGTAGAAATCCATTTTTTGCAAACTGGTAGTATGAGTTTTAAAACCACTTCTGCTTATAAAATGCATGTAATTTGCTTTCATTCTTACATTAAACAGTAAGGTGAAGTCATTATTCCACAAGGCTTATATTATTATTTACTTTAAAGCATTAAGAGTAGTATAATGAAGAACATTAGAGCAATATAATGAGGAACATTAACGCAATATAATGAAGTGCTGCTTAGTTACAAACTACACACTCTGTTTTTTTTTTTGTAAGAGGCAATCCATTTAAATTAGCAATTTTCTAGCCATTATAGTCACCCAAGACATGCTAAGAACATTCACTGCTTTGTTAAAAAGACAGAAAATAATTTCTCATATGTGGGTATTTTTTTTGTTTTTACTTAAAAAACAGTCTACTAGTTCAGAGAGGCAATCACTGTTTATATGATCATAATGCTTTTTTCCCTAAATATCAATAAATAGTGCAGAGCCAATCAGCAAAAATCGAATTATTATTGATTTTCAAGACCACAGCTCTTAGTAAAGTATCTGCTTAGACCACAAATATGAACAAATAGAGCACCGGTAAGCCAGTAACAGGGACCGTATTTAACTGTCTGGAGGCATCTGTTCACTTCTGGCAGGAGTGATTCTACCATTCTTTTGACTGGACATTTTTGGCTCCATCTGTGAAGTTAAAAATGATTTGCATTATAACACAACACCTTCTGTATTTTCTATTTGCTGAAAAGGAATAATAAATGTCATAAATGGTCAAATCTACCTAAGAGATTACAGAAGTTCACACCTTTACCATACAAACTTCATTTTTGGTTCCTTTTATTTTTAAGGTAGTTTTGGGGCAGATCATGATTGGCCCTGTATAGGTAAACAGGTGATAAGAGACACAGTAAGCCACCTCATTTTTGCAGAGGGAAACCGTTATTATGGTGTTTGTACTTCCTGAGAACAAGGACAGGGGAAATCCTAACTCTGCCACCACCTCTAGACACCTGAAAGAGACTCTGTGGACAGGGGCTGACATGGTTCCCCCCTCCATTGCCCCAGTTGCTCAATGGACCCCTTGATCTATACATAATCTTGATGATGTGCTTTTCTGGCTGGAGCTTGTAGATTCATCAGGCACCTCACAAAAATGCCATAGTGCTACCTGTCTTGTCAGACCTCTCAAAATTCCTGTACTTTGCAAGGACCTCATTTTTTGGTAACTTTTTCCAACCATGTCCCATTGTCTTGCCACGCTGTTACAAAACCGCTTGATGTTGGAACACTATATTACTCTCAGGGCTTCAAGCAATTTCAAAGGGTTGCTAGGTTTGTGATTGCTCCCAAATGGGTTTTCATTAGTATTTGACAAATTCATAGGATTTGAATGAGGGCTGGATGGAAAACAAGAATTTCATTTCATGAAAAAAATGGGAGGTTTCAAAATTTTGTTTTTGTTCTGATGTGGAATAAAACCAAGACCTGTTGAATTTTTTCATGAAAAAAAAGACACCCCCACCCCGAAGTATAGCCAATAACCCAGTGATTAGGGCAGTCACCTGGGATAAGAGAAATCCAAGTATAAATCCCTGCTCTGCCTGATTCAAAGTGGGAAGTGAAACCTTGCTCTGCCACATCCCTGGCCCTAACCATTGAGCTATTGTCTGTACTTGGAGTTTGTCTCCCGCCCAACCACTTCATCCTGGATCTGAGGAAAGTTTTGTTGAAACAGATAAGTTTCTACAAAAAAAGTCTGGGTTTTGACAAATCAGCATTTTCTGAGGAAACAAGGTTTCATTGAAAAATTATTGACTAGCTCTAGCTTAAATGCATTATTTTAAAAAAGACATCCATGTTCTCTCTGTAGTGATCCCCTTTTCTTACCATTACCTCAGAAGTCTTTTTCTGATATCTTTTTGCTGTATTCACAACCACATGTGACCCAACCCACTTTAAGTTCTTCTTTCTTGCTCAAAGATTTCAGAGTCTGATTAGCATTCTGTTCCACTCCATACATTTAATACATTTCATAGGCAGGGAGAGTCTCTATGTAAGTGTGGGACTTGTATGAGCAATGCCTGGGTGCTATGGAGAGTTGGTATGAAAAAAGAGAGAATGCAAGAAAAAGGGACAAAGTAGGCACTATTGGCAAAATGAGAAGATAAAGACTGATCAAGAGAATGGATGGAGAAGCAAGGATGAATCCATATTATATCCCACATTTTATGATCTGTGTCCCACGTTATTCCATTGATTGGTGGTCTCTGACATTGCACCTGATGATGATTCAGGAGTCTGTCTTCTCAGAGACTTAGGCCATGTTTACACTAACACCTATGTCAGCAAAACTTCTATTGCTCAGGGGTGTGGAAAACCACCCCAATGAGCGACGTAAGTTTCACATAAGTGATAGTGTGCACAATGCTACGTTGGAGGAGAGCGTCTCACGCTGACACGACTACTGCCCGCTTGTTGGAGGTGGTTTAATTTTGTTGACTAGAGCTCTCTCTCCCATTGACATAGAGCGGCTACATGAGAGATCTTACAGTGGCGCAGCTGTAGACATAGCCTTACAAACTACCAAGGAATGCCTTATGTTGAAATTTCCAAAACTTTCTCTTCTTCTTTGTTCTCTAACTCTGCAGACCCTTGTCTCTCAAATCCATGACCACAGGTTAATAGCTTTTAAGGGTAAACCTACAAAGCCCGGGCAATGAGCCTCCGAGCCTGGATCAACAGACTTGGACTTGTGCTACAGTGCTAAAAATACCTGTGTAGATGTTGTGGCTTGGACTGGATCTGGGGCTCTGAAGCCCATCCATCTCTTTAGACCAGTGGCTCTCAACCTTTCCAGATGATTGTATCCCTTTCAGGAATCTGATTTGTCTTGCATGCCCCACGTTTCTCCTCACTTAAACTACTTGCCTACAAAATCAGACAAAAAGTGTCACAGCACACTATTTCTGAAAAATTGCTTACTTTCTCATTTTTACAATATAATTATAAAATAAATGAATTGGAATATAAATATTGCATTTACATTTCAGTGTATAGCCTATAGAGCAGTATAAACAAGTCATAGTCTGTATGAAATTTTAGTTTGTGCTGACTTCGCTAGTGCTTTTTATGTAGCCTGTTGTACAACTAGGCAAATACCTAGATGAGTTGATGGAAGACCTCTGCATACCCCCAGGGGTACATGTACCCTTGGTTTAGAACCACTGTTCTAGGCTTCAGAGCCCAAGATCCAGCCCAACCTCAACTTTTAAAAGGTCTACACAGCTATTTTTAGTGCCGTAGTGCAAGCATGAGTCTGTGGACCTGGGCTTAGGCTTGCTGATGCTGGCTGTGTAGACATACCCTAACAGTCCGGGGAAAAATAAGAAAAGAAAACTGAAGAGCCACTCCTATGGTTCTGGCTCCTGCAGGTTTTGATGGCTTCTGGAACATCAATCAAAAAGTCTAGTTAATGTGGCTGGTACTCCCTCCTCTTCTGCTGCTGCTCTGCTGACTGTCACTAAAGAGTAGTTTCTCAAAAGAAGCAAAATGTCAGTATTGAATGCTAACTCGAGAAAACTGAGACTATTACTGTAGGCTGCAGCACTGTCCCTTCCTTCTTCACACGTAAAAGAATTATTTTAGGTAATATGTGTTAGACATGGAATCCTGTGAGAATTACGATATTACACAAGACTGTGTATCTCTTCCCAAAAGAATCTCCCGTTCAGTGGAATAGCTTATAGTGACACATAGTTGGATAGGGAATGAGGGCAGTGGCTGAGGTTGTAAATTAGATGTTTGTAAAGTGCTTTGGAGATTTAAGAAAACACAATCAATATATGTTGTGATGGTACCTCCCATAAGGCTTTATGGAAATATGCTTATGAATGTATATATATAACATAACTAGAATGTGTTTTATGCTACATATGCCATGTAACATATCTCTGGAAAGGTTATGATCTACTGAATGTATTAATCCTATTTGTATGAATGTATCATTTTTGTATTCGAAGATATGAATATTGGCTGTGTACTGGCTTGATTTCTAAATAAGCTTAGTAGATCATTTGGTCAGTTCCTGGAGAAAGGAATGTTGAAATTAAGTACCTAATCAAGAAACACTTAAAGGACAATGAATCTTGGAATGCTCCAATCCACACAAGAAGTCTACTTGAGGATGTTCAAGGTAGCATGTGACCCATGGCTGCTACCTGGTAAGAAACTGAGAGTCATGCCTGGACATGTGACTTGCCCAGGTGACTCCAGAACTCCATCTTGGAGCTGGACTTTGCATAGGAGAGAGGAGGGGGTCTCCACCCCACAAGAGAGAGTCTATTTAAGCACGTGGGAGACCCCTCCTTAGGGTCTTCAGCTGGCTAAAGAGAGAGCCTCTCCACCCCCCAGGATACCTGAAAGAAACTGGAACAAAGGACAGTGACTGCAAGGGGTGTGAGTGATTGCTGGACCCAGGCTAAAAGGAGATTAGTCTGTAAAAGGGAGCATTCTGGAACTGGTGAGGATCTTATCTGTATTCAGTTTGATTAGACAGAGATTTGTGTGTTTTATTTTATTTTGCTTGGTGACTTACTTTGTTCTATCTGTTACTACTTGGAACCACTTAAATCCTACTTTCTGTATTTAATAAAATCACTTTTTATTTATTAATTAACTCAGAGAATGTGTTAATACCTGGGTGGGCAAACAGTGTGCATATCTCTCTATCAGTGTTATAGAGGGCGAACAATGTATGAGTTTACCCTATATAAGCTTTGTACAGTGTAAAACAGATTTATTTGGGTTTAGACCCCATTGGGAGTTGGACATCTGAGTGTTAAAGATAAGAACACTTCTGTTAGCTGTTTTCAGGTAAGCCTACAGCTGTTAGGGGACGTGATTCAGACCTGGGTCTGGGTTTGCAGCAGGCTAGCGAGTCTGGCTCAAACCAGGCAGGGCACTGAAGTCCTAAGCTGACAGGGCAGGAAAGCAGGGGTAGAAGTAGTCTTGGCACATTGGGTGGCAGCTCCCAGGGGGTTTCTGTAATCCAACCCGTCACATATGTGGTATGTATTATTATAGTGGAGAGTCGTATTTCTGGTTATTTGATTATTTTGGATCAACTCCTTCCTTTCTCTGTTTAAAAAAAAATCTGGCTGCTGCAGGGTTCAATCTATAGGTCTGTGCACCATATGGCTGTTCTCTCTGGTGCCCCTATTACTGATGCATGTTTGCAATTATAAAGATTTTTTTTAGAAGGCAGCTTTTAAGGCTTCTGTTGTTTTTACGGTGAATACTGTGGTAGTTCAGCCTTTTGAACAATGTTTTACTACAGTGAGTTCTGATCAGACATCTCTACCATCTAAAATTGATATGAAAAGCTGGACTTTTCTCATTTCTAATTTCTGCTGCACTGCATGATGTCACTTACATCATGATTTAATTTACCAACACCAACTGTAACATCGTGGGTACATGAAGTACCGAAAACACTAAAATTCAATTTAGACAACATTTTTCTCAGCCCATGCACACAAACATTGGGATGACAAGTATGATATAGAAACTTAACTCTGCTCCCATTGAAGTCAGTGGTAAAGTCAATGCTGAATGTGTTTAGAGCCTAATTTTGTAAACATTTAGACTAAGCTTAGGTCCTAAAAAGGGTTACGTTTCTTGAATAAATTATTGGCTGGGAATAGTTTAAGCTCTGTAAGCGCAGCACATGAATGCACTTATACAGAGTGCTGTGCGCATTTGAATTAGGAATAGGAAGACAGTTCAGAAAACATAAGAACCCATGCAAACATTTGCTCATTTCTGGAACAACAATTGTATGAAAATTCTGAAATGCTTGATTACTTTTTTATTCGTTGTTTTCATCTTCCCTGAACCTCTGCTTTACTCAACCAGAAATGAAACACAGTGGGGAAAGCTGTGCATTCTTGCCCAACTCAAAGCAAGAAATAATGTATATCTCACAAAGGAAGCACATTTGTATGGGAATTGAAGCCAATTTTTTTCAGAATAAAAGAAAAGTGAACAGATGACCTCAGTAGGGATGTTCGTATGTATCTGAGAGCAGCATTTGCCCAGTAAATTAGAAGCTTATGTAGTTTGGGTCAACTGAAACTATTCATGAATTTGGGTCAAATGCAGTGAACGGTTTCAGTGAAAAAACAAAATGAAAAAAAATCAAAAAGATTGAAATATGGTGTTTTTGAAATTTTTGAAATAAAACACTTTGACCACCTTCCCCAGGTATAATATTCTTTTTTTTAAATCATAGTAGTTCCAAAAGACCAGACTTTATTCTCTTACACATAAATTTGCTGCATTTCTTTTAATTTTTCAACCTGTACACACTTCACAGGGATAAATAATATCAAGTTTTTTATGCTGCATACCAAAGACATTTGTAAAAAATCTCCTACCCCTATATATGGGAGAAAATAAATCTCCTGTGCTAGAAACACTGGCTTTCAAATCATGGCCAAACTCAATTATTTTAAGTATATGCTATTCACTATCCTTGGACTATATAAATATGTCAGACACTCATACTTTGCAACAACAAAATGGGCTGCAATTGCCCACCTGCCCAATACGCAAGGCCTAATCTGCATAGAAAATGAAAAATATATATCAGAAATAAATGCACCCATCCATATTATTTGCTTGTACTTTTCCTTTCCTAGACTGATTAATAGTGACTTGCTTGTTGTTTCAGTTCACCATCAATAAAACCTTCAGGTCATCAGCTTTATCCTCCTCACCCTAGTTTCAGAAGGAATGCATTTTGGGATGTTTGGGCATCTTTCTGCATATCTCTATCTATCTCAATCTGAAATTCACGTCTTCAAGAACAGATTATTGAGAATGCTGGTGACACATTGAGTTCAATGGCCCCTGACTTCATCAAGTATCCTAGATCCTTTCCATTCAGGCTTGAGCCCTCAATACAGCAGATTGATGGCACGAATGGACAATCTGCTCCTAGCTATGAATAGAGGCCAAAAGTCCATCTAAATATTGCTGGTGTCCTTCGGAGCAATGGATATAGAGGTTGAGTGCAAGTTACCTCAGAGACTACCCCGCTATCCATTCACCAGAGCAGCAGCTGAGATAAACAGGGAAACTTTGACTGATGTGAGATAGCACTCAGCACATTGGGGTTGGGGATAAAGAATTGGAGGACCCAGGGCTCTGGGACTTGTTTCCACTAGAGATGAAACTGAAACACAGTCTTCTCCCATTTAAAGCACTGTAGAAAACGCACCTCTACATTTTCTCACAAGTTAAGTGTGTTGTTACCACTTGGAGTCTGTTGCCACTTGTTACCACTTTGAGTCTGACCCTTAAATTAAAAGGTTCTAATGGGCAGAGAAGAGAAAGGGCACTATACTCTTTTCCTGGGTTTCCTGGTACATAAAAATGTATGAAAAAGATTGCCCTGATATTATGGTGATGAATGCTTTAGAAAAACATGCAGTATTAATAATATGGCCATGGAGCTGCACAGTCAGTACTAGTATGGTTTATAGTCCACCCCTGAAATTTTATTCTCATTTCTTTTTCCTTTTCTTTCCCTCCTTTAATTTGTACCCCATGCAGTAATTGCTTACATGTTTTATTTCAAACTAATAAATCATAATTTGTGTGATTTTTAAATATAGATAAAGTAACCTAGAAGAAATGCCAATAAAAACAAGTTGCATAAAAGCCTTAAATAGAAAAAAGTTGTTCTTCAAATCAGGCTAATCCTACCTCTCAATAGGCTCTCAATGATATTACAACCAGATAGCTGCAGAACCTCACTCATTCATGAGCCTTTCTTTCTCCCTTGAAGCCTGTACGTCTCTGTTTCTACAATAGAATATAAATGTAATTTTAAAACGACATGTTTAATCTCTGCTGTCATCCACTCTGTGTTTAAAAAATGGCATCTTTTTACTCTTAGCTAGAACCACTGAAAATTTATCTCTTCAAGTAAAGTTCAAAGTGATAGTGTTTAAACTATCTCTAAATCCTATTCAGGTTAATTTAATCACTAGAGAAGAGTTTGGCAAGTAATTCAGACTTTGATTCATTTTACTTATTTTATTGTTCACAAATTGTTTTTGAACAAATTTAATTTTTTTCTCAAACTTATTTGTGTAAAATAATTAATAATTTCTAGGCTTAATTTTTGGACTGTAGATTGAACAAATTTGGACCGTGTTGGTCAGTTTTGATCAGACATATATGTTGCATGGTAAACTTCCGCCTTGGGGGCCTAATCCAAAACTCACTGAAGCCAATGGAAGCCAGTTGGCTTTGGATCACGCTCTTGGTACATACAGCTCTTAAAATAGGTTGCTAATGTGAATATTTCCACTTGTGGGGGGGAAAATACTGTCCGGTTTGTTATTTAAAATTGTGGTTCCATGACCACTGCAGCCCATAAGCCGGTTAGCAAGAGTATTAGAGGATTACAAACATAATTAGCGCACTAGCATACAGTGAATTTGGTTTTTAAAAAGTTATATATATAATGTGTATGTGCATATATGTTAACTATATAATGGAACACTTTTTGCAGTATTTTTCTCAACTCTAATTAAGAGCTCACTGCACAATACAGTATCTTTTTCTTATTACTCTACTTATCTTTCTCTGATATTTATAATGTGTGTTTCACCATGGCATGTCATGTGCTTAAGTTTCTTGTTTGTCGTCCTGTGGCAATGGTGATGAATGTTGATAAGATGGTGGTAATATAATTATAAAATTGTTTATTTTAATGTAGCTTCCTTCATCTGAAGTATTGCAAAATTATTGTCAGAGAGAAGTAGAGAGAGGCTGCTATATAGAGTTGGGTTCTGTGAATCTCATACAGTTGGGGGTGGGGGGGGGGAGGCAAAAGGCTAGTTAATGCTGGAATAGAGAAACAAAAAGATGAAATTTAAATGTGACAAAGAATAGATAGAAATATCCATTCCTACTAGTTACAATGACAAAATAATACAAAGATGTGGTAAATGAGAAAAGGGAAGTGTGAATAGGGTTTAATATCAATCATAGACAACAGCAAAGGGCTTTTTAAAGTGCAAGATTTTGAAGGTCAGAAGGAGAGAGAATTACATTAAATGAAGGCTGGCCCATAACTATGGAGACAATTCTTGATCCAATTCCTGTATTTTTCTGCATAACTAATTCTATTAATATCTGATCTGAATATTTGTAGATAGTCTGTGAAATAGGTAAGTCATCAGAACCGGATACCTTTTATCACAAAGGTGTAGCAAGTACTTTGACTCAATAATAGCATCAGTGTATGTATCTTAGTCAAGTATGGCTCCCATTACCCTAGTATCTTAGCACCTTACAATCCTCGTAACAGTCCCAAGACATATGGAAGTACTGTTACCCCCATTTTAAAGATGGGGAAATGAGGCCCAGACAAACTAAATGAATTGTCAGGATTACACTGGAAGTCTGTAGCAGAGCAGGGAATTAAACTTGAGTATGTTTACACATAAAATAAAAAAGTCACCCGCAGCAGTGAGTCTCAGAGCCCAGGTCAAGTGACTTGGGCTTATGGGGCTAAAAATAGGAGACTAGACATTCCTGCTCAGGCTGGAGCCCCAGGCTCTAACACTTGGTGATGGCCTCAGAACCTAGGCTCCAGCCCATGCAGGAATATCTACACTGCTACTTTAAGCCTCATAGTACAAGCCAGAATCAATTACCCCAGAGACTTGCTGCCGCATTTTTTTTTTTTTGGCTGTGTAGACATATATTAAGTCTACTGAGACCAGGCTAGGGCCCTAACCACTGGAGTGTGCTGCCTCTCCTTCCAGTAAAGCTGACTAAAAGGCTTATGTTTCCCTAGTGTTTGGAGAAACAGTATTTTAGGGCCAAAATTAAACCAAAGTTCCTAAGATTAGGTGTCTAAACCAATAGTTAAGCATTTAAATAAGTGACCTGATGTTGAAAAATTGCTGAGCACTCAACTGTTCCCACTGAAGTCCACCTAAGTGCCTGCATATGGATATAGAACCTCATTTTAGGCACCCATTTGGGGAAAATTTGTACTAGATTTTAACAAAGTATGTCTTGTGCACTCTATCTTTGGACATGAAGGACCCAGTTTGCTTCTACAGTGTAATTCTCATCAACTTCAGTATAATGAAGTATAGAATCTGTCTCTTTGAATCTGATTTTCATCATGAACTTAACTGAACCTTCCTTTTTTGTGGCCAAATATTGTGGGCATAAAAAGGAGGCCAGCTTGGGAAATTCTAGCAATTAAGTTATGAGAGATGAAATCAGTATTCAACTGATTTTTTTTCTTGTGCATCCCCTAAAAGCAAATAGTTTGTTATTCAGTGTGTTCATTACTGTATCTTAATATGAAGCCCCATCTTTTAATTATCCCTATCACCCATGTACATTAAATAAGAAATAAAAAACCTAGTATAATGGTGCATTCAGATAGTGCATGATGAAGTTGGATTTGAAAATAAAAAAGCTAGCTGAATGCCTAATTTGATCCTTCCATAATATTAAAGAAAGAGAGAGCAAAATAAATAAGAATGTAAAATATTATGCAGAAATATTGAGATTGGCACATACACAGATCAGACAAGTTTAAATCATATCCTGAAAAATGTATTGATAAATTAATCAAACCAAAGTGATCAACCATGTTATTTAAAGAAACATCTATCAAATTTTATATCTTTTAAAAATATAGTATGGATTTTAAATATTTGAAAAATCCCATGTTTCTCTTTACAAGTTTTACCATTCTCTATTTATCAGACTTTGGGGAGAATATTACCCCCCTGCTCAGGCTTCTCTATGCCACTCTGGTCACATTTAGGGTAGGTCTACACTTAAAAAGCTGCAGCGGCGCCACTGTAGCTCTTTGGTGATGACACTACTATGCTGATGGGAGAGTTTCTGCCATCCATGTAGTTAATCCACCTCCCCAAGAGGCAATAGCTATGTCAATGGGAAAAGCCCTGCCATTGACATAGCATAGTCTGCATTGGAGGTTAGGTCAGTACAACTGTGTCTCTAAGGGTTGTGGATTTTTCACACCCCTGAGCAATATAGTTATACCGATGTAAGTTTATAGTGTACACCTGGCTGTAGGGTCTGTAAAGGAAATTGCAAGGAATGGGGACAATTCCCCAGGTGCAGGAGCAGTATAGGTCCTGTTCTTGGGGGTGAGGCTGGGAGTACTGAGGCAGGGGTGCTGGAACAATTTTTGTAGTGGGGGTGCTGAGAGCCATTGAACCAAACTGTAAACCCTGTATATGATAGAAACCGCTTCAAGTCAGGGGGTGCTGCAGCACCCCCTGCACTCCTAGTTCCAGCACCTATGCTAACTGAGGGAGTATGTCTATCGAGTTCAATACTGTGGAGAATACTTATGTGCACCCTATAGGCAGCTGCAGGGAAGGTGGGTTCCACAAAGCAATACTGCATTAACTTGCACTGGGGGACATTTCAGTGCCCCAAATCTGGACATCTTTGCTTTTCTCTACCTGTGCTCTGCATCTCAAGAAGTGCAGAACAGAATCTGCCTGATTGTGTTTTGCTGTGTTTCTAAAAAATCAGTGAATGTTTGTCTGCCATTTACTTATGTCTCTCTTCTCCAAAGAATCTGAAAACATCCCTTACTTACTTGCTTCTCTAGGCACCAGTTTTACTGCTGAAATCAGCAGGCACGTGCACTGATCTTTCAAGGTTAGAGTATGTGCCAAATCATCATCATCTACAGAACTGTGGAACTGGAAAAGAATAATACAAAAGTTCAACCTGTGGAAAACCCAGTGTATTATCTATTCTTAGGGGACCGCTGAGTGACAGTGTGGAAGGGGGGTAAAGAATGTGGTCCTCCTTTTAATTCTGTTGAATGTTTGGATCTGAAGTGAATCCTGGTTCCAAGTCCGAGAATATGAATTCCTTGCCTCCACTGTGCTCCTGGGAGACATCCCTCACCTTAACAGCATGGTAAGCTTAGTGGACATGCTGATCTTGTCTCCTCAGTTACACTTCACCTCCCGCTCCTAGGAGTGTAGAATTTTTTAATCAGAAGTTAATGCTGCTTTATGCAAATCACAAAGGGCCCATAAAATGAGATATTTGTATGCAGAGGCTGCCACCTACTTAGGGATTCGGATGAGAAAGCTGAGTAGCCTCTTCTTACCTTCTTCCCTGTCCTATTTGGGGTATATTCAAACAACTTTATTCTGCTTTGCCCCATTCAATGGCTGGAATATTGAGTTCTGAGATGGCTGCTACAGGACAGATGGAAAAGATCACATCTGGGCTCATGCATGAAACATAAAGGACAGTGATCTAAAAAAAACCAAAACATCTTTCAACAACAGTGGTGGCAGGAGAAGAGACTAGTAGCTGGAGAAAGCTGCTAAGTACCCCTAGTTCACTAATATCTTGTTTACCTGCTATTCTCTGAGGCACGTAAGATGCTGCATCTCATGAGGGAGATCAAATTCCTATGACTCTTCTATGCTGAAAAGAGAGAGAGAATGGGTGCATTATAGACTATTGTACATAAAGGGCAGCCTAAATAAGTATGTCTGAAAACTGTTTGGCCAATTACATCCAGAATAATGCAGCGACCAACAAGGATTCCTCCTTTTGTTTTTCATGAAAAAGAATCGTACAAGTGTTATCAATTGGTCATTTTACATTCAGAATGAGACAGCCTCCACAAAAATCTGTTTATTTGTTTCATGGTATTGACTGGGAGCAATGCGTCAGCTCAGTCTGCTCATGTGGTTCTTAATCATGCTGCCATTGCCAATATTCCAAATTTGTCTTCTCTATGTAGTGCTGCTGGGCAATGGAGAAAAGGGGAGACCGCCTCACAGACTTATGTGAAGAAATTCTACTGCATTCCTTCAAGGGATCATTATAACATGCAACCACTAGTTCTGGTCTATGCCTTTGAGATATTATAGGGCTTTCTATTTTTGGTTTTAACTGATGAACACCAAAAAAACCACCCTTGATATAATAAAAAGAAGAAAAGAAATCAGTATTTATCCAATAAACTCCAGAAATCCTTACTTACATCTAATGGTTTGTCTACACAGACATGCGGTTTTTTTGTCTACACAGAGCAATAGGATGTGGTTTCTAAACTACATTAATATGTTGCACGTTAATTGGTCCAGGTAGAACCTGCTGGTGTGCACTAAAGATTCCTTAGGGTGCTTTAATGTAGTGCTGTTTGAAACAGTACTGTGTTAAAATGCACTAGGGAACATTACAAAGAGATTACTCATTATAGTAAGTATATAGAGTAAGCATATAGAGTAAGTATATAGAGTAAGTAATGCATAATATACATTAGTCGGTAAGGAACAAACAAAGGGAAATCCTTGGAAAGAGGAAAAAAACATTTTTGGACACCTACATAAAATAATAAACTTGCTTATTCCCCCAAAATGAAATTAATACCCCCACCCCAAAAAATAGAAGCTATAGGTATTAAGAGTTACTTTATCAAATGTGACATATAAACTCTGTATGTCTGCTTCTTTTTAATTTGAGCTAGCCACCATATTAGTGTGTGCTCTGTGGCAATGCATCAGAAGAATGAGGGAATTATAAACAACAAAAAAGTAATAGGATTTTCCTTATATTATCCCCCCAAAGAAAAGTTGCTCAAGAAAAATAGATGGAACAAAAATCAGTGTCTTTAGGGAAATAAGTTTGTGCCTAACACATTGAAGGGGATCTTCAACAAGAGTTAACCTACAGTAAGTAAAGATTGACCTCGCTCTGTAAAAAGCTGTCTGGATGAATGAAAAGTGGGCTATTTGCTGTATAAATTCAGTACTGACAGGGCATACATAGTTGGATTTTTGAAAGAGCTGAGTCTTATATTTGTGATTGCACAACTTGCACAAATTGGTTTGTTGTCTTCTTCATTCTCTCTCTCTCTTGCACATGCTTCAAAAACACACCAGATTTGTATCCCAAGTCAAAAATTCTGCTGGCAAAAGAACAATTTCAGTCAAATTAAAGATAGGGAAGCCATATTGCCTAGCTTTTCCACCTTAACACTGTGGAAATCAAGCTTATATAAGATATACTGACTGTCTCGTAACAACTAGGGTTACCAGACAGCAAGTGTGAAAAATCGGGACGGGTTGGGGGGTAATAGGAGTCTATATAAGAAAAAGACCCAAAGATCAGGACTGTCCCTATAAAATCGGGACATCTGGTCACCCTACGTAACAACAGAGCACTTGTCTGTTTTCCACTAAAGTGGCAGACCTTGAACATGAAACAATTGCATAGAATTAAACTATTGTGGTCTTGCAAATCCTTTCAAATGGTCTAACCAAAATCCTATGTGGGCAATCTATTCATAATTACTTTGCTAACATCTCCTAAAAGGGAGGGCTTTTGCTTTCCATGTAAAGAAATAAAATCAGATTTCATACTTGCACTATAGTTTCCTGACTATAGATAACAGTGATAGAGTATTAGCAAGAAATTTTGGATCTGCTCACTAGGTGATTGAATTTAGTTTTTATTCATATCAATTTCCATGATGCAAAATCACTTCTCTATAGTGGGGATTAAGAGCGGCTAAAAGAGGATGAGCATCTTGAAAGAAGATAAAATGGCAGGCTTGGAATGTACAGATGACCCTGTAAATTCAACGTTTTGAGGTGGTTGCTGGATATGATTGTTCTTGGATGTAGTCAAGCCAAAAGAGTTTTTTTCAATTACACTTTTAATATCTAGAGAAACTGAAGCTCTCATTCAAGAAAATCTGCACCTCAGAAATGTAGAAAAATCCATATTTTCCTTACTCAGATGCTTCTTTCAAAACATCATGATTTTCAAATAAGTGATTTCCCCTTCTTTAGGCTTGAAATCCTGAAAAACTTAGCTCCTGTACTACAACTAAGGAGAGAGACTGAATTTAAATAGAAGGGGGAGGATCCCAGGGAGAGGGGTCTGCTCTTACTTTGCCAAGCATGTGCTCTTCCCTTCTCCCCATCCCTTCTGGGCACTGTACATCATCATCCCTGCTGGGCTAATCAAAAATCCTTCCTGTTCTTTCGGGGGAAACCATAACACCAGAATTAGTACACGCACCACTATGTTGATGGTACAAATAAATTACAGTTCATTTCTGTTCTCTATGTACCTCGGCAATTTTCTGAGAATGCAACCCACTGATAAGGATGTGTCTTTACTTAAATGCTACTTGCAGTTGTCAAACTTGGCGATGCTGGTGAATACTGATTCTGCATTTGGTGACTTTTGACAATGCTGACAGTGAAGCAATTTCTCTCACACACAGCTTGTTCCTTGATGAACTGATTTAGAGTAGGTCGTTCTCTGACATAGCTTCAAAATATTATTGGTCTGTATTGATTAGAGTTGCATAGATATTTGTACTAAATAGTAAATAATTGAATAATGAACAAATTGTAACTGGTCAGTGCCCATGCTCAGTTAGGCATCATGGTCCAGCAGATAGGGCACTGGGTTAGAATTCAGATGTGTTCTGTTCCTGATTGTGTCACTGATATGATGGGTGTCCTTGGAAAATAACTGCACCTCTGTACCTCAGTTTCCCTATATGTAAAATGGGGATAATACTTGCTCTTATTTCTAAAATGCTTTGAGAGTTTGGATGAAAAGCCTTCTATAAGACCTAAATAATATTAGGTTTATATCCAAAGTCCTTTCTTGTATATTGATAGAAAATTACTTATGTGCCACCCCTCTTCTGCCCCCTCCCCCCCCCCCCCCCCCAAAAAAGCATGGAATAAGCCTCTTAAAATAGATTTGAGAGGTAACAAAGTGATCTCAAGAACTGAATTTACACAGACAGGATGTGGCAGGTGGGCTGAAGAAGAATGGTCCGTGCTAGGAGCTCGACCTCAATCTTAAATGGTAAACAATGAACGAACTCAAGAATTGGCTGTGTGCATCTTTAAATTATTAACCAAACACAAAGGATGACCTCTTGGTTGCAGCACATTAAGCTGAGGACATGACCTGGCCCTGGAGTTTTGCATTAGCACTCATGAGCTCCCAGCCTTACTCAGCATTGCCCTTTAGAGGAAGTAAGCCAGCCTTCTTAATTGGCCTGCTGGCTCTCTATTGGTCAGTATCTCCTCCTGGCTCTTCTAGGCTTCTGGATGACTAAGTCTCATTAGTAGCCCAGCCTGAGTGGGTTTTCTTTAAGCAGGGGGGCATCAGTGTGCCACTACCTGCATGACAACCTAAAAGAATGGAATATTTGCCCATCAATATATAGTTACTTTTATAACTACCGACTCATTACTGGGGACCATCCCTCTACTCTGGAGAGATGGGATAATGTTAACCAGTTCAATATTCAGATAGTCAAGGGCTCCATAACCTTGTACATGAAAAAGGAAATAGGATCCTAAGATCAAAAGAGGCTAAGCTCAGAAGAGGGCC
The DNA here is from genome assembly GCF_002925995.2 of Terrapene triunguis. Lineage (NCBI taxonomy): Eukaryota > Metazoa > Chordata > Testudines > Emydidae > Terrapene > Terrapene triunguis. The sequence continues at coordinate 22,868,900 of NW_020664464.1, read as the reverse complement.
AGCTTCTGTCTGGAAGTAGGAAGAGGCAGGCTGGAAGCAGCAGGCCAGGGACTGGCTGTGGAGGGAAGACCAGACAGTGAGAAGATTCACACTCTACTGCTGGTACCAGCACTAACTGCTGCAGGAGCATGTCAGGAAGCAATCTGCAGGCAGGAGGATAGTGCAGAGGGCTTAAAATGAGACTGTTACCTCTACATTCCTGTACAAGACTGCCCCTGGGTTAGGAAGTGTTTGTGTAGGTTAAAATAATTGTACTTGCGTATTTGTATCTTTTAGTTCAGGCAGCCCTAGTAAAATAATCCTCTGTTACTCAAAATACATTTATGGGAGCCCACTGAGGGCTAGAGAATTGAGTGTCTACTGTGCTTATCTCTGGCTGTGTGCTACATCCAGAATGCAATTAGACATCAGAGGGGGCTGGGGTACCACAGCACTTACAGTGACTCCCTTCAGTAGAGATGGTGAGTTACTGTATTAGTAAGGGCCCAAACTCTCTTTTCCTCTTTGCAATGCATACCCTAAGTGACTGGACTATGCACATAAGGAGATCCACGACAGCTGAAAAGAATAAGACCTTTCAACACCTCAAGTCTGAGGGCTGGTCTACACTTGGGGGGCGCAATGTAAGATATGCAACTTCAGCTACGGGAATAGCGTAGCTGAAGTCAACGTATCTTATTTCTACTTACCTCGGGTCCTCACGGCACGGGATCGATGTCCGCGGCTCCCCCGTCGACTCCGCTACCGCTGCTCGCCCTGGTGGAGTTCCGGAGTCAACGGGAGCGCGTTCGAGGATCGATATATCACATCTAGATGAGACGCGATATATCGATCCCCGATAGATCGATTACCCGCCGATTCGGCAGGTAGTCTGGACGTACCCTAAGGAATGGCAGAAAAGCTGCCCGCAATTACCCCTGTGGTGGTTTAAACACCTCCTGATGGGGAGGAATGCCCAACGATTCAAGAGCAGCTGTAGATCCTCTGGCGGTGCCATTACATTAACACACCTGGTCCTGCCCATTAAACTTGCTGCCCTGCTGGTCAACAGCTAGTCCACACGTACTGGTGCTCTGTGCTGTGCAGTGGACTCTGATGCAGGCTTGCTGCAGTTTTTATCCTGCTGCAGGCAACCTGAACTGGTTCTGCTGCACTTGGGGCTAGCGTGACCAGATGTCCTGATTTTATAGGGACAGTCCTGATTTTTGGGTCATTTTCTTATATAGGCTCCTATTACCCTCCACCTCCTGTCCTGATTTTTCACATTGGCTGTCTCGTCACCCTACTTGGGGCTTTTATTTCATCTGAGAAAGGTTTAGAGTTTTATCCTTTAATGAAATAATTTTTCATGAAAATAACAGCAAAGCTTGCTATTTATAGACAGAACATTTCCTTTCTTCTTTTTCAACTGATACACCATGAAGGGAAACTTGCAGCCTGTTATTTTACAATCAACAGACAAAGTGAACAACTCTGCCCCTGCTGGGCAAATTAATGGTAAGACTGTTCATTTTTGACAAGTACTTTTTACTGTATACTATATTTATTACAAACTTCTACAGTTACATCAATATATTCAATTGCTTTATGTGAGGACGGGTTTTATTTTAGCTTGTGAAGTGCCAAACTATTCTACATGTTGGGATTGTTTTCTTGCATGCTCCTATATGTATTCTGACAAGGTTTAAGGTAAGAGTTTGCATGATTTCTAGCAGTGTTGAGAGGGAGATTATGCTCTTGTGACAGCTCTGTTTGCAATAAACAGTTGAGGTTTGCTCTACATGCATCATCTTACAGCATACTAGTGTCAAGAGGCATCTATAATACCACAACTGTAGCAGGTGGCCGTAGATAGAGGTTTACACCCAGGGTCACAACACAAGGAATAGGGTCCATTTTTCTTTAACTAAATGAGAACTGAAGCATTTAAACATGTGTGTTTCTTTTTACTCTCTTGTAGTTTAGTAAAGCATAATAGAACCTTAATATTGTATCTGGATACAGGAAATGTTGGTTTGTTGGAGATAGAATAATCATGCATTTGTGTTGGATTAGTTAAAAGCAAGAGGCATAAGACACGGAGGTAGCTGGCCAATTCTCACAGCAGGTCCTGTGGTTTCAGGGAGCTACAAGAGGAATTCTCCTGGGAGCTAGGAAAGTTAATATAGAGGATTAAAGTAATACTTTGTACTGCATAGGCATGGAATATGGAATACTTTGCTTGTTTGTAATTCTCATTCTCCAGGCTATAAATGCTGTAAATATTAAGTTGTAATATTTGTTTTAATAAAATAATGTGTAGTGAACGCCTGTGGTATGGTGGAAATTAAAAGTAATTTGAAATCTCTTATGTAAAGTTTGTTTTCTGACTGAAGAGATCTGGAAGGAAGAAGCAGCTAAACCTATGTGTTACTGTGTCTTTCCTTCTGTTTCTTACAGTTATATCATTAACTGAGCTTTGCCATCTTTCTGACACCTCTAATACTACTATGCATGTCTGAGCATTGCCAGGAGTAGGATTTGCATGATTTAAAATTTTATTCTTCTCATAGCCAAAGAACCAGGGCAAGAATTATTTTACAGGGGAATAATATTTTCATTTCAATTTGAGTCTGTCAAAAGAGAGCAGGGGACACTTGGAAAGTGGAGGATGGTGGTACCAAAAGTGTGTAACCCTTCTGCCCATCTAAGTTGGCAGCAACAAAGGCCGGGTTCTGTATCTAGGGGTTCCGTTTCAATAACGCAATGCAAAACCGGCTCGAGCCCCCACCCAGTGACCTGGAACAATTACATACAACCCCCTTGGTGCCTCTAAGAGGCAATACTTCCCCTCTCGCAAGCACGGAGTCTGAGTGTAGCAGAAAATGTTTAATAACATGAGGTAAACGACATCAGCATTAAATTGGAAAAACACCACAAACAGGATTCATAACACAAACCATGAGCAAAAGACCCACCCCAGCAAATTGGGCTGTGTCCTTTCCCTTTGGTTCTTGAATCCAGCAACCCAAAAATCACGCAGAGTCCACAAAGTCCAACACCCCCAAAGTCTCTTGGGTCCAGCAACCACCCAAAGTCCCAAAAGTCCAACAACCCCCAAAGTCTCTGTCCCTGGTCAGTGCAGCCCCAGAGTAAAAGGGGGGCACGCAGGGTGTTAAGGGGCACCTTACGTGATCCGAGGCTGGTCGGCCATCTCTCCGTGGGGTTCCGCCACAGCCTTCACCACAAGCCAGTCCACTTCCTGACGTCCCACGAACTGCTCTGCTCTACGAGCTGCTCCGCTCCGCTCACTGACCTGTGAGCCGCTCCAGCCGTCCCCGCAAACGGCTCCGCTCGCCGTTCCTTGGGCCGCTCCAACCGTCCTCGCAAGGCTCCGTGCCGCTCGCTGCTCCTCCAGCCGTCCCCACAAACTGCTCCGCCAGCCGCTTAGCAATATAACTTCAGGCTCCCCCACTATTTAACACAGCACTCAGTGATCTCAGCTCTTAATAACTTTAGCTCTTTTGTGATTTCAGCTTTTAGTAGGGGAGCCCCAGTGCTGGTGCACTATTGGCCCAAAGTGAATTCAGCTCAGCAGCCTGTAACTAGACTCCTAATGGAATCAAAGGTAGCTCTGACATTCAACAGTGGAGAGAGGAGGTAGTGCAGTTGGTGTTTCAAGCCCTCAAAGGAGGCCCATACCATCAGGTACAAACACCTGTCCCCATCCTCTCACAATTCACTGGGTTATGGAACCCATGTCCGTTGTCTAGCGAGTGCTACTTAGGTGATGGTGAGACACTCTGTCATAAAATAGTTTCATTGTCCTTGATTCACATAATTAGGGTAACAACACTTTATTCCTCCTGCCCCAATAACAGAGAAACTGGGGATCCCACCCCATCCAAAGTAACCACTATCAGTTGCTGTTGTCTCATGCCAGGCAGGTGGGTGTGCCTATGCAAACAAGATCAGCCCCTGGAGTTCTTTTCCACACTTGCCATAATTCACCACCAGATGTCAAGGTAGAGCTCATCCTGACTCTGCTTACAAGTGGATGACTAAAGTTTTGATAAAATCAAGCCATCCCAGACCCTCTGTAGTCCATACTATGCTGCTGATGTTTCACTGTAATCTTAAAACTGAAAAAAAAAAAAAAAAAAGAAAACGTTGTCCTTGTCCCAAAGAACTTATAGTTGCTCTAAATCATATATATCTCTGTGTGTATAATATAAAAAACACACAATTTACACATATATAATACCTTGGGGAAAATCAATGTTGCATTACAGAAGTATGTTTGGAGGAGGAATTTGAATGAAGAGAAGGTTGTTTGACATACAAGAGGGAACTGGAATTTGAAGAATAAGGAATAGCATGGAAAAGGCCAGGATGATGGGAGTGAGAGGACTACAAATGAGCAGAAAGGCTTGTGAAGAGCATAAGCAGCTGGATGGGAGTGGGAGACAGATTAACTGAAGCAAAGTGGGTGCAGGGCCCTCAAGGTACAGCTGAGAACTTAATGAGAAGCATGAATTTTATGTGGGGGAGAAAAGTGAGCCACTGCTGGGGATTCAAATACAGGAGTGATACAGTCAGAGCAACAGAAGAAGATTGTTTGAGCAGCAGCATTTTAAATAGGTTGGAGAGCGTGGGGGTGCCATGAGGGGAAGGCAGAGAGAAAGGTTGCAGTATTCAAGGTGAGACACATTTTATTATTTTGTGTGGTTTTTAGCTGCCAACCTCATCACAATGAATCATACAGTATCTGAGGGAAGATCATGATGGTTAACCTGAAATGCCAGATATGTCCTTTACACACACATCTCTGAATCACTATATAAAATATACCCCTGGATGATGTTCTGTTGCTAAAAACAAAAAAGGCATTTCCACAGTTATAAGAAAGGAGTGGATCAGATTAATCCTTACTGCCTTGTAGTTCAGACACAGATGAAATCTCTGACCCGTTTTTGACCACTATAGGTATTTTACAAAACAAATATTTATCACAAATGTTATAGACCATATTACTACTTTATCAGAATTATTATTCTTTCTATGCTGAAACCCCAAGGTCTGTAGAGCTAATTCTAAAGAACTTTACTCCACAGGGAGTCCTTGCCAAGATTTTATATGTTGTTTGCCCTATTTTCTAAATATGAAATTTCTTCTAACTATAGAGTTCAAGACTCTCTCATGGGATACTGATCTTTAGAAGTAGCTGCTGGGATGCAGTTGAAAGAAAATGTTTCTGATGTTCAGTCTATCAGAAGGTCAATATTATTTTGAGGAATTAAATGACAAAAGTTCAGTCTAGTGGCCAGGTTAAAACAATGCATTTGCAAACACAACTAGGTAAATAGATATAAGGGAAGAAGTATAGGTTAAAATTAGGGGGGCAAATTCTGATCTCTGTGTCTTTAGTGGAGCTACTCCAGCTTTACACCATATTAATAAAAGCAGAATTTGATCTGGACAGGGCCCAAATCAGATTATCTGAACTTCCTTTGTGCCCTCCATCTGAACTTTAGTGGTTTGGATAAAAGAGGTTCCTAATCTGAATGACCCTGGTTCACCATTATAGATGGAATGAAACCAAACCTTTATCCAAATATCTCTTAATATGTTGTTTGGCTAAATTAATGCCCTGATCTGAGCCACCCCTGGTCTTGTTTTGCAAAACCAAAACTTAAGTGGTGCAGGCTGTGTAAAAGCAAAACAGCCTCCTTTCCCCATCTCTAGTTAAATCAGTGAATGCCCAAGATGTTTGGAAGCTTGGTTTAGATAAGCAACCAAAAGTTCAGATTATATGAACATTATCCAAACTTCCTCCCTGCTGTCTGCTCCCATCACCAAACACCTCTGTATGGTGGCCTGTATTGAGTTCTATGGAGTAGTGGTTTGAAGCATGCAAGGGTTCACATGACTGGAGCACTGTCATGGATAGGTATAAACTGTTCAGGAAGGACAGGGTGGGGAAGAAAAGGTGGAGGAGTTGCACTGTATGTAAGAGAGAAGTATGATTGCTCAGTGCTCCAGTATGAAACTGGAGAAAAGCCCGTGAAGAGTCTTTGGGTTAAGTTTAGAGGTGAGAGCAACAAGGGTGGTCTTGTGGTGGGCATCTGCTATGGACCACCAGTCCAGGAGGATGAGGTAGATGAGGTTTTCTGTGGACAACTAACAGAAGTTTCCAGTTCACAGTCCCTGGTTCTCATGGGGGACTTCAATCACCCTGACATCTGCTGGGAGAGCAACACAACAGTGCACAGACAATCCAGGAAGTTTTTGGAGAGTGTTGAGTACAACTTCCAGGTGCAAGTGCTGGAGGAATCAACTAGGGGCCATGCTCCTCTTGACCTGCTGCTCACAAACAGGGAAGAATTGGTAGGGGAAGTAGAAGTGGGTGGCAACCTGGGCAGCAGTGACCAGGGCCGCTGACAGAAATTCCAGGCGCCAGGGACAGGGCCATCCCTGGGGTGGCGGGGCCCGGGGTGGAAGTGATGAACCCGTCACTTTGGGGACCACCTGTGTGCGCTGGCCAATCACGCCGGCCTGCACGGCTCAGAGCAGTCTCATGGGCCAAGGACCCCTGTGGCCCGCCAGGGCAATTTAAAAGGGTCCAGGGCTCCCAGCCACCGCTACTGCTGCCACAGTAGCAGCGTCCGGGAGCCCCCGGGCTCTTTTAAATCGACCGGGCCCCTGGGCAATTTCCTCCTTTGCATTTCCCCTTCCCCCGCCCCCTGCATTGGAAGGCCTGGTTGGGACCATGAGATGGTCGAGTTCAGGATCCGGACAAAAGGAAGAAAGGAGAATAGCAGAATACGGACCCTGGACTTCAGAAAAGCAGACTTTGACTTCCTCAGGGAACTGATGGGCAGGATGCCCTGGGAGGCTAATATAAGGGGGAAAGGAGTCCAGGACAGCTGTCGCTATTTTAAAGAAGCCTATTGAGGCCACAGGAACAAACCATCCCAATGGGCAGCAAGAATGGCAAATATGGCAGGAAACCAGCTTGGCTTAACAGAGAAATCTTTGGTGAGCTTAAACACAAAAAGGAAGCTTACAAGAAGTGGAAATTTGGACAGATGACTAGAGTGGAGTATAAAGATATTGCTCAAGCATGCAGGGGTGTAATCAGGAAGGCCAAAGCACAATTAGAGTTGCAGCTAGCAAGGGATGTGAAAGGTAACAAGAAGGGTTTCTCAGGTCTGTTAACAACAGGAAGGTGGTCAGAGAAAGTGTGGGAGCTCTACTGAGTGGGGGAGGCAAACTAGTGACAGGTGATGTGGAAAAAGCTGAAGTACTCAATGCTTTTTTTGTTTTGGTCTTCACAGACAAGGTCAGCTCCCAGACTGCTGCACTGGGCAGCACAGTATGGGGAGGAGGTGAGCAGCCTTCAGTGGTGAAAGAACAGGTTAAGGACTATTTAGAAAAGCTGGACATGCACAAGTCCATGGGGCTGGATCTAATGCATCCGACCAGGGCCGGCTCCAGGCACCAACTTAACAAGCAGGTGCTTGGGGCGGCCAAGGGAGAGGGGCGACACCTGCGGCAATTCGGGGGCGGCAGGTCCCTCACTCCCTCTAGGAGCGAAGGACCTGCCGCTGCCGCCGATCGCGCCTTTTTTTTTTTTTTTTTTTCTTGGGGCGGCAGAAATGCTGGAGCCGGCCCTGCATCCAACGGTGCTGAGGGAATTGGCTGATGTGATTGCAGAGCCATTGGCCATTATCTTTGAAAACTCATGGCAATCGGGGGAGGTCCTGGACAACTGGAAAAAGGCAAATATAGTGCCCATCTTTAAAAAAGGGAAGAAGGAGAATCCAGGGGACTCCAGACTAGTCAGCCTCACCTCAAACTCTGGAAAAATCTTGGAGCAGGTCCTGTAGGAATCCATTTTGAAGCACATGAAGGAGAGGAATATGATCAGAAACAGTCAACATGGATTCACCAAGGTCATGTCTGACCAACCTGATTGCCTTCTATGATAAGATAACTGGCTCTGCGGATATGGGGAAAGTGGTGGATGTGATATATCTTGACTTTAGCAAAGCTTTTGATATGGTCTCCCACAGTATTCTTGCCAGCAAGTTAAAAAAAGTATGGATCGGATGAATGGACCATAAGATGGATAGAAAGCTGGCTAGCTCTTCAGGCCCAACGCTTAATGATCAACAACTTGATGTCTAGTTGGCAGCCAGTATCAAGCGGAGTGCCCCAGGGGTTTGTCCTGGGGCCGGTTTTGTTCAAAATCTTCATTAATGATCTGGATGATGGGATGGATTGTATCCTCAGCAAGTTCGTGGATGACACTAAACTGTGGGGAGAGGTAGATATGCTGGACGGTAGGGATAGGGTCCAGAGTGACCTAGACAAATTGGAGGATTGAGCCAAAAGAAATCTGATGAGGTTCAACAAGGACAAGTGCAGAGTCCTGCACTTAGGACGGAAGAATCCCATGCACTGCTACAGGCTGGGGACCGACTGGCTAAGCGACAGGTCTGCAGAAAAGGAGCTGGGGATTACAGTGGACAAGAAGCTGGATATGAGTCAACAGTGTGCCCTTGTTGCCATGAAGGCTAATGGCATATTGGGATGCATTAGTAAGAGCATTGCCAGCAGATCGAGGGAAGTGATTATTCCCCTCTATTTGGCACTGGTGAGGCCACATCTGGAGTATTGTGTCCATTTTTGGGCCCCCCAGGACAGAAAGGAAGTGGACAAATTGGAAAGAGTCCAGCAGAGGGCAACAAAAATGATTAGGGTGGTGGGGAGCATGATTTAAGAGGAGAGGCTGAGGGAATTGGCTTATTTAGTCTGCAGAAGAAAAGAGTGAGGGGGGATTTGATAGCAACCTTCAACTACGTGAAAGGGAGTTCCAAAGAGGATGGAGCTAGGCTGTTCTCAGTGGTGGCAGATGACAGAACAAGGAGCAATGGTCTCAAGTTGCAGTGGGGGAGATCTAGGTTGGTTATTAAGAAGCACTGGAATGGGTTCTCTAGGGAGGTGGTGGAATCTCCATCCTTAGAGATTGTTACGGCATGGCTTGACAAAGCCCTAGCTGGGATGATTTAAATTGGGTTTGGCCCTGCTTTGAGCAGGGGGTTGGACTAGATGACCTCCTGAGATATCTTCCAACCCTAATCGTCTATGATTCTATAAGGGTTCTTCCCCCTCCACACTCTGGCCCACTCATACAGGAGAGCCTCCTTGGTCCTGCTGCATTTTGAAGCTGTGTGCTTGCAATAGAGAGGGCAGGATTTGGGCCAAATAGGCTGAACTCACCAATAGTTAAGGCTGGTTTATCCTACAATAAACCTTTGCACGAAGGCCCCCATAGGGAAAAATACCATCAGGGAGAAGATGTAATCACACAAGATGGTCATAACCACCTTCTCACCAGATTGGGGGAGTCATATTGGGAGAGCCCCAAAAGAAGATGGTACTTGGTAGGGGCATGCTTTAGAGAAGCTGGGAACATGGTGACTCTACACATCATTTTAGTAGCCTCTGGTGCAGTCTACAGTGTAAATCTAGTCTCTGTCACTGGAACCCTGACGAAATGGTAGTGATAGAAGCTCTACCTGCCCTTCTTTGAGGTGACTGATCACTGTAGCACAAAATGCCTCACTGATGCAAGGGTGGCCCTAATAAACTGATACCATTTCTCATGGATGCAGGCTTGTATCTATTACTCTGTTTACCATTCACAGCCACTCTAGCCTGTTTTGCAAATATATTTTTGGGATATATATTAAAACGTACAGATCAAAATCCTTCTGAAAATTTGATCTAAACTAAAGATTTTATACTCCTATAACAAACCCTTGGACAGTTTAAAGAACACTGCAATCTCAATCTTATTATCTTGTGTGCTAAATATCCACCCAAAGTATTTATTTTAACCTTCAAAATAAGCTATAGCATGCAGGAAAGGCTGACACAATCTTAATCAAGTGACATACATCTTATTGAAGCTCCTTCATTTATGGGTTATTACTTAATGTCAAAGTAGTATTCATAATGCAATTTTCGAGGCATTATTTTCTGATGGAGACTAGGTTATTAGTTCCTACATTTACTTTACAAGCGAAAGTGAAATGCACTTTTGCCTCTACTCTTAGAGTTCCTACCACAAATGCTTGACAATTATAATATATTCTCTCCAAAATGCAGTACTTCTAAATGCTTTAGCAACTGAAAGTTCTTTTTAGATACTGTGTATGAAGGAAGAGGAAAAGCAGGATGTACAACAAATGCATACTCTCCACATACTTAAAAATCACTATAAAGAATGGGGCACAGTGAAAACCCAGCAAAGACTCTGTCCCCGTGCACATGTGCAATATATTCTATCATATTGTCTGGCTTTCATCAGAGACTCACATTTCCTACGTATCACCACAAGGGGTGTCCAGGACACATGTGAATGTGTAGCTTCTGTAAGCAAGCTGTACAGGGTAGTCTTGCAGTTTAGCCCTGAGTGATTCTGTGAAATTGGAGGAGAGATTCTTGCTGCTGCTCTTAAGGGATTGCTGTTGTTAGGGGAGAAAAAAAGCAGATTTGGAGGTGTGTATGCATGTGTGAGCAGTTGCAGAGTGCATTTCACTGAGGAGTCTGACTACTGAGAAGCACTGAAAGAAGAAAGACAGAGAGAGAGAGAGAGAGAAGAGGAAGCAAGAATAGGACTGAAGTACAGAGCAGCTGTTTCCCAATACTCTAGTTCTTTTGGGTGCCTCAATAAATGTGAGCATGGATTCTGTCACTGAAATCTTCCTCAAGCTGCTGTTTCTGTTACCTGTTCATAACTGGAACACAATAGTGGCAGGAAATAAATGTAAGTATTGCAAATGATTTAAAACTCAGACCAGACTGTTTTGAAAACTTCCGGGCTATTTTATTTGTCTTTGGAATAAATCTTGTTCTTGAAATAAATGCTTAATGCTTCTGAAAACATGACAGCTTGGCTAAAAATGTTTCCTTGGCTGAGAAATGTGATTTTTTTAAGTTTTAAAATCCGTCCTATACATTTCTATACAAATCTATATACAGAATTCTATTGAGAAGTTCGAGTTCCAGTATAATCTGAAATTAACATTTTACCAAGGAATTGCATGTTCCATCCCCATTTTAATTTTTGTTTCCTGTTGAGAAGTGCTGCATTTTACAAGGCATTGTGTCTTACATTGAAATTACTGGAAGACTTCTACTGTATGCTGCATCAGCTTGGCTTTTAGCAATTTATAATTTGGAAGGCTGGTATCTGCATCTCCTGAACAAGCTGGCACTCAAATAAATCTGATGCACAGTAGTGTACAGTTCATAAGCAAAGCAAATGTAACAAAGAAAAAATGTTGAGGACAAGATGTGCGATGATTGCTTAGAGAATAGTGTTCATGTATGACTAAGGAAGAGGGCACCGTCAGTAGCAGCAGAAAGTTTTTTTTTTCTTTTTTTTTCTTTCTTTCTTTTCTTTTTTTTTAAATGAGTAAGCCATAATTAGCCAATAGGGTGGTATTGCAAAATAGAGACAGTGATCACAATGTGTAAGAGAACCTGTCCTCTAAGGCAGATCTGATGTATATTTGACTTAGCACTGGGATCTTTGGTTTCAATGTTGAATCAAGTCTGACCATTTTCACCCTAAACAAATGTATCAGACACTAACTTCTAAGCATTTTACCTGTTCAGTAATTGTTTGGCATTCCTTTGGTTGTACTTTGGCCTCAGTGGACCATAATGATTTCTATTTTTGATACATCTGATTGCCAGGAGCTGGGAATGAGCGACAGGGGATGGATCACTTGATGATTACCTGTTCTGTTCATTCTCTCTGGGGCACCTGGCACTGGCCACTGTCGGAAGACAGAATACTGGGCTAGATGGACCTTTGGTCTGACCCAATATGGCCATTCTTATATTCTTATCTACCAGAATAGTTGCCTAAATGTCAGATGCTTAAAATGAGCAGCCTGTTTTGTTTTGGTTTTTAATCTAGTTAAGGGGCTGGCTGTGCAGCATATGAATGGGGTAGGCTGAAATAGTGATTGTATTTTAAGAATGTGAATGTTAGTGCTACTGGGAATGTTCAGGAATAACTTTACAGCACTGTAGCAGGGAACAGCTCCGTGCAAAGATCTAAGTCATGACAAAGAAGTTAGAAGTGCTGTGTGGTATGTGTATTGAAGAGTTTTCCTGTGGACAGCTTGTAAACTAAACATGCTCCCATGAGCCTGATGATCACACTGCAGCACCAAAATGATCTTGTGCTGTCATTCAGTAATATCTCATTTGATACTCAAGTGCATAGAGTAGCCCTAAACATGAATAATAAACTCCTTTGGTAAAACACTCTGCTGCAATCCAGCCTCAGCTTTAATTCTCTTCATCATTCTGCATTGTATAGTTTATGAATACATCCATTTTCACAAGACCATGATAATTGAATCACACATTAATAGCATTTGGCAGTATGCACAAGACAAGATCAGATTAGAAAGGCATATTAAAACTATTGCAAAATAGTACTTCCAGAAAACAACAAAACAGTAAAGCACTAGAGGTCACTCTTACAATTTAAGAAACAAGGCTTTGGGGGGAAAATCAAGTTTTTCTCAGTATAGAATTATGAAGGGTAAAATAAATCAGGTGTGAACCACATTTATTGCCTTTTCTCTAATACTTCTCAGAGAGAAGTCAAGCTAAGTTTATGCTGGTAAATGAATGGCCATGTTAATGCACTTTTATTTTTTCCTATTGAAAGCAATTTGCCTATATTAGTAGGGTAGTAGTCAAAACACCCCTTTGAAATAAAGAAATAAGTTTACTCCCCATTTTACAAATGGAGAAACTGATGTTTGGAGAAGATAAATAATTAGCTTAAATTCATAGAGAAAACCAGTGTCAAAGCCAGGAATAAAATTTGAGAGATTTTTGTCTCCACTAGATTGTACCTCTCCCTCATTTCACACAAGAACACAAAACATAATCCTGAAAAGTCATTTATTTCACATGGATAATCATTTTTAAAAGAGCAGTTTACATCTGAGGTGGCAGACTATATATTTAACAAAAAATGTATCCCATAAAAGTGCAAGTTGTTTGTTTTTCAAATGTCCCAGGAGTGTTGTGTCCCGTCCCCCAATTACTGCAAAGCTATTCAGCAGTAATTCTACTCTCCCTTTAACATACCGGTACTTCACTTACTGAAATCCCTTTCAGAACATGACTCTCCTATCTGAATTAATGAAAACAGCTATCACAAAATCAGATTCTTTGTTTGAATTTTCTTTGTTTTTATATGATAAACAGTTATTCCTAGAGAAAATGGGATGACATTTTCATTCTGCTACTAAATCTACTGTTCTTTTTTTTTTTTCTGGTGTTACTTTAATGCCATGTACTGAAGATCATACTTCAGTTTTTACTTTGTCCTTACTCAAACTTCCATTGAAATAAATAGAAAAACACCTGAGTAAGGAGATCTGGAGTTCACCACGAAGTGTACATTCACAAATCTGAATTGCTTGTTCTATTAGCAACTTTTTCTGAGTTTGATTATGGTCTAGATTGTGAATTCCCCTTTTTTGACACAAAATGAATTGTTCTGAAGTTTTTCTTCTATCCATATTGTTCTGAGATATTCCTTCACTGAGTAAGGACGTTTTAAAGTACACCATATTTGAAACTGAAAAAACGTATCATTTTGAAATTGAAACATGACATTTATATGTCCTTTCCTGAAGGATGACACACTAAACAGTTTAGCATAGTAAGATAATGGTTGTCATTGGGAATTCATACACTTTAAGTTCTGTACCAATGTTGCTTCAGTTAAAGGTTTAGAAAGTAGTTAGCTTTTCCCAAAGAATTAAAACGCCAAAAGTGTTTGAAAGGGAATTGACCCATACAGTCATAAATCAGAAACCATGAAAAGTCATATAAGAGTTTTAAAGTAAGGATCAAGGCAAATACTCCTGTAAAGTTTTGTTCGGGGGCCAGCAAACATTTTTATTTTATTTGAAGCTGGCTCCACAGCCGTAAATTAGTTAGTTGGTAAATTAGCTCCTGGATGCTTGCCTGAAACTTGGTCATGAAACTCTGATAGGTACAGTACTTCCATTGAAACTGTCTGAAAATGAAGTGTTGCATGAAACATAATTAAATCTCACACACATTTCATCTCAACTGTGACCAAAACTATTAAGGATGATTTGGGGAATGAATGGAAATACTGCCAACAAATTAAAGAATTCTCACATAAAATCTCTTCTCTGTATATAGGTGAAGACAGAAAGCATGTACTTCTGCTTCTAAAGTCTTCCATATTTACGAAAGTTTTTATTTTCTGTCTAGGAATACCCCTGAACTCAACATTCATTGTTATATGATAATGACCATACTCTCTGTAAGTTAGTCAACTGGTCTTCATTTTGGAACTTCTTGTTACCGTTGCAGTACAGAACCTTTCTTTTGCTATTAGAGTGTAGTACCTTAATGATATTGAGTCTTTCATAGTTGAATATTCAGTGGATTCGAAAAGCAAAAAAAAATCTAAATATAAAATAAAAATGAAATTAACTGTCTAAGTAAAATACAGTAGATTACATGTAACGTGTACTATCAATTGGTGTCACACATTAGGGACTATTGTATATGTTCCTTTTAAACTTGCTTTTCTCTTTGCCTGTCAGGAGTACTGAGTTCACCGCTAACTTGTGCAAATATTAATGATACCACAGCTTCCAAACTCTCAAGTATTATAATTTTTCTCTTTCAGTTTATGGATGAATATCCATTTATGAATTTTTCTTTCCCATCCAGATGGGTGGATGGGGAGAGAAAGATTCATAAATTAGCTGCATATCTTAAAGTAATCATAACTATGGATCCAGTAAGAGCGCCTCCATAAGGCATGTATATACCTGTTTATGTGTAGCATAATGCTAGAATGTAAGGAGTGGTGATATGCATCTGATAAATTTTACTTATGTATCTTTTGACAAGCTCACCTGTAGTCTGCCTAATAATCATCAACAGTAGGACAATTTCTAATATTCAAAACCGAAGAGCAACTTCTAATAGCACCAATGGGGAAAAAAGGAAAAACAAAACAAAAAATCTCACCACCACATTGCTGAAGAAATGTTTCCTTCTTTCAAAAATAAATTTTCCCACAAAACTGACCACTGGTATTCTATCAGTAGTACGTAAAGGTGCTGCATCTCACAGAAATGATAGCTTTGTTCTATGTGAAAGTTAGGAATTCTCTCCTTCCCTAGATCCCCAATCACCACCCTTTTCTATTAGTATTAATATTTAGTTGTGCTTTTTTATGGTAGCACCCATTATTATGTGCTAGGTACTTTCCAAACACTCTAAAAGGACAATTCCTGGTTCAAAAAGATGATTATCTAAATATATCTTCTTAATCTTTCCAACTTTAATTCATATATCAGATGTTATAATCAAACAACTTTTTCTGTTTCGAACAGCTATTTTAGGCTATTTTAGAGGTTTCTGAGGTTTATAAATTACAATTTTGCTCTCCCTGAGACAAGCCTTCACTTTTAATTCATGATTTTACAGGTAGAAGGATACAAAAAATAGTACCAATAACATTGTTTAAAACTCTAAGACACATGTAAAATATTTTTTTCTGTAAAACATGCCTTATGCTATGTGCTTGTGATGGTGTGATGTGGTATAAAACATGTATTTGCACTTCTTTGACATGGTGTGCATAACTCATTTGTGGTTTTGGCACTAGTGAGTAATGCATCAATCCCAAACTGGTGGTGGTGATACCTTCATACTGCCACATGCCATCATGTATTGTCACTATTTACTTGGACACAGCTCAAAACCATTTTTCCCCCTGAATGGAATGAATGTGAGACACAGTATTAAGAGGGAGCGTTTTTATGTAAATAGTGCACTGGGGGCATAACCTAAATAAGCTAACTGTAAAGTTTGGACAGGAAGGGTTTATAGTATGGGCGGGTGCGCGCGCACATATGAACACCACACAAATAGAACTCTCAAGGTCTAATATTTTGTATGCAGTGTAGTTGTAGCTGTATCGGTCCCAGGATATTAGAGACACAAGGTGGGTAAGGTAATATCTTTTACTTCTGTTTGTGAGAGAGACAAGCTTTCAAGTCACATAGAGTTCTTCTATGTAGCTTGAAAGCTTGTCTCTCTCATCAACAGAAGTTGCCTCAATAAAAGATATTACCTTATCCACCTTGTCTATAATATCTTTTAGAAAGACACACAGTGGCCTTATCCTGATCATATTGACACCATACATTTATGGCAAAAAGAGCAGGATTGGGCTCCAAACCGGTTTGTTTTTCAGACTAAATTCTCTTCATGGTTCATTAGAAACTACTTCTCTGCTTACAATGAGCAGAGAGTAGTGTGAACTGGCAGATAAAAAATGATACCATTTATGTTACAGTTAATGAGTATTTTCAATGCAATAATTTGAAAAGTGATTGAAGCCTGGAAACTTTTGACATTTTAAATAGTTTTAATTAGTAACTACAAAATTATTATTTAAACACCGTACCTATTTAATAGACCAGTGCTGAAAACTACCTCTAAGGTTTTAAATCACAAAGGAAAGAAAAACAATATAGTAGGAAGTCTATCCAGCTGGGTAGTGGGTCTAATTTTTATTAAGTATATCTTATTACTTGATAGTGTTCAAGAATAAGATATTGCTTGTTCCTAACTGGTAAAGTGCCTTTTTGTTTCTATAAGAGTGTTTGTGCAATTAGTATATTTACATGTGTGATCTTGAGGGAAAATTAGATTAGAAACAGCATGTTGGAATATTTGAATTTATTCCCATTACTAAATACCATTGTCTATGCAGCTAACCAGTAAATTATATCTTGTACTTTTAGACGTTTGAATTAGTCCACAATTAAATACCAATGGGAAAAGATTTAAAGGGATAAAATTTTTAAAGTATAATTTTATAGGGGAAAAACTACACCTCTACCCCGATATAATGCTGTCCTTCAGAGCCAAAAAATCTTACCGCGTTCTAGGTGAAACCGCATTATATAGAACTTGCTTTGATCCGCTGGAGCACGCAGCCCTGCCCCCCTGGAGTGCTGCTTTACTGCGTTATATCCGAATTCGTGTTATATCGGGTTGCGTTATATCAGGGTAGAAGTGTATTTCAGAACGAGTCCTTTATACACGAGGCTATTATTCAATAATGTTAAAAAAAAAATCACCTGTTTTATGAAACTGTTGAAATGTACTTAACTTTGCTCCATTGGCTGTGGCTGAATTTAACTGGTTTTCCTGTTCAAAGTTATTGCAAAAATACAGTTTTTAGGAGAAATCTGTGAAATCTCACAGCACACTCTGGGTTATGAAATGCGAGGTTCATGGTGTTACTCAGATGCTGAGTAACTGAACAAAACACCAAACTAGCAGATTACATGGAACCTTTTAATATGTGAGCAAGTCTATAGGACAATGCTTTGGGCAACAAGAAGACATCAAGATGATATTTCACATTGATAAACATAATGATGTAGATAGATTGTATTCCATGTTGGGAGCCTAACACATCTGAGTTAACTCTCCTGCAATATAATTTGTATGTGTCAGTCTCCTGTGGTTTGATTAAATGTTATCAGTATCTGTTACCTGTAATTACTGTAGGAGACAAAAAACTCAACAACTACACATGTTCTTTTCACAGTAGCATATATTGAAGTAAAACTAATGATATTTATTATAAGGTAATATTAATGTAAAAAGACTTTTGTTACACTGCCAGAAATTTTCCTTTAGAACTAATTAAATAGAAGTGTTAAAAGCGTAGGTTGTAATCTTTCCAGTTTCTCACTGTGCATCACTAATTATCTAGTATGCCTTATTTTTAAGGTATGTGGTGGCCTCTCTTGATTTCTGTGTAGACACAAAGTGTCACAATATAAATTCATGGCATAGAAAGGCCAGTTATTGAATCCATGTCATATTGATCAGCTTGTATACAAGTGTGGGTACATAGGAGCTGAAGGACACCAAAAATAGTCTTCTATCCTACTTGTTCCCCTGTTCTGTGTTTGGACACAGATGCACACCTTGACCTCTTCTGAGTGCAAGGACTACTCAGGCTACTGCAGATGCTGGCCCCAGACACCCAAGAGGGAACAAAGCAGGGAGTGGGTAATGGCATAGTTGTGAGAGCCACTGAGTGGGAACAGTGGAACACTGGGTGAAATCCTGGCTTCACTGAAATCAATGACAAACTCATTGATTTCAGTGGGACCACAATTTCTGATGCACAGTTCCTTCTGGAACTCATACTAAGGTGCTGCCTTTCTGCCCACTCCCTATTATAGGCTGTGATTTAAAGGCACGATTTAACCCAAAGCCTGCTAGAATTTAATGTTGTCTTTGTGGTGATGGTTTTCTTTATAGCAGAAAGCAAGTTGTGTAAAAAGGGGTGTGAATGGTCAGTAATATACTACAGCCTCCACATTCCCTTCTATGTCACAGTGATAAAGCAGAAAAGCTTCTCAGTGCCATTATGGATCTTTATACAGTCTGGAAAGACCTGACATTCTGTAAGCCAGTAAACCGTATGTCTCACTATAACTCCTTTCACTGATCAATGGAGGGATTCCTAGCTACTGTACAGACAAAATCAAAATGTCCAGTTGGCAAGCATTTTGTAATCATGCCAAGAGGTACTGATTATTTTCTTTAAAGAAACATTCATACATTTCAGTAACTAAGAAATGTTGTTAAAAAGTGAAAAGCTGTGCACCAGATCCTGAAGTCCTTACTCGGGCACTACTCTCATGGAGATCAACAGGATTTTTGCCTAAGTAAAAATTGAATAAGAGCCTTCAAACATACTAGCAAGCAGTGATATGTGAGACCCTTTGGATGTAAGTTATTCATCACCTGTCTATATGAAAGTGTGATGGGTAAATGCCTTTTCATCCTGCCTTGTTCAGAGGCTTCAGATACAGAGCTAGATCGCTGATATGAATTACCTACTTATCCAAATTGACTAAAGAGAAACTGGGGGAGGGGAGGAGACTGTTGGAATAATTTTAGGTTGTTCCCTTGCTTATGAAATCACTCTCTTGAGATGTGTGGAACCAAAAAAGCTGCCAGTGGCTCTATGAGATGATGGGTAGAATTTTTAAAAGCGCCTAAGTGGTGCTGAGCCCAAGACTCAGACTCAGAGCCCATTTTCAAAAGTGACGTAGATAGTAAGGAGCCAAGTCCCACTGACTTTTAATGAGACTCGGGGGCCAGTCCAAGACTGTGGAATGACCTCTCACAGGATCTAAGGACCGTCACAACCTCACCATCTTGCACTCCAAGTGCAAAGAGCATTTCTTTGATCTTGCCTTCTCTAATATAAACACATAGCAATGTGTGTGTGTGTGTGTGTGTGTGTCTTTTTTATTTATTCCTTAAGGTCACCATATTTATTCCTTAAGGTTTTTCACTCTATCATACATGGGATTTCAAACTAAGATCTTTATTGTACAGTGATGTTCACTAAAGAGAACAGAAGGAACTTGAAAGTGAAGTCGTATATGTTTGAAGGACAGGACTCTACATAATATAGGCACAGTGGGCTGAGCTAAAGACAACTCAATTACATTAAAAAATGCTTTATTGGAGTGAAAAGATAAACATGTGCAAATGAATCAGACACCTTATGTATCTGTTCAAACTAGCTACAGTCTGCCCAGAAGAGGGCTTCATGCCATAGGTTTTTGTTCCATGTGCCATTTGTGAGTGCTGTTCATTCCTGATCTGGTGACAAGCTGCTATGTAGAGTGATGCCATCTCTGCTGTCCCTCTCCTTTCTCCCAGAGTTAGGTACTGTTCATCTTTTAGGTAAAGTCTTATATTATATCTAATAACTGGAGAAAATATTTCTTGCACTCTTTCATCCTTTAGAAATTGTAGTAGAAAGTGTGTCTGTTTTAGTCTCCTGTGTATTACTCTCTGCAGAGTCACTACTGTCTGGGATTGAACTGTGCTTTTTCTCTCCCAGTTTCCAATTCTACTTTATGTTACAGATTCTGTTTGAGAGTCTGATTTAGGTTTTTTTTACATTTCTTGGAAGTGAGGTATTCTATCACTGTGATAATACTCTGCAGGGATCTACAATAGTATAGCTAAACACAGATTGGAAAACCTTCATTTAGAATTTCCTGATTTAATATTCACCTATAGTAGAATGTATATGTTTGTGTGTAATATAGTTGGTGAGAGAATGAAATTATTTCAGGGGATGCATTTTTAAGATATTCCCCCAGGTGCTGAAAATGTATGTTGAGTTGCATCTACTATACTAAGCTTCAATGTTCATCAGTGCCTGTTTGAGCATTATGGATAGAAAAGTATGATTAAAAGATCTATCAGTGATCTATTATGAGTATATTGTTAGAATGGCAGATCATAATGACTCAATATATTTAGGGAATGCTGAATATCTGTGTTATTTATATGAAAGACTGGAATGATTCCTTTAGAGCTATTCGTATCCATGGTGTCACAAATATTCCAGGAAACAGTTAACTAGTAGATTATTTTTTTTAAATGAGAGATTTATGACTTTTTCACACCTGTGCTCTTATGTGTCCTTAACAGACATGTTATGGTCTCTTGTGTCTGCATTTAGAGAACTATAATATATTGTTTATCAGCATGATAGAAATAAATGTTGAGATCCCAAATCTGAGGTTGGGTAAAGATGCTTTGCTCCAGGTCCCTGGCACAAATCAAACTTGATAGCTAGCAGATCTGGCCCCTAGAGGATTCATAGTGGCTCCTACATCACTGCCCCTTCCAGCTGCTAGCATCAGGGAGTGGGTATCCCTTTGCCTTGGTGATCCCAGCTGCTAGAACAATACTTGAGGCCATGAGCAGGCCTGAACGGAAATGGGGGGAAGACAAAGGCAATCCTACAGATCCATTCACCCTCTTCTACAGCCAGCAGATCAGATCCTGTGTAAAGGGAAGCATGTGTTGCACCTTTTCAAAGCACAGTCCTATAAGATGGTGAACACTTCTTGTATTGAGACTCTTCAGCAAACACGGGGGATGGTTAAAGGTTCTCAAGCTCTTAGAGCAGGTGCTCAGCCTGTTTCCCAACTTCAGTCTAAAAAAAAAATGGTTTATACTCTTAAGCAAGCTGCTAGTGAAAGTACATGGAAACCAGTATCTGAATCTCCATCCTGAAATTTGTATTCCTTCCAGTCTGATAATTTGAGTTTCTCCTGATTCTGATTCAAATAAAATAACAAATCAGACTCCATTGCATATACTGGAGAAGGAGAACATAGGTAAGGAGGTGGAAATGTGCTTTTTCTTAAGATCTGAACAAAACTCAATTTCCAAAAACTTAACCTTAGACTCAGAAGAAAATCAGTCAAGAAATCAAAACGCCCTTTAAAACAATGGGCCTGATTCATCTCTCTGTGTCACCAGTTTTAGACTGTGTAATCTTATTGATGTAATTTGGGATACTCCTGATTTATATCAGTATGAGAGAAGAATCTCCAGCAAATTGATATTGATATGGGTAGTGTTGATCATGGTGATATCAGTTATGAAAGAGGACCTGTGGGATATGAGGAACATAATACAAGCCCTAGTGGTTTGAATGCTGGGGGTGGGGGGAATGAAGAAGATGATATAATAGTGTTTTTCTGTATCCATCTTCTATGATTCAGAGAAAAAAGCTGTTCTTCCTGATTCTACTTCCCCAGAATATTCTTCATCACCAGAATAAACACTATTTCACTCCTCAGTGTTTAATACTAATATTTGTTACTGTTCTGAATTGTATTAACTGCTGAGCTGCACACTGTACAGTTTTTGCACAATGCCCAGATTATGCACTGTTATATTGCAAAATATTTGAGGTATCTTCTTATATTCAGTTTTCTTCTCATCTGTCTTTGACCATTATACTAGGAACCATCTGTCACAGATCTGATTGAGCTCCTCCAGGTCAGACACCTGTCCGACTGCTGTGGGGATCTAACTGCTGCATCCAGTGCTTAATTTGTAATGAAAGAGGGGCCAGGGCTCATCCAATTTTTTTTACTTTCATAACTGATGCGGCAAGCCAAGAGGTACCGGAGCTATGAACTGCCAAAGCTAGAGGATTCAGGGCTCAGCTGTGGCAAGTCCTGGTACAAATTAAGCACTGGCTGAATCCCACATGTCCTTAGCTTGTTGGGGCTTCGCAGAGTTTAGGCATTGTCCCTGGCTTTTTGGGCAGGTAGGTATGCATTATGGATGTACACCTTGTGTCTGACATCCCTCTTGGCAGTGGGGACCCTCCAGTCAATTTCCTAGGCCCTGGAACTATTGCCAACTCTGTCAAGACTCCCCAACAGCTCTTGCATGTTTACCACAATCCCACAAAGATGTTAACCTTCTGTTTTACAGTTTATCTCACCACATGGCACCATCGTTCATCAGTTGTCAACCACTAAGGTGAAACCCCCCTGTAAGAAGTGCCCTTCTCATCACTGAGTACCATATATTCTTCACTGTTATGTGGTGCATCTTAAAAAGAGAGGCTACATACAAAAGTTACTGTTTTGGAGCCTCCTTTAAGGACAGACACCCACCGACTGAAATGCTGGTATGCGTAAGGAGGCCTTTGTGAATCCACTTCAATCACTTTAAGAAAGTTCCTGAGAGTTTTGCTTTCCTTTCAGTAACTCATTCAGAAGGAATTCCATGTCCTACGTGATTGAGCATATAATTAATCAGAAAGTAGCAGTCACTGAATGTGTCATGTAAGAGATAGTTACCATGTGGTCTTTTTCTGCCCAATTGACCATGCAGGAATACTTCTAGCAGATTTTGGAAGAGTTCATTATAGCCCTCAATAGCTCAATATTGAAAATATAGCATTAAGTAAAATGTTCTCACTTATTCAAATATTCGGGGGGAAAATCTATATGAGGGGAAACCCAGACATTAGTCAGGCCTCCCTTATGGACGATAATTTCAGTTCTAATTTCCCCTCCCCTACACAAGGTTGGTGATTTCTTAATGTTAATATATTAACTTTTAAGAATATTTTAGCTCTTAATATAAAATGTTCTCCTCAGAGCTTTGGATGCAAATATGAAATGTGCGTAGCAGCATTAGGCTTGATCAAACTTAGATCAATGTGTTTGCTTAGAAATAACATTTAAATATAGATAATTCATTTCAAATAATGTATTAAGATTTTTGTCTGCGTAGAGTGTTTTTAGTATTGGTTTTGCTGCTTAGAAATGTGTGGGGTTTGGGGTTTTTTTTTAATCAAGTGCAGAATGTCTTCTGAGGCTAAGTCAAAAAATGTACATGATTAATCAAAAGCAAGTTTTGAAGAACCACTGCTCTGAGTTACTTAGGCAGTATATTTTATAACCTTTCCCCCTACTCCTCCGATATAAATCACAAGCCCAAATGCCAGACTGTGTAATTTTCCTGTAGCAGCAATGTTTTCCTGGCATGTTCTCCAATGGTTGGAATTGTCTGTGGCTCTGACATATGGTTTGGATGCTGATGAACTGCCTTGGCTATTGTGCTCTGTGTGGTGGTTTTGATCCTAAGAAATCTGGAGTTTTCCACTCATTGTACTGAATACTTGTAGAAAGAGCCTTCCATAGTAGTTAGTCACTTGGGATTTCTGTGATTATTTGAATGTATTAAAGTATGAGTGCTGACAAATTTTAAGAAGTGACCAATGGTTAACTTAAAATATATTAAGAGCCAATATTTAGAAGTGACTTCAACCTGATGGCCTATTTTGCAGGCACCGTCTTTTATACAGGTAAATAGACTAAAATGCAAACGGTGTTTGTGCATGTAAATGTCTTTTGCAGCTGCAGTGTTGCCAAATCTAATGATTTTATCATGAGTCTTATGATAATTTGGTGTTTTCCTTAAAGCCCTGGTTTTCAAACGATTGCTTGAGAATCTCAGCTTTCATTTTGCAAAAGTAAGATTCTAGCCCATATGGTTGTGGAGGAAAGCCAGAAAACATGAAATCAATACACCCTAAAGGCTCAGTAACAAGGGGGCAAATAAAAGGAACTAAATTCATTGGATTAAAAAAAATCTGATTTTAAAACTGGCCTCATAATGTTTCGGAGTCTGACCCATAAGTTTTGAACACCTGGGGGTTGGCAGGACTGCACATGCAAACTGTAGTGAACCACAGATGGTTTTGCATGCTAAATTAGAAGCCAGAATTTGAAAAATTGGTCTGAGGTATGTTTCTGAGTAAACAGCATGTAGCCTTGTTTAAAAACAAAACTCCTAGATTTTCCGTGGTTTTAGTACTATATTCATGTTCTTAGCTCCATACTGCAGTTCCGCAATCTATAATGTAGATTTCTATTCCATGCTCAGTATGTACGTGGAACTTCCATCGAGGTCAATGAATAGTTGTGCACAATGATTGAGTGCAGGATATATAACAGAGCTGCAGTGAGTAGGGTTACCATATGTCCGGTTTTTCCCGGACATGTCTGGCTTTTTGGTAATCAAACCCCCATCCGGGGGGAATTTCCAAAAAGCCGAACATGTCCGGGAAAAATACTCCCAGCTTCCGGCATCCCTGGCTTACCTTAGAGTGGGCTCTGGCGGCTGCTGTGCTCCCTGAGTCCTCGGCTCTGTAAGAGCCGAGCTGCCCGAGCGCTACCAGCTTCGGGCAGCCCCCATGCCTCCGGACCCTGCACCGCTGGAGCCTGGGAGGGGAAGTGCCCGGCCGGGGGTGCAGGGTCCGGAGGTCTGGGGGCTGCCCGAAGCCGGTAGTGCTTGGGCAGCTGTTTCATGGCTGGGAGGGAGGAGGGGGAATGCGGGCGCTCAGGGGAGGGGGAGGAGTTGGGGCGGGGCCAGGGCCCCGTGGAGTGTCCTCTTTTTTTAATTTTTAAATATGGTAACCCTAGCAGTGAGGATAAGAGATCTCTAGTGTGGATCACACAGTGTAAGTTTCCTCCATTTTGACTATGCCTAAGTTGATAAGATACATTGCTGCCTTGTTTTTTAGTAAGCTGTTTAGAGATGAGCAAAGAAAAAGTCTACAAATACAGTAAGCTTTGCTTGACAATTCCCCAAGTTCTACTTCTACACTGGCAAACAACATAATTACATACAATTTTTATTAGCTTTTAAAAAATGCTTACTTCTCATCTTAATGGCAGATCTGCTCACTCCTTGCTACCCTAATGTGGTACTATTGAACACAGCTATTCCTCTTTATAACTCAGGAGTTTCAGCTTCTGAAAATGTGAATTCATTTCAGGAGAGTATGTGCAGGCATGACAAACAGTTTAGGAAGGAGTCTGTTATTTTTAACAGTTCTAGTGGGACTAGCATGCCTTTTAAGTTGATTGGCGAATTTCATTTACACTGTCCAGCAGGTGCCCACATGGAGAAGCTTCCTGATCACTCTGCAGGGTTTTGTGAATGAAGCATGTTATAAAGCACACTGTGACTGCTAGATTTGTGTTTAGAAACTGTTGCTTACAGGTGTTGCATGGCACCAGCAAAGCTATGGAAAGAACTACAGTTGAACAAGGCTGGCATTATGATTCATGGGATCATAAGTTACTGAGCAACTGAGAGGCAACCACCTGGTTTTCCAGTACAGCCTTTTTGCTTCTAGTATTGTGTACCACCAGATATGTTGGTTTATATTCCTGCTGTTTATGATTAGTAATGATTAGGGCCCTACCAAATTCACGGCCATGAAAAACACGTTACAGATTGCAAAATCTGGTCTCCCTCCCCCACCTCCCTGTGAAATCTGGTTTTGTGGGCTTTTACCCTATACTATACAGATTTCATGGGGAGACCAGCGTTTCTCATATTGGGGATCCTGACCCAAAAGAGAGTTGCAGGGGGGTTGCAAGGTTATTTTTGGGGGTTGTGGTATTGCCATCCTTATTTCTATGCTGCCTTCAGAGCTGGGTGGCTGGAGAGCGGCGGCTTCTGGCCAGGTGCCCAGCTCTGAAGGCGGTGCCCAAGCAGCAGCACAGAAGTAAGGGTGGCAATACCATACCATGCCATCCTTTGTTCTGCACTGCTGGTGGTGGTGGTTCTTCCTTCAGAGCTGGGCTCCCAGCCAGCAGCTGCCACTCTCCAGCTGCACAACTCTGAAGGCAGTGCCACCGCCAGCAGCAGCGCAGAAGTAAGGGTAGCAGTACTGCATTTCCCACCACCACCAATATCCTTGCAACCTCCCCACAACTCCTTTTTTGGTCAGGATCCCTACAATAACAACACCGTGAAATTTCAGATTTAAATAGCTGAAATCATTAAATTTATGATTTTTAAAATCCTATGACTGTGAAATTGACCAAAATGGACCATAGGTAGGGCTCTAGTAATGATCATATTCTACCTGTTCCTCACTGGTTATACCATATATTTACTAAAAAATTGCAGAAACTGATACGGCAGTGGTGAGGGCTATGGGCTATATTCTGCCCTGTGCCAGAGCTCTGTTTTGTGCAGGAGTCAGTGAGAGGCATCAAAAGGCACATTCTAGCTCCTTTATTCTCTGGCCTGGCACAATACAATTTGGAGCAATTTCTGGGCTGCTCCGAGTTGTGCCAGTAGGGTAGGTTCCATATCCCTTCCCTCCACCAAGACAGCCCCCTACTCTGAAGCACACTTGAGCAAACAGAGGAATTCTTTGCTGGGCATTTGCAGCCAGATTATAGCCCTATTGTATGTACCACATAAAAGATTACTCCTTGGAACCATTGATTCTGGTGACATGTTGTTATTTAAATTGTCCATTTGTTTCTTTTGACGCTCCTGTATCCGACAGTATCCCATGCAACAAATCACTAAAACAAATTGTTGATTCCCTGCAATGGTCCTGAAGGAGTTGAAAAATGAGGTTGCTGACCTGATAGCAAAAATATGTGATCTCTTATTGAATTTCACTTTGACAGGTGGGTAACCAATATAGTATGTTTTCAGAAAAGGCAAAAGTGCTGATCCCAGGAATTAAAGACTATTGAGCCTTACTTTAACACTGGATAATTTGTTGAAACAAAAATGAAATATAGTTTTGTATAAATACTTAAGCTGATTTGTCCCTATCATATCATATGTTCTGTAATGGAAAGCTGTGCTTCTCTTGTCTACTAGAATTCTTTGAGTGAGTTAACAACATAGTATAAAGTAGAATCAATAGCAGAAAGCAAAATTGGTGTTGTTTCAAATTGAGTACGTGCGTGTAGGGAGATCTAATGCATGGTGAGTTTTTGGGTGTGGGACTGAGGAAGACTGGGTCATGCTCAATGAATGAATATTACATTAGCTAAAGTCACAGAGGAAGGGGACACAACATTCATGAAAGGTAATACAAACCTGAGTAGTAGCCTGAGGAATAAGATTGTCATCCCCATCCTTAACTAATCACTCCTGCTCACAGCCTACATATACAAAGCAGTGAAAAGTCATACAGATTTTTCCCCTCTAGTTTTATTATTTTATTGACATATTGATAAGAGAGATGATAATTTGGCTAAGGATGTTAGAGCTGAGTGGGTTTGGCTGCATAATTACACAGGCAAATTTCTCCCACTGTCCAATCCTTCTTATGGAAATACAGTTATAACACTGCAGGGTTACTTTTGCTGTGCAAGTAAATTGCAAAATAAATTGTCTCAAAGGCACAATTAATTTTCTAAAACTATTTAGTGATGTGATGCATGATGCTGATTCGTGTCGGGATGCATGGCTAGATAGCATTATAACTGTGACAATATGTAAGTAATATAGCAAAATCTTTTAAGTGTCTTTCCTATTTTTTCTGTGTAGCTTTTGATACATCATACCTGATGCAATGTTGTACATGGATACCAAAACAGACAGTTATATTTGTTGTTTATAAGCAAACTTACTTCCATGCATATTGTTCTTTTCTACCTGTAAAGGTACAGAGGAGGATCTGGTCCATATAAGCACAGTGTACTTGAATTATGTCTATCCCCTTTAAGACAAATGCCACATGTTGATTTAATAGGTGTTATAATATGCCTTTAAAATAAGGTTTATCAATGCATGGTTTATTTCAACTTTGCAGATCCTGTGAAATGTCAAGATCATACAGGTTTTATTAAAACCATATTTTGAGACAGAGTATAAAACATACTCTTTATAGTTTAAGGCTAAAATTATATATGAGAGAAAGCAAAGAAAATCCATATTTAATAAACTTTTTTTACTTTAAAGAGAAATGGGGTTGCTGTTACAATAAGTGAAATATCTTATCAATAAACATAACCACAATGTTCATGTTAAAAATAACTGGTCAGTGAATAGTGGGTTTTTATAAAATCAATATGTGCTCAGAGTTCTTTTTTAAATTACCTCATGAAATAAGTGATGAGGTTTTATAAATGTTTAATGTTTGCTTTTAAAATGTACCAATTGTTTCTGGAAATTACTTTGACATATAATGAATTGCATGCTTTTTATTGTATTATGGAAGAATAATCCTATTTCATATTGTGGTCTCTCTTGATTCACTTTGATTTTTATATAAATTTCTTTATCTAGATTTCACAAAGATGGATAAGTAACATAATAGTACTGTTGTGAATCAATAGGTGCTTTGAATTTAGTAAAACTAGTACATCAAAACTAGGACACTCATCCCACAAAACCAACTTAGAGCCCTGCAGTGTTCGAGACTCCTCTTGTCACTGAGTCCCAGAGTAGAGTTTGACTGAAACATGATTGCTTTTTTGTTATGTCCTGTACTGTGTAAAGTGTTCACTTAAGCTAATTCAGCTCTGAACCGTTACAGGTAATTTTCCATACGAAATCTTATCAGGTTTCAAACTTTCACATAGAACAAAGCCAAAACTTATATATGTAAAAAAGTAACAAGCTGTAGTTAGGTTATTCATATACATGTATATTTATTTATTGGGAATCCTGGGAAAACACTGCTTTAGGTTGAAGCAATCTAATTTTGCATTTTTCCCCAATATAAATTTTTAAAAAGATTAAATTTTCCATCATTGTATCAGTAATGGCCTATAATTTTGAATAAACACGAGTTAAATGGAATGATTGTTTTTTGAGAATTACTTTGGCTCATGCCCAATTTTTAGGGTACTGTTGTTATGTAAATTTTAGCAATTTTTAGCTAACAATTACATTAAACAAGAATACAAATTCTGTCATTTAATAGTGCTGGGATGAAATTTAATAGTGGAAAGTGCAAAGTCATGTATTTAGGGAATAGCAAGATTTTTTTTCTATAAACTGGGGATGTATCAGTTGGAAGTGACAGAGAAGGAGAAAGAGCTGGGTGTATTGGTTGATCATAGGATGACTATGAGCTGCCAGTGTGATGCAGCTGTGAAAAAGGCTAATGAAGTCCTAGCATGCATCAGGCAAGGTATTTTCAGTAGAGACAGGGAAGTGTGGTTGTTACCATTATACAAGGCACTGATGAGACCTCATCTGGAATACTGTGTGCAATTTTGGTCTCCCATGTTTAAGAAAGACAAATTCAAACTGGAACAGGTGCATAGAAGGGCTACTAGGATGATCTGAGGAATGGAAAACTACTTTGAGAGGAGACTCAAACAACTTGGCTTGTTTAGTCTTACCATAAGCAGACTGAGGGGAGATATGATTGCTCTTTTAAAATACATCAGAGGGATAAACACCAGGGAGGGGAAGGAGTTATTTAAGTTAAGTGCCAATGTTGATATAAGAACAAATGGATATAAACTGGTCATCAACAAGTTTAGGATTCAAAGTAGACAAAGATTTCTAACCGTCAGAGGAGTGAAGTTCTGGAACTGCCTTCCAAGGGGAGTAGTGGGGACAAAAATCCTAACTGGCTTCAAGACTGAGCTTGATAAGTTTATGGAGGGGATGGTATGATGAGACTGCCTAAAATGGCATGTAGTTGATCTGTGACTGCGAGCAGCAGACGTCTCCAGTGAAGGGTGATAGGACACTAGATGGGAAGGGCTCTGAGTTACTACAGGGAATTCTCTCCCAGGTGTCTGGTTGGGGGCGGATCTTGTCCACACACTCAGGGTGTAACTGATTATCATAATTGGGGTCTGGAAGGAATTTTCCCCTGGGTCAGATTGGTAGAGGCCCTGGGTTTTTTTGTCTCCCTCTGCAGCATTGGGCACCAGTGGGTCTTGCAGGTTTAAGCTAGTGTAAATGGTGGAGTCTCTGTAACTTGAAGTCTTTAAACCACGATTTGAGGACTTCAGTAACTCAGCCAGAGGTTGGAGTCTATCATAGTGGGTGGGTGAGATTCTGTGGCCTGCAATTTGCAGGAGGTCAGACTAGATGATCATGATGATCCCTTCTGACATTAAAGTCTCTGAGTCTATAGTACGTAACTGAATGAAACTAGAAAAAAATTACCAGTGAATAAAATTAAAACTTGAGAAATATTTAACATTAAGTTCCAGAAGGTACCCCTATCCTGACATATTTTCCCCTATCATTGGTTTTATAATGTGGTACTGAAGATAAGTAGGCCTGTTTCTTAAGTTAAAATAAAAGTGTAAAGTTTAAAAAAAAATGAAAGTGAAGAAAACCTAAAAGTTAAAAAAATTGCTTTAAAAAAATTTACACCATTTGAATTGAATTTGACTAGATTCCCTGCTATCAGTTTTTAGAATTTTTTGTTGTTGAAAACACATTTTCCAATGTTTTTATTTATTATTTGAAAAATGCATAAACTCTGAAGAATAAATTTGTATGGATACGCATTCAGTGCGGCGCAAAGGAAACTAAGCACATGACTGCCATAAGCGCTATTGGGAGATGAAGAGTTACCATATCACGGAAGCCAACTTTTCATTTATTTATTTTTTCCTAGCAGGTGCTCCGCGAATCCTTTCTCCAAAACCTAGGGATCTTAGGACCCTGCAAAATGAAGAATATAAAACTTATTTACAGGCAGCCAAAACTACAGCATTTTGTGCAAGATCTCAGTCCTGAAATAGCCCTTCTCCAAGCATGGATTTTTCCACTAATATTTATGGCACCATTAGCACATTCAATCAGCCACCTCTCTCTCTAGATAATAGATCATACCATATACCATTCTTTAATTCTTACCTTCTTGAGTCTCTCCATTATTGTAGTACATTATTTTTATTGCTGTATCTCTTATAATAACAAACATCCCTCATGGTAAGACTATGAATAACCATAGAAGCACACAGGTTCTGATACTGAGACTTGTTTTCTATCCAGTCAAATGAGATAAGACTCTCTTTCCAAAGGGTGAAATTCTCCCTCACAAAAGGCCATGTAAACTATTTAAACCCCCCGCCCCTTGAAAAGGGAGGAGACAGAACATAAATGAATGGGTGTCCCATGGGGAGGAGGAGTGGTGGCTTGCTGCTGGGTCTAACAGTTAATGTGAATGGGACCAGTGACAGGGATCTGGAATGGGAACTACTGGATCTGTGCTTATGTCGATCAACGATCCCAAATACAGGGTGTGGAACAACCAGTCACCATTGCCTCTGAAATTTGCCATATAAAACCAATTATTCAGGCTTTGTTTTTAATGCCTAGGAAATAAAAAGTTGTGTTACTGAGGGACAAATTCTGCCCTCATTTACATCTCTGAATATCTTAGGGATGTATGTTCAGTTCAGTTTTTGGTACATGACATAGTCACATGTTATTTCTGTGTTGTCAGACACCTTTTTCTACAATTGTACTGTAGATACCACTTGTGTAGCATTGTTTAGTGTTCTGTACTACTCCATGCCAGAGTCTACTGAAGATAACTGCCTAAATATTGCTCTCAATTATACTGGATAAGCTATCATTGCAGTATGAGATTAATGGGGCTGTGTCCATGTAACTGAGAGAAGAATTTGGCCTCATAGATCTGTTGTGCTGTAAATTGGCATGTGGACTGGAGGAGCTCATGGGCTGATATTGAAAAACAGCCATTCCAGCTCAGCTGATAAGTATAGCTGAAATTTACAAGTGTTCTAACAGCTCAGATGAAGGCTGCCAGATGCTGCTTCCGTTGAACTTCCCATTCAAACTGATGTTGGACCTGCAAAAAATAAATATTTTAAAATAATCACCTGAAATGAATGAATAAATGATGGATGAAGACAGTATGGGCTATAATGGAGTTTGGATAGTTGTCTTGAATTCATTCATAAATTAAATACTTTTAGTATTGAGCAGATCAGTCATCTCCTCTGCGATCAGCTTTTTACTATTTTTTTTTCATTTATTTTTTCAATATTGTTAAAATCTGTAACCTTTTAGGGCCAAACTCCACTTGCCTCACACATAAGTAATCCCAGTGAAGTCACTGGGCTACCTTTTACTATTGTTTTTTTACATAGATCATCTCTAGAGCTGGCTGGGTAATTTTTGATTTTGCCAAAACAAATTGTTTTTCATAAAAAAAAAATAGCAAAAAGAAATATTTACTTTTGGTTCAGTTTGACCTGAATCTAAATTTCAGTTTGTTCAAATGACCCAAAACATTTCATTTGGGGTCAGTTCTACTTCAAATTGTATAATTCTAAAGTGCCACTATGCCCTGAGAGCTGTAGTTGGGGTGTGTCATGCCTCCATTCTCTTCTATGTGCTGGGTTCTTTGACTGGAGTACATCTATGATGCACTGCCATTTCTCCCCTGACTGAGTTGCATGGTGCATCATGAGAAACACATGACAGTGTTGCATCATGGGAGGGGTAGTCCAATCAGG
Source organism: Terrapene triunguis (assembly GCF_002925995.2). Taxonomy (NCBI): domain Eukaryota; kingdom Metazoa; phylum Chordata; order Testudines; family Emydidae; genus Terrapene; species Terrapene triunguis. Next base: position 22,836,144 of record NW_020664464.1, on the reverse strand, counting down.
GAGTCTGGCCCCCTAGGAAGAATGAAGGCATGAGGCACCTCTGCACTATAAGTAGATGCAGCTTAACATCAAACTGACTAGAAGTGAAATGTTTCTACAGCTCCACATTTAATTTTTTTTTGAACATTTTGTTCCATAAAAACTTTCACTATTTCAACTTTTCTTCTGAATTTGGGACAAAACAAATATCAAAATATCCAAAGGGATGGAAATTCCCATTTGCACCCAACTTTAATAATCTCATTAGTATCTGTGAGTAGTCCGTCTTAAAAATATACAAAATGATATAGCTCAGTGAAACTACTCAAGTTTGTAAACTCAACAGGATTTGGACTAATATATGATAAAGATAATCAAATATTGCAATAGTAATGTTTGAGAAGTTCTTTAATATAATATATTTTACTTATTAAATGTCATTCTGTGTACTAATGATATTGACCAGAAAGATCTTCCTCTTATTTATTTTATGTTAATAGTAAAAATATTTATTTCTACTAACAGTAATTACATCATAGAACAATATGATCATTCAAAATTTCCCTGAACCACCCTCATGACATTTTTTGGCTTGTTATGTAATACTAGATATGCATATTCTGGACCCTTTTGACCTCCCAATTTTGTTGCCATTTAGTGGAGATTATTCTAGTCCACTAGATTTTTAGTGATGCCTGCTGGATTATGTGGACCCATTAGACAGATAGGGAGATGAGCATAGGAGGCAGGAAGATTATTTATCTAAGCTCTGAATTCCCATTGAGCAGTTTTTCAGTTTCATATTAGATAACCAGTTAACCAATTTTTGCATTTTGTCCCTGCTGAGCCAGTGCATCTAATCAATCAGGACTCAGATGCACAAAAAGGCTACATATATTTTTAGCCCTCATAGGAGTGTAATTACTTAATTAAGAGGGATTTAGTTATAAAAATATGCCTCTGGTAAAATATGTCAGTTGAGTTATTAAATATTTATGCATTGATTTGTTAATTTTATAAAGTGTATTCTCTCTAGGTACATGAACTGCTTAAAAATCCAATTAATGAAAACCAAAATTGACACAATATCAGACAGAGCTTCTAGCTCTGATGATGATGAAGATGAAATTCCAATATGAAGGGGGTATAAACAGATACGTCTGTCTGAGTCTGCAGATATCCTGAAATGATGTCTTTAGAGTTGTAATCTCCCCCTCCCTCATTCATCTCCTGAGGTGGGGGTGGGATGTTAATTTTACAATCTAGTGACACCACTTCAAAAGTCTATGTTAACTATTTCATTGCTGGTCATTTTATCTCAGTACAAACCTCCCATTGATATCGAGAGGGGATCTGTTCTGGAGTCAGGGTAATACATAAGCCTAAGAATGGAATTAGTCACACACTCTGTAAAATGAGTTTGACAATTTTGGTGTATACAGTCATAAAAATTAGAGGTGGAAATTGCCAAATTGTTATACAGTCTTTCTGCCAGTGCATGATTTTTGTCTTTCTGTATTGTACACAATTTGTACTAAAGATTTTTGGTTTTGACACTAAGAACCAGATAATCCTCTCTACTCCTCCCCCACTACTGAAAAAGTTTTGTAAGAGAAAAGAGCTGAGCATCTTAGAGAGCTCTCTTCCTGCTACTTGGTAGTAATCCCTCTGTGCAACTTCTGTGTGTTTGTGCCTCTTTGGAGTGTCTGAGTTGTGGGGATGGAGTCTAGGTAAGTGCCCTCACCCTCCAATCATTCATCACACCTTCAAGGATTGCCATGCATAAATTAATGCTGATCCTCTCAGCATTATCTTATGCAGTCTCCCTCTTTGCACATGTGTGTTGTCGGCCTCGTGGGAAGAGGAATGTGGAGACTGATCACACGATGTCCCACTTTTCCATACAAGTTCCAGGAGCTGAAGGATTTCTCATGGGTCTCTTGGGACATCTGGAGGGTTGTAAGGCCACTCCCTCTCTCCATTTCACAAAAGGGACAAACCATACCCCCGAAGCAATGATTCAGGAGAGAGCCTGATCAATCTTTACCTTCACCTAGGCACCTCAAAATATGGAGTTGAGAAGGGTGAGCAGGGATTAGCTAAGAGGGAAATTGAGGAAACCTGGTCTTCTCAACCTGACTGCACTATATTCTGAGTCTGTATCTTGGCTCTGGTTCATCTCAATTCGAAAAGAGGGCTTGATTTTCAGGAATATTAAGCCATAGATAATTTCAGTAGAGGTCAATGGGAGCTGTGGGTTAGCTCTGAAGTACATTGATGTTTGTTGAAAGGTATTGACCCACAGGTTGACGGTATTAATAGAAATCACGTACCTGGAAAACATGTTAAAGTGGAAGTGGCAGCAATTATACTAATTATGAAGGATTAAAACAAACCCTGTCCCTTTGTAGACACACATTGCTCCAGCTGTGTGTGCCAAATTAGACTGTGTATGTAAAACAATTTTAAAGTGACATATCTTAACTCACACATTAGTGCAGAACACGAACTGTATGAATACATGTGGAGTGGGAGGATCACTGGATGAAAGCAGGAAATGAAAGGAAGATGACCCACTGAACAGATTTTTCAGCATCAATTAACTACATTCTTTGTGTTTTCTTCACATCGTTCTCAGTGAAGCAAATGTGTGACACTATTTTATTTGAAACACTATTTTATTTGACAAGCACTTATTCCACCAAGGTTTCTCCACCACCTCTTGGATTTTATTATTTGGAACATATTCGATGACTGAAGCTTTATCTCAGAATTTCACCCATATTCAGCATGAAAAGGATTTGAAACAAAGGTTTGTCCACATATTATGTGAACAGAATTTTTTGTCGTTAATAATGCAATTACCTCCATTGTAGAGTATATTGCTGGGGATTAAATTAATTGATAAATAAAGTAATTATTTTCAATTTATTTCAGACGCAAGCTTGATAGCAGTTTACATTAATTTTCCTCTTCCCATTGCCATTCTTAGGCCAAATGAAAATGTTTTTTCTCGGTTTCAATATATTATTTGATTTTAATCTGATAGCATCATTATTTCCACTTTGGGTGGTTTCATAGGGAGGAACAAAGCATGAAACCCTCTTTATTCAAATAAATGTGATGTTTAGGAGCTAGATTCTGCCTAATCTTACATCCTGTATAACCTCATTGAAGTCACTAAGACCTGATTCTCATTTACAGTCGAGGCCCTTTTACACTGCTCTGGCACCATAAAGGGACCTTGAAGTGGGAGTAAAATACATTTGCACCCACTTAAAGAATCTTTTTCACAGGTGGTGTAAAGGGGCCCTAGTGTAAATGAGAATAGGGCTCACAAGGTGTAAATCAGTGGAAAATGTGATCCTAAAAATGTAAAATACATAAAAAATGAAGCAGGATTTTTTTTCCCTTTAGGAAGCCAGAAGAGAGATCTGTTCTAGATCAGACTTTATAGTTCAGTCTTTATGGTTAGGGAGAATATTTAATGTTTAGATCCGGGTACTGAGGAACAGGACTTCTTGGGTTCTATTACTGACTCTGCCATGGATTTTTTTGGTGTGAATTTGGACAAATCACATCTTTTTATGCCTCAAGTTTCTTAGCTGTAAAATATATACAATAATATATACTGAACCTAAAAAGAGCAGCAAAGCTTAAATAAGATTTGTAAATTGCATGGAAATCTTTAGATAAGGGTGCTAAACAGTTGCAAATTATATTATGATTAACAAAACTTCTCTCTTGATAAGGGAAATAATGGAGTCTTGGTAGAAATTGTCATGGAAATTAAATGGAGAATTTCATGGAGTAACTTCCTCCTAATTTACCTGAATTTACCTGAAAGCAAAAAGAGATACACTACTTGTCATTGGCTATTCAACCCAACAGAACTAAATATGTGGGACTTTTGGCTTTACCACTTGAGTTATGCATCCATCCCAAACCTTTTTATAGGGATGGGAGAGATACGTGTGTGTAGAAAAAAGAATGACTTGTTCTTTTCTCATTTCCTTTTTATTTCTTTCTCTTGTGTTTCCTCCAGCATCATGCATTGATTAGATTATTTTATTGGGAGAGGAAAAAAAAGATAGGTCTTGTCCTTCATCCTGAAGAAGAGAGCTTCCCAATACTAAATCAGTAGTTCTGAGAATAATACCCGAACTCCTAGTCAAACAAAATCTCCTCACAAGATCCCCATTTTTAGAATTTCCCCCACATAGTAGTACTTGTTCCAAACACACATAAGTGAGTCTTTAGTGGACCTCTGTACTCCCTGTTGTCATCTTGGTTTCCGTAAGGAATTCAGACTGGACCAAGTGGTTAGGAGTAAATAATGGATATTGTAAGTATATCTATTATTGCTTGGTTGTCTACTAAGTATTTTATAATAATTACTTTGCAGATTTATTGTACAATGTTTTACAGCAACTTACCTCATGGTAAATTGCATCATGCATAAATCATAAGCAATTGCTGTATGTCCAATATTGATTTAAACATATTATGATGCACCAAGCTTTCCTTTCAGATCTAAACAACTCTAATTATTTAGAGAAATGATGTTTCCACCCTGAAGAGGATTTTTTTAATAGCCATAATGTTGGGAAATCTAAATAAAAGTGCTCATAAATATTGGTGGTACAGTATTGGATCATATGATGTTTTTAAAGTGATATCCTGAGGAAGAAAAATGACTGTAGCCAATCAAATCAAGGCTGTTGGTTGCTAATGTCTCCAACACCTTTTGAAACTCAGTCCTGCTTAGATGATATAAGTTTTATTTGACTAGATGCTTTTTCTAGTGAGAAGGAAACATTTTGATGGTGCAGTTCTTTAGTCAATCTTGTATGTTATAATTATCCATGACTAATGCTTATTATCATGAAACATTTCAAACTTTAATCTTAATTTCCCCTAACATGTTTTTTAAAAAGTGAGGAAACTGAAAGCTGCTTCATACAGTGCTTTGTTTCATTTATGACAATTGAGCTGTAGATTATGGTTTAGTGGAATTACTGGAGCATATTCATAACAGAATATGAACCTTCAGTATATTGGCTGTAACCTTACTGCCCTTAAGTAAAATTACTTTAGATATGAAACTGTTGATTGAAACACTGTTTAGAAATGTAACTACAGGAGATTAAAATACCCTTTAATGTGGAAACTAAAAACATGATTATTCTCACAATGGTTTCAGCCAGTGTAACTCCATTTATTTAGCTGAAGTTTCTCCTCTGAGATTAAAAACAGACCCTAAACATCTGTATGTGTACTTTTACAATACTGTGGGCCAGTCCCTGGTGATAAAGTAGCCATGAAGCCAATGGATCTGGCCTCCTGAGGATTCTCCTTCCCTATGGAATTTTTATTGCCGTTGAGCAGCCATAGTTGGTCCTATATCTCATCTGTTCTCAGCCCTCAGCAAAGAGGCCATGTTTGGAGGATATGAGGTGAGGCCAGGGCATCATTGCATCCTGGTAATCTTCAATTGCCATCAGAATTGCTATCACTGAATTTTATAGAAAGTGAATTTCAAAGTAAGTCACATGAACATTGATACTAAAAGTTCTTCACTCAAAGAACTCATCCATTTAATGAATAGAAACAATGCCAGGTGATGACTTCTTCTCAAATTTACCAACACAGCTCTAATACCAAAACTCAAATACATATAGATAATTATTTCTGATCAGTTCATAGATCTAATTTGTTTAATTGCCAAATACCTCATAAAAATACTTTCTCATAAATTTCAATCTGCTAGTATTATACTGTGAGCAGGAAAAGCCTGAATTCCATGGACAAATTAGCTGAATTGTTGCTGAAATGTAGGCTGCCAGATTAATAAGGTGAGATTGCAATCTAATTTACAGAGTTGTAGATCCACATGAATTTAGTTGGCATCAGTGAAGTGGCTTTGGATTTACAGTATTGTGAGATCAGAATTTGAACCATAGATCTTCAGTATAGTTAGAATCCTATATTCACCTCTTCTTGATGCATACCATTTTACATACTTAGGATGCCTTATCTTTACATCTTCACAATAAGGCAACCATATAGAGGCATGAATATATTGTTTTAAAAACAAAATCCTGAAATTGTATTCCATTCACCATGACACATCCCTTCTATCTGTACATTGTATTGCTTCACAGCGTACGTGAAAGGGAAAAAAATGATTTGCTTTGCACATTACAAAATTGTCCTTTCAAAGAAAACCTTCTATCAGGTAAAACGATTTTACCTACTTTAACATAGCATGTTGGAAATAAGCTTTTAAAGAGGCTTGGTCTGTGATTCAGTATACAAAAATATCTTTTTCCTTAAAGTCTGTTCTTTACTCGGTACAAGTACATTAGAGAAATGCAGGAACAGCTGTATAATGATACTTTTTTTTCTTATTTCTAACTCAGGGCCAGATTTGGAAACATTTTGGAATATGTAATTATCACAATAAAGATAATTCTTCCTCAGCACAGGTAATATTTGTAGAAAAATGTGCTAAGCTGACTCATTATAGAACCTGTTTGCACTGTTGTTAGAAATAATGAGCTATATACTTCACTGCAGCCAAATTTCACTTGGTGTAGGGGAGTGGTTGTCAAAGATTTGGTTACAGCTCCCTGATTCTGCTTCACCTGTCCCCTGTGCCTGTGAGAGCAGCCTAAGTGCTGCTTAAATAATGCCCTTGGTTTAAGGTCCTTGAGGGTCTATGCTGCAGTAGAGGATTGGTGTGGTATAGCTTAGCTCCGCCATGCCTCTTAGGGTATGTCTACACTGCAATAAAACAGACTTGGGCTTTGGGTAGTGGGGCATTGTAGATGTTCGGGCTCGGTCAGGAGTCCAGGCTCCGGGACACTCCATCCCGAGCATCTACACTGCAATTGTATAGCCCCAGAGCCCAAGCCTTGCAAGCCAGAGACTGCTGATACGAGCCAGCTATGGGTGTTTTATTGCAGTATAGACTTAGGCTTACACTGGGGTTTGGGCGGGGTGCCTGGTGCAAGAGCTGCATCATCTCAGTTTCTGCCAGCGGAGAGGGTCCTCACTGCAAGGGAAATTTTCAGCTAGCTGTTAACACACTGAATCGCTGTTTAGGTGATGCAAAGGAGACACAGCACAAACCAGACTCTAATATTTTTCTTGTCGTTTACTAGCACAGTTTCCTGTGTTGCACTATATTTTGCTTTGTGCCTGATATCGAAATAAACTACCTGCTAGGATAACATAAGAGATTTTGGAGCTATGATAATTATGAAAGGACTTATATAAAGGCCTAATCAGTCATTTCTTTTCCATATAAGCATGCTTTCTTCTTCTTTTTTTTCTTTTGTGGAATATTAAAGTAGAACCATGCCAAACTGCTGTTTGATACAGGAAAAAGCCTGCATTGAAAATAGGGTTTCAGTTACTGAAGAACAGGGTAATGTGATTCTGTGATTGTTTGAAGCAGGGTCAGTATGAGTGATGCTATGCTCCATGTGGGTCAAGTAAAAGCACCATGCTTTCTTTCAGGGCCGGCTCCAGGCACCAGGCACCCAAGCTGGTGCTTGGGGCGGCACCTGGAGGGGGGCGGCGCGGCGCTCCGGCCGCCGGGGGAGAGCGGGGCCACAGCCGGGCTCGCCGCCCTCCCCCCGGCGCTCTGGCCGCCCCCCCTGCCCTCGCTCCGGCCGCCGGGGGGAGAGCCGAGCCCCCGCCGGGGCTTGCCGCCCTGCCCCCGGCGCTCTGGCCGCCGGGGTCGGGGGGAGAGCCGAGCCCCCGCCGGGGCTCGCCGCCCTCCCCTCCGGCAGCCCTCCCCCCCGGCGCCCTCCCCCCGGCCACCGGGGGGAGAGCGGAGCCCCCGCTGGGGCTCCGTCTGCCCCACCCCCCGGCTCCGGCTGGCCGCCCCTCCCCCACCGCGGGGGGCGGGGGGCGGAGGCCTTCTTGCCTAGGGCGGCAAAAAAGCCAGCGCCGGCCCTGCTTTCTTTTGGCCTCTTTCCTGGGATTCAGTAATCCCTGAAAAAGGGGTAGGGACTTGGCAGGTGGTAATCCTCCTCCCCCATTGTACTTACTACATCCATAGATTGTATCAAGGCAGATCGTGCCTACCATCAATTATTGATTTGTTTTGTCCTAGAATGAAAATCATTGTATAATGTTTTTGTGTGTAAGATGTATTTGTATTTTAACAAGTGCTTTCTCTCACACGGGGAAATTCACTGTGTGCAGAGAGCCATAATGAGGCCTACACAACACTTAAACCCTCACAATAAGACTTAAGTGGTACATGAATAAGCCTTGTACTGCTGCTCTGCGCAGGAGTGAAATTCACCCTCACAGCTTTTCCTCCCATGTAGCACTGCATTGCAAAGTTTTTCTCAAAATCACTTCAATGGAATCAAATGGTGATGCCATAAACACAAGATAATGAGCCAAATTATCTGCTGGTGTAAATGGTCAAAACTTCATTGGGATCTATGAAGCTCCATATATTTAAAGCTGCAGAGAATTTGACCCTATGACTGATGGTGAAAGAGAAGTTCTTATTGTTAAAATGAGTGTTTTATATTGGCCATTATTTATATATTTTGACTTATTTTTCCAGTTGTGTGTGTCTGGAGCTCATTATAGCACAAATAATGCCAGGAGATATTGGCAAATATTGTCTTCCTTTTTAAGAAAAGGGGGAGGGATAGCTTAGGCTAGGTCTACACTACCCGCCTGAATCGGCGGGTAGAAATCGACCTCTCGGGGATCGAATTATCGCGTCTCGTCGGGACGTGACAATCGATCCCCGAATCGACGCTCTTACTCCACCAGCGGAGGTGGGAGTAAGCGCCGTTGACGGGAAGCCACGGAAGTCGATTTTGCCACCATCCTTACAGCGGGGTAAGTCGGCTGCAATACGTCGAATTCAGCTACGCTATTTGCGTAGCTGAATTTGCGTATCTTAAATCGCCCCCCCCCCCCCCCCGTAGTGAAGACGTAGCCTTAGTAGTTTGAGCATTGGCCTGCTAAACCCAGGGTTGAGAGTTCAATCCTTGAGGGGGCCATTTAGGGATCTGGGGCAAAATCAGTACTTGGTCCTGCTAGTGAAGGCAGGGGACTGGACTCGATGACCTTTCAAGGTCCCTTCCAGTTCTATGAGGTAGGTATACCTCCATATATTAAGTTTTCCATACTGTGAACACTTCTCTTTCAGAACTCAGCAAGCCCACACCAACATCCTCCTGCAGTATGAAAAAGTTTGCATTTCTAAAAATGCCGGTCTCTCCTACTTGGTCCTATCAAATATTGTGTGTGGGTTTTTACTGCAACTCCTGAGTGAAGTCTGATTTTTACCAGTCATGCTAGAAGATGAATCTAAAGATTATCAGGCTTTCATAGTACCAGAAGGAAAAGATCTACTGATCATTGTTTTTTGTTTTTTTTTCTTTGTGGCCAAGTCCCTGATGCTTTACAAAGTGGACATGTGCTTTTCTCTATGTACATAAATGGAAGTACTCACATGCATAAAGTTAAGCACATGCATAACTCTTTGCTGGATCATGGCCTAAGTTGTTATATAGCTTTATCTCTCAAGACATACCTAAAAAGAGGATATTTAAGAAATGTAGTAAAAATATCACATTTCTAGCTATATGCAGTGATGACTGACCTTCCATTCTGTAAGGATACAAGGTTCCTTATCAAAAATATGAATCTGCTATATTTATAGATTTTTGCCATACAACTGATGGATAGGGATTAAAAAGAGAGAGAGAGAAAATTAAAACACCTCTCCGTGTCCCTTTTTATTTTCTCCAGTGTCCTTTTATTGCAGGTAATTTAGTTTTAGTTCTCTCAGCTCCTTACAGCTCCACATCAATCTACACCTTTTCCAGTATTTCTCAGGGCATCTACTGGGTCCTGTAGGTTTAGGAGAAACCTCTTAGTTTATTGCTTATAATTTTTTTTAACACAATACATATTTGATAAAGAACTGCATATGCGGTTCTTATCTAATTTACAGTGGTGTGAGACTGGACTCTGGATATGGATCAGCAATTGAGATTTTTTTTAAAGTGAAGCATGTGCCACACAGACAGAATCTTCAGTCCACAAGATAGGGAAGTTTTTTTTCCTTATTTGCACTCTCAAGTTACAAATTGATGTATTAGAGTATGAATGGAACACTGGAGTATTTGGATTGTAGTAAGGTATTTGATGGTGTTTCTGGCAAAAATATACCTTCAAAAATTAATTGAAATTGTTTTGGTTAGGATATGGAATGGAAAAGGTGGAATAATAATAAATGGTGATACGTCATGTTTTAGGGATGAGTCTAGTATGGAACCTTATGGATGGGTAATAGTTCCGGTCATATTTAAAATCTTCATTAATAATTCTGAAGGAATAAAGAACATATTAATTAAATTGGTAAATAATCTAAAACTGGGAAGATTTTAAAATACTAATAAATGCAGTAAAATATCTCACATCCAGGACATTCTCACCTCCTAGCCTCCTTTTTCATCTAGAGCAGTGGTCTCCAAACTTTTTTGATCGCGCACCCCTATTAGTAAAAAATTTTTGAGCACGCACTCCCTGCTGCGCCGAAGCGCAAAAAAAAAAATAAATAAAAGTTCTGCTCGGACTCCCGTCCGAACTGCCAAAGCAAAGAGAGAGGAAAAAAAAAGCCGCTTAGACTCCTGCCTGACGAAGCAAAAAAAAAATTAAAATAAAAAGGCGCTCCTCCTGCTGCGCACCCCCAAGGATCCTCTTGCGCACCCCACTTTGGAGACCACTGATCTAGAGGTTACTTTTTCCTCGTTTTAACAGTACTTCATGCTTTCAGCCTGCACAAGCCATGTGTGAAATTCATTTTAGTGGTTTGGAGGTTTTCAGAATAAAGCAAATTAGGCTTAGTATGGATTGTATTTAAATATACACCTCACACACAAGTGGTAACCAGGAGCTGCTACATGTAAATCAATGGAGTTACAACATGAGAGAACTGGAATATGTGAAAGGAGAATAAAGGTCATTCTCCTTTTGGTTTGACTGAAGTACGATAACTAGGGCCAAAATCCTACAAGGGATTCATCATTATGGAAACTTAAATTGTCATGGAATCCCACTGACTTCAGAGGAACGCCCAATGTTTGTAAGGATTTGTGCTGGTAGATTTCATTACTGGATCAAAGGCTAGCTGAGGTGATTAACTTTCACAGAAAATATGGTTGCTTTATTACTAGATCCCAAGATGTGTTGCACGTGTATAATTCCTGTTGAATTCAATGAGTGTTAGTGACTGCACTTTAAAAGTTTTGTTTGTTTTGAAATATTCTATTGGTTTGAGAGTTATTCCATATGTTTAAAATAGGGAATATAGCTGGAACACGGAATCTCTCCCAAAATGCACGACACTTTAAATATGATCACTGTAAGTATGTTGAGTGCATCTTAGGATCAGGTCCTAAATTTTCATATGCAAACATAGGTCCAAATTCTGATTACACTGATGTAAATCTGGTTTCAATCAATTGGCTTCAGTAGGGTCACTCTGGGTTTACCTTATTTAAATGAGCAGAATTAGGCCAGTGCTTTCCATTTAGGCTTCTATCCTGGAGTTAATAACACATGGGCTGACTGATGGGGTTCTGAACAGATGCAGCAGTTCACCAACTGTCTCAGTTCACCAACTGTCTCAATAATCAGAGTCCTAGATTGTAAATTTTTGAAGCAGGAAACTTTAATTCTTGTCTGTAAAATACCTCAGAAAAGCGATGTTGTTTTTGGATAATTTTCCACACAAACTGACAGATTTGCTTTCATAGTCAAATATCCCAATGAAAAAGTTCAATTTAATAAGGGCAAAAAAAAATAAAGTACTTTGAATGGAAACTGTTAAAAAACTTCTATCATTATCTAGAAGCTCTTGTGGGAGAGAGAGAAAGGACATCTACAACATCATTGATTATGCATTACAAAATAATTTGAATTTTTACAGAGATATACTTATATTAATCCTAACAAAATTTGCACCAACATCCCTGTTTATATTTCAGCTGAAAAATAAATGAAAAACATAATGAAAATATACTGAATTTCAAAACATAATGGGATCATATAAGAAGAGTGACAATTTAATAATCCAGTGAGAAGTTATAAGGCAGTCTTATTTAATAGGAAATGACATTCCAAGCAGTTACAAAATTAGTCTACCTACATGATGGAGGGAAACTTTTAATATTGACTTAAAATATATCTCTTCAATATCAGGGAATTAAAATATCATTTTACTTTTAAATCACATTTATTTTTAGTCCAGTTCATACGTTCATAAACTTACTGTGCTCTCTTTCAAGGTCTTGCCGTTTTACTAGCCTACCACTCATTACCATTTTTTAATGCTTCCAGTCTGCATTACAGGAATTTATATATTGCATTAACCTTTCATGCTTCCGCACAAAATGATCACAGTATACATTTGTCTTTAAATGCTGGTGACATTTTTCATACCAATAAACTCATTCTTCATAACAGTGTAACTGTACTCTGATAAATAGCTAAGATAAATAATGTTATCCCCTATTCATATTAAGTGTCACCAATCAGCATGTTAACTTACAGAAAATACGTTTAAAAAAAGATGTGTAAACTAAGTTACATTAAAGCAAACTGAGCAGGTACTACTGAACAACAAGATCCACAGGTTTTAGATTCTATTGATACTTTATTATTCATTCTACATGTTCCTGCTAGGTATGATTTGGATTTGATATAGACTAGTGGTTGCCTTTTAAGTTTTCCCAAAGACAAACACATAACTTTATCTCATACCTACAGTATGCCCTTCTACTTTCCTATATTTACCATAGAAAATACCTTGAATACTTCAGATACAGAGGTTATCTGTGTACAAAATACTTGTTTATCTAAGATAGTCAGCAAGTTTAAGAGCTACCACTGTGCACCTTTAAAGTGAATAACTAGTATTTGATCGGAAATGTGTGCATTTTCCCATCAAATTACAATTATATTCTGTCCTATTGGTCATTGATTGATATTCCATCTTTCACCACTGAGATTAGACACCAAGCAACCTACTGTAAGGTCACAATTTGAAAACTACAAAAATATGGGCTTGACCCAACAACCATTGAGCTCAATGGAAGGACTCTTATTGCTTTCAAAGGGCATTGATCTGTTCCTATTTCAGTTAAAAATGTAGGAGTCAGATTCAGTACTAGGCCTCCTGTCTCGCTGTACTGTGGCCCTCAGGCGGGCAACATAACCCAAAAGTGGATGGCACTAGCTGAAAAGGAGGCATCGACAGGACAGCAGGGAAAGGACTGATTCAGATGGTCTCCTATGGAAGCAACAAAGGAACTAGGTGTTGGCCCTTGGTCCCCCCGCTCACTCCCACGCCAATTCCAAAGATCAGGCAGTTCCTTCATTTCACTATATTACAGGCTAATAAAACAACTGGTGGTTGTTTTTGACACATTTTCCTACACCTGTCAGCATGGTTCAAAATTAAGTTGGCCACCTAGTAAAGCGAAGGAAAAAAATATTAAAAATGGAAAATACTTTTTTAAGGATACCTCACAATGTTACTAACAATACAAAATAATGCATTTATATTGCAATGTGTGATCATTTGCATGATTATTTTTGCAAAGATGAATTTATATCTTATTGAATGCTTCATCGTAATACTTTACTGCATAAGAGTTGCAGGGCAACAGATACCAAATGAGGCATGTCCCTTAAACTACAGAATGTGTGGCCATGGTAAATTAAACTCAGTCTCTCAATCTCAGACCTAATGAAAGTGGGGAAAGAGAGAGGGCGAGAGAAATAATGGGCCAGATTCTGAGCCCTTTCCACATATTCCACCTATTTATGATTTAGATTGATATTGATGGTGGCCTTTCTGTTTTCATAAAAACAGAAACTTCCCCCCCCCCCATATTTAACGATAGGAAACAGTTTCAGATACCCTTTTTGGCCCCTTTGTCTGTATGCATTATGATACAGTCTTTAGTTACATGATTACATGTCTTTTATCATAGGTTTTTGTGTATAATTTCAGAGGGTTTTAATAAAGTAAACTGAAAAACCAGAAATTCCACCATGCAGCTTTGTATCAACATCCACATTGGTTATCAGCAGGGTTGGAACCTTTAGATCCACTATACAGACCTCTGCCGCTTGAGCAAATGGAGTCACAGACAGCAGTAATATGTTCTCATCATCCTGCATGTGGACAAGCACTAGAGAGGGATGGGACATGCACTTGGCCGGTGTCCTAGCTATTTGCTGACAGCAGATGAATTGTGATGCTCATAAATCTTGGTTTCCATTTTAGGCTCTGGGCGGGAGTGTACTCTAGTGGACACAGCCCTTTCTGCCCCGTCTAAGTCCTGTCTCTTCCTCACTTCTGGCTCCTTATCCCAGTTCCGTTCTCCTTGCCAACTTTGTCCCAATCCCCTCTCTTCAGTTTTCTCATCCCAGTCCCAGTCTCCTTTCCCAGCCAGTTCCAATCCTACCTCCACCACCTCATCCAATCTCAATCTCTTTCTCTCACATCCTCACCTCAGCCCCTCCAATCCCTGGCTCCTAGGCCTAGTCTCTTTACCCAGCCAATCCTAGTTCCCCTCCACTCCGCCACACACCTTGTCAGATCTGTCTCCCCTCCTTGTCACCTCCATTCTCCCCAACACTGGTTCTTAGTCCCAGTCTCCTTTTCCAGCCAGTTCCAGTCTCCCCTGTACTCTCCAGCTTCTCATCATACCTGTATTCCTCCGCAGCCAACTTGGTTCCAGTCCCCACCCCTGACATTGGCTCTTTAGTCTCCTTTCCCAGTGTCTCCTTGCCCAGCTAGTCCCAGTTTCTCTCCCTACTCCAGTCCCAGTCTCACCAGATTCCTTGTCCAATCTACTCCTTTCTCTTTCCGTTGTCTGGCTTTTGTGCTCCCTGCATTTGAATTAAGCAGCTTCCTCTTCCATGCTGCCTGGGTGCCAGCAGGGTTATCATTAAGAGCAGAGGAGACAGAGAGGCTCTTTACTCTCAGTTCCAGTATCTGGCGCAGAACAGGGGGAACAGCCATTATAGGAAAAGACCCTGTAGCCCTGGGCTGTGAGGGGATGGAACATGCTCAACTATTCTGTGGGCATGGCACATGTACAGTCTGCTCACAAGTAGGAGCTGAGATGCTGGAGCATGCCCGGCACAGAGAGAATATTTAGGGAATTTAGCTGCTACAATAGAATAAGCCCCTATTCAGCAAATTTCAAAAGCTTTTAATTTGGCCAAATTATTGGTAGATTTCCTCAGAGTTGGCAAAAGGCATATCCCTGACAAAAAGGCTATCTCCTGCCAAATGTTAAGTCTAGGGGCACTAGAGCAGTTCAAAGAAAAGTCACTAGAATTTTTTAACATTGGCAAAAAAAATGTATTTTCCCTGGTTCTTGGAAATGGCTGTACCATTTTGGCTAAAATTAAAAAAAAAAAAGAAAAAAAAAGAAATCAGCCTCAGGCAGATATCTGCATGGAAAAATTCAGCCTGAATGGTTAACATTTGAAAAGTTATAAGCAACTAAAACAAGGTTTTATAATGAGAAGTATCTGGCAACCTGAATACCTAATCATGATCTAGAATGTTTGTTTTACAAAGCACTTTTAAGTAGTATTATCCCCATTTTCCAGCCCTGCCTATGAGACTTCCCAGCAAAAGAGTATAGGGTGGTGGTGGTGGAGCAGATAGGTTGCTGTGAATTAATGTGCAGGTCTCATGATGCCCATTCATTTCAGAGCACCTTCCAAATGTCATTTGAAGGCAGCATATGGACCTAAGAGAGAATGACCACCATTAAAATATGTATGAGTTTTACTAAGTGCAATGGTGCTTATGTTTAATTCCAGGGAGGCCTAGGTATCACTGGGATGTAGAAAATGGCAGAGACTCCAACAGTTAATGAAGCTTAAGAGTAATAGGGTGATGAATGATTTAAAAGCCACATGGCTCAATAATGGTTTAAATCCACAGCCCACGGTGGAGGGGAAGTGTAAACAGGAGTGCAGCTGTTGTGCTAGGGTACCGCTGCACTGCTCCTCTGTACAGCATCTGCTACTCAGCCCTTTTTGAATGGAAGATGGATCAGTGACCTTAACGTCACCCTTCCTGCCTCTTCTCCTCTACTTTGGGAGGGCTCATTACAGCATCAGAACTATCCTGTGGACTGCACACAAACCTCTGCACACATGCACAAGAGCAGAGGCTTTTTGTGCCATCAAACATTTTGCATATGCAATTGTGGTAATTAGGTGCCAAACTCCAGCATGTGTGCTCTCAAAGTAAATGCATGTCTAAATAGGTGCCCATGCAAAATCTGTGAACTCAATATTGAGGGCTGGGTTGAGGATGGCTGAAAACTTTGACCTGAGGTTTTTACAGTGGCACACAAGATTCTAGTTGATGATTCCCACTGAAATCAGGGAGATTAATGCCCCATACATATTCTTGATGATACAGGGAAAAGAAGGTATTGAGGAAAGAGCTCAATATAAATGAAATTGTTCTTTATTGCATAGAAGTTGAAATGGGCACTAACGATATCCTGAAGCAGGCTGTCACCGTTTTTAACTTGTTTTTGTTTGAGTGCTGTCTCCTTCAAACACCCCTTAGCCAGCATTTGGGGTCAAAGATGCGATCCAAATACATAAAACATAATGTTATAAACAAGGCTACAATAGTTGCTTTGCAATGTGACATGCTTGTCATGTTTAACCGATCCATGTAAAGCATGATAAACTTCCTAATTGTAAGAACAGTAGGACAACAGAATAAACTGCCTAGGGAGGTTGTGGAAGCTCCTTCACTGGAGGTTTTCAAAAGGAGGCTGGATGATAGCCATCGGTCTTGGATGGTTTAGACACAACAAATCCTGCATCTTGGAAGGAGGCTAGACTAGATGACCCTTGTGGTCCCTTCTAACCCGGTGGTTCTACGATTCCATGACATGGCATTATAAATGCTATCTGTGAGTTGATATTAGTTTACGTGGAAGGTGCATGTTGAAATTCTCAAAGGTAGCATACTGTCAGTATTTAAAGTTCAGGGGGGAATAAACCAGACAATTTTGCATATACAGCACTCAACTGTGCTTCTATAAGAAGCTCTGCTGCTTACTTGATTGTACTAAATCTGCACTGACATTATGGTATACTGAAGGACAAGGCTTTAGATAACTGGAATGAACTGCAATGTGACTGACAGAGCAAATATTATTTTTCTGCTCATATATACACTCTCCTCTGTTTATGTCTTGTAGCTTCAGGGTTTTATTTTTAATTGTATTTCAACTTTCCCCCACAACATGCACTGTTCTCTCCTGTCTCTCTTTGAACTTCTCATTTTCAGACATCTGGTTTTTAAATAGCTGCTATTATGACTAAAGTCAGCATATTGCTCCATCAGCCCCTGGCAGTACTGATACCACAACCAACTGCATATCTTCTCCTACTACCTCTCTGGAGACTGATTGTGCTAGGTCTGCAACCTGTTCATACTGTAGGCCTGAGATCTGAAAGTCTGTGTGTCAAACCAAGATTCAAACATTAACATCACAATATGCTAGTGTGTCATCAAACGCACATTCTTTCTTCATGTAGGCTTTATTCAATGCCAGATGTGTGTGAATAATACAGAAACTGTGGGTATGCAGTTATGCATCATGTATCGTTGAATATTGTTTAACAAATTAGACCATCTATCTCAAGAATTTAACAGTATTGCAAAGATGATTTATATTATTAAATTTGGTTCATTTTTCCTCTTATTTTTAACTGGAGTAAAGAGAGGCCTCTTGAAGATATACATCTATACATATTCAGTCTAGAGTATGTGAATGAAACTCCCACAGAAAGTTCTAGGCCAAATTCAATGGTAATATATATTCTATTATAATTTATAGGTCAGGGAAAAGCTGGTCAGAAAACAGATGTCCATGGTGATATCATAGTGATAATAGTGTAGCTTTCACTTATTTGGCTTTCAGATGTTGTACAAACTGTGTGTAACTCCAATGCCAGGTGTTCAATTAGATTGTGAGCTCTCCTAGGCATGGACTGGCTGTTCATCTGTTTGAACAAAACCCAACACATGGGGCCCACTCTGATCCTAACTCGGAGATTCTGAATGCTACTGTAATATAAATGAATAGTGATAGGCATACTAGACAAGTCCCACTATGCCCCCATTAACTTATGAATCACCATCTCCAACACTCCCGGGGCCAAGTGAGTTTAAGCAAAGTGGGCATAGCTCCTGTTGTGTCAGATTCCTGTCTCTTATTACTGTGAATCAAGAGTAATGTTATTGAAGTCAATAGAGTTATACTAATGTGACAGCAATGTGAGGTCAGAATTAGGCCAAATGGGAGGAGTTATGCCCATTTATATCAGAGGCAGAATTCGGTCCCCACTGAATACAAAATTTGTGTAATTTATCCTTGTTTTGGACATGTAATGAATATCATATAATGAAATTTACACAATTTTGCCACTTAAAGTAATTTATTCATCATCTAATTATCATCTTAAGTCAGAATTAATTGTGGCTGCAGATGATTACGTACATAACATTGTAGGTGAAAAATTGGGGGCAGGTTTGAGGACTGTCTGAAAATTTGTGACTTGATTTTTTCAGTGTGTGCACCTACTACTCTAGTTAAGTCAATGATAGCTGCTTATGCTTAGCACCTATGATAATCAGTCAGCTGGGGCCTTGAACTTTATGTTGATGACTGCTCTGACTCTTTTGGTTCTTCTCTGACTTCCTTGTTCACCTTAATTGCCCTGCATTAACACTCCCGTTCACTACAATTGTAATTCCCTAAACCTTGTTTTTATCAACAAGATGTATTCATAGATTAAAGTAGTCCCAGAATTTTACTTGACTCTTTATTCTCTTTCCCCTTATATCTGTGTTCTTGCAAGGTCTAAACTTAGGGTTTACCTCGCCTCTCATTTAGACTCCTGTAAATCAAGAGTAGTGCCAGTAAAGTAAAGTAATATGGTTATAAAACTGATCAGTTTACAGCCAAGCTGAAAATATATTCCCTAGGTACATCATTCTTTATTAGTATTAATCTGGAAGTGGCTGGCAGGAAGGCCTAATCTTACATAGTCTTTTGTTTCACCACTGAAGTAAGGGGAAAAAAGAGTCTGGTGCGCTAGGCAATAGCCAATATGGAGGAGTATTCTTGTAAGACATTACAAAGTAGCTTTTCCACCAGACCCTACAGAAGTAATGAATAGTAGCCACGGAACCTACATTGAAACTAAACAAATTTTTCATGCATGGAATAAATATTTCAGTTCTAAAACTAGCAAATGAAAATGATCTGTATGCACTATCTTTTATTAAATCCAATAAACAAGTCAATTCAGACCACTGGACCATTATCAACACTTACAAGCTGTGTTTTGGATTTAGTTCAGGAGTTCTTACTAAATTTTGGGTTAAAACGAATAGCAACCCCTGATCCTCAATATTTGCTAGGTTTGATAAGCTGTAGAGAACAAGGCAGTGTCAGGTTTCTTTCCTAGAAAAATTCCCCACAGCTGCTGTACAATAAATATATGATTATCCATAGATGTATTTACAGTAATTGGCTCATTTCTCTTCAGTCAATACATTGTACGAGACAAACCATTTTTGTCTTACAATATTGTATTTTTGAATAATAGCTTATGTATATTCAGCTATCTCTGTGTGTGTCTAATATATAGAGAGAGACAGACAGGATATAAATATAATACAATGCACAATATATAGGAGTATATACTTAATGAGCATGGTTGGGAATGTCACATATAGAGCATTGTGCATGTAGTGCATTGTGCAGCTATCAAAGTAAAGCTCTTATTAGATCTTCTAAATAGAATAAAATAGCATTGCTGAATATTTCTACAGAGGAAGGATACCTAATGGATAATGTAATCAGCAGACACAGACATTTAAAAGGCAGCTGACTCACCTGTCTGAAGCCAATGTGATTTTTCTTCCACTAAAGCAGTGGTTCCCAAACAGTGGAATGCACCCCTTAGGAGGGTGCAGAGGAACATCTAATGGTGCAGCGGGGCCCGGGTTCCGCTCCTGGCTGGGGGCGGGGTGCAAACACATTCCATTACAGGTAAGGGGAGAGTGAGAGGAAATGTTTGGGCACCACTGCACTAAAGGGATATGGTTTTTACAGAGCTGAGGACCATGTTTCTGAGCCAGATGGGGCTGAGTTTTCTGTAGAAGTAACATGCTGTGAGGAATCAGAGCCTGCATCACAGCAAGTCTCCAGGTAACCTAACTAGTGCAGCTGACTTTGTAGTAGTCTGCCTGACTGGCTACACTACCTGGTTGGTTTGAAGAGCCAGCAGACATGCTCTTAAGCCCAGCAGCAGCAGTAGTTCAATGGCTGCTCAAATGTTTGCCCACACTGCAATAGCTCCTGTCCCTACTTGTTCTCCGCTTACTTCTTCCTTGTTCCAACCTTGGATCCAGCCCTACTCTTGCCTTGGGCCCAGCCCTGCTTGTGTCTTTCCTCACTCCAGGTAACCTAGTTCTGACCCTTGGCTCCAATTCCTGACTTTGGCTCTGCCTGTTGGCTCTGGCATTTGGCTTCTGACTCTAGTTATGACCCTGGGCTCTGATTCCAGGCTATTGACTCCTGCTCCAACCAGTAGGCACCACTGCCTATGTCCCCATCACATAACAGTTTAAGCATTCCCAACAAAAAGCTGATATGGCAGTTATGGATCCTACAAAGGCCAATATCGCTGATGAAGATAGTGGGAGTCCTACAGACCTTGCAGGCCCAAGTTGGTACCCTGCAGGCACAGAATGTGGTTCTGAAAGCTCAAGGCATGCCACCTTCAGCTCCAAACACTGCTCCCCATGAACCCAAGCGCCCATTAACTGACAAGTTAAATGGTGATTGTGACAAATTTTGTGGATTCCTATCAGTGTCGGTTCCTATTTCTGCCATGCACATGGTCGTATCCCACTGACCAAGCCAGGGTGGGATTGATTATTATCCTGTTTACTGGGGAGGCTCTGGCTTGGGAGTCTCCACTCCAGGAGAAATCCAGTCCACTTCTGAGACAATTTGAGGACCTTGTTAGACTATGGCTTTAATGATCCACTTCAGGTGTTGTGGCAGAGACACTGGCCAGTTGCTAAATATGCAGTGGAGTTCTGACACTTGGTAATAGACACCGAGTGGAACAAAGCCACCCAGCATTATCATTTCTGACTCAGCCTAAATGACAATAACTAGCATGGGTGGAATGCCCGTTCAGCCTGGATGCTTTAATTGACCTATGTATCAAGATTGACAACCACCAGACCAAAGGCTTCCATTAAAACAATTGTTCTCCGAGCTCCTGCCAGTCTTCACATTACCAGTCCCTTCCTCATTGCTTGAACCCATGCAAGTTGACCAGGTCTGTCCCCTTTTCTCCAATATGAAGAAGAATCAATACGGGGCATCTTGCTGATGCCAATACTGCTGGGAACCAGGATGCTTTGGCAGGCCATTTTGATGCAAAATCCAAGCTGCAACTGAGTCAGGAAACACCAATTCCCAGTCCTGATAGTAGGCTGAGTTGGCACACTTCCCCCTCCCCTCAGTCCACTCGAACACTTATCTACTAATATCCAGGTAATGGCGGATCAGCATCCAACACATCTCCAACTCCCTCTCTAGCTCTGGCATTCTGTGATGCCCAACACGAGTTTAGAGGTGCTTGTGGACTTGAGTGCCTAAGGCAATTTCATGCATCTGGAGTTCATCTGAGCACACAATACCCCCACCCAGCACAAGGACACTCTTGAGTTAGTGAAGTCCATAGATGGGTCATTCAGGACTAGTCACCCACCAGACAGCTCCCCTAGGAGGTAACAACCCTTCCAGGCCAGCAAGAAGTCCTCCAGCTTGTGCTAATTCATACACCATATTCACAAGTTGTCCTTGGCATCCCTTGGCTCATGCATCTGCTGGTAGTCAGGCACAGTATGCTTTGACTACTCATCTTGCTGACAATCCTGTTTCCGGAGAGCTGACCTGGAACCCACAATCCTTTGCAGTTTACTTGGTCCTCCAACGAATTCAGAGACGTGAAGAGAGGATACAAAGGCAATGTGGCAACCCTCATGACCTCCTCAATGGCTCCAGGAATTTCTGTTTAGATATCAACACTATGCTGATGTGTTTGCCAAAAAGCCAATACTCTATCACCTCATCACAGCTATGACTGCCTCATTCACCTTCAGCAGGGAGCAGAGGTTCCCTTCATCTACATTTTCTCCCTCTCCAAAACACAAACAGGCACACTGGAGCTACCTTGCACGCACATGCTATAATTTTTTTTTAGGGGGGAAAAAATCTTATTTTTTGTTCAGCAAAAACTATTTGCTGAATTTGATCTGAACTGCAGTTTTGGTGAATTAACTATTTGATTAAAAATTTTGCCCAACAAACGTACATGACAGTGAAAACAAGTTTTTAGCCCTCATACATGGACGTGTGTATGTGTGTGCATATATCTATCTATATCTATATATTAAAAAAAGGCTGTTGATTAATCACAGTTAACTCACATGATTAACTCAAAAAAATAATCAATAAAAAAAATAATCATGATTAATCACACTGTTACACAAAAGAATATTAATTGAAATTTATTAAATATTTTGGATGTTTTTCTACATTTTCAAATGTATTGATTTCTATTACAACACAGAATACAAAATGTACAGTGCTCACTTTATATTATTTTTTATTAGAAATATTTTCACTGTAAAAAAGATCAACAAAAGAAATCGTATTTTTCAATTCACCTCATACAAGTACTGTAGTGCAATCTCTTTATCGTGAAAGTGTAACTTACAAATGTAGATTTTTTTGTTACATAACTGCACTCAGAAACAAAACAATGTACAACTTTAGAGCCTACAAGTCCACTCGGTCCTACTACTTGTTCAGCCAATCGCTCAGACAAACAAGTTTGTTTACATTTACGGGAGATACTGCTGACTGGTTCTTATTTACATCACCAGAAAGTGAGAACAGGCGTTCACATGGCACTTTTGTAGCCGGTGTTGCAAGATATTTATATGTCAGATATGTTAAACATTTGTGTGCCCTTTCATGCTTTGACCACCATTCCAGAGAACATGCTTCCATGCTGATGATGCTCATTAAAAAAATAACGTGTTGATTAAATTTGTTACTGAACTCCTTGGGGGAGAATTGTATGTCCCCTGTTCTCTTTTATCCATATTCTGCCATATATTTCATTGTATAGCAGTCTCGGATGATGACCCAGCACTTGTTCGTTTTAAGAACACTTTCACAGCAGATTCGACAAAACGCAAAGTGGGTACCAATGTGAGATTTCTAAAAATAGCTACAGCACTCAATCCAAGGTTTAAGAATCTGAAGTGCTGTCCCAAATCTGAGAGGATCAAGGCATGGAGCATGTTTTCAGAAGTCTTAAAAGAGCAACACTCTGATGCTTAAACTACAGAACCCAAGCCACCAAAATAGAAAATCAACCTTCTGCTGGTGGCATCTGACTCAGATGATGAAAATGAACATGCGTCAGTCCACTCTGCTTTGGATCGTTATTGAGCGTAACTCATCATCAGCATGGACGCATGTCTTCTGGAATGGTGGTTGAAGCATGAAGGGACATATGAATCTTTAGCGCATCTGGCACATAAATATCTTGCGACGCAAGCTACAACAGTGCCATGCAAACACCTGTTCTCGCTTTCAGGTACCATTGTAAACAAGAAGTGGGCAGCATTATCTCCTGCAAATGTAAACAAACTTGTTTGTCTGAGCGATTGGCTGAAGTAGGACTGATTGGACTTGTAGGCTCTAAAGTTTTCCATTGTTTTATTTTTGAATGCAGTTATTTTTTGTACATAATTCTACATTTGTAAATTCAACTTTCATGATAGAGATTGCACTACAGTACTTGTAGTAGGCGAATTGAAAAATACTATTTTTGTTTTTTATAATGCAAATACTTGTAATCAAAAATAAATATAAGGTGAGCACTGTACACTCTGTATTCTGTGTTGTAATTGAAATCAATATATTTGAAAATGTAGAAAACATCCAAAATATTTAAATAAATGGTATTCTATTATTGTTTAACAGTGCAATTTTTTTTAATTGCTTGACAGCCCCAGTATATATAGTTGTATAATTTTGCATGTCATATTATTGTGGGTGTCTATCCCACACAGAAAAACAATACAAATAAATGACTCAGTCCAATCCTGCTTTCAAAATTCTCATTGAATTCAATGAAAGCTTGGCACAAGTAAGGACTTCAGTATCAAGCAGGCTGTAGCCCCATGTTTGCTGTGACTAGATGTTTCTATGTGTCAGAGGGGTAGCCGTGTTAGTCTGAATCTGTAAAAAGCAACA
>NW_020664464.1:22746358-22811289 GCF_002925995.2 Terrapene triunguis | reverse complement strand
CCCAGTGTAGACCAGTGTCTAGTGAAGATTATGGGAGTTGAATGAATTCATCTCCTGGCAGATATGGTCAGCACCTCTTTGGAGAATGTCTTAAAAATTACTCTTTGTTTAAATTTAGAAGATAATGAAAAAACAAACTCAAGACTAGACAAAAGAACTACTACTAATTGGCAATGCAAACAATTATTCCTTAGATGTAGATAATTATTTCTTTAGTCCTTCATACATAGTATTAGTATTTTTTTAAGTGAGAGAGCTATCTTAGACTCATCTGTCTTCCTCTAGTTTTAATGCCAGTTGGATGAACACATCTCTTGATAGGAGTGGGAATTATTAGTGATCCTCCTTTTCTTGTTTGCATCTAGAAGATGCTCATGATACCAGTAAGGGTTTCAGATATCCAGGCCACGTCTCAAAGAGTGATAGTTTACATAATTTCTCCTTTTTTTCTAAGCAACAAATACCAGCAAAGCATAGTCAGGAAAAGACTTGCTTGCACTTTTTGTGTGTGTTTTAAGTCAGTCCTCCTTCAGCTAAAACTAGAACAGGTATTGATTCTCAATTTATATTTTGCAATATAAATGGAGAATGAACACATGTCCTGTATAGTAATTGAGCTGGAGAGGGATTTAACATCCAAAATATTGATTAGAATCTGCTTACTTATGCACCATTGATTGTGAATTGCAGTTAATCCTCTTATCTGAAACACTGTGGTTTCTTTCTGTATGAAGTTGAGACTCGCATTCTAATAATTGTCTAACAGTGATTTCATGTTGCTTCTACATCAAACACACACACAATTTGCAAACTCAAGGTACCATCCTTTCTGGCATCCATCTTAACATAGCACTTTTTTTTTTTTGACATAGTAATTGGATGTAATGTGATTTTATTCAACACCTAGAGAAATATAAAGCGGGTTCTTAGGTCAAAGCTTCATGCTGCTCAAGCTAAAGCAGGACTGGCAGGTGTCAGTACCTATCCCTGTAAATAGTAGCTAGTGAGCTGTGAGCCATTTATCAAGTCTGTCTTCAAAGTTAGGTTAGAACTTGAGGAATATAAGGAGTCAGAGAATATAGGAAATTACACCATGGCAATCTGATGAAATATTAGTGAGATAAAAAGTGCCAGCTCAGTACTAATCTGGTACATATAATAGACCCTGAGACAAACATTCTGGAACATGCTTCCTCAAACAAAAGGCCAATTTAGATATTTTTTCCAGTGTTGGTTCCTGGCTATAATTTTCAGTAAGTGGTGTTCAGTGCATTAACCTGAACATGCTGTTTTCCCCTGACAGATAATTGTGATGATCAGCTGGTGTCTGCCTTACCTCAGTCTTCATTCAGCAGTTCATCAGAGCTGTCTAGCAGTCATAGTCCTGGCTTTGCAAGGCTTAATCGAAGAGATGGTGAGTCTATTTTCTATTGATTTCTGCTTAATTTCCTCATTTTTTCCAAAGCATTTTATTACATAGAAAAAAGTAAATGAGGGTCAGTGAGTATTTTCAACTTTATCTTGCATAGAATGTTGAAATGATAAAGAGTGAGCATATTTTTTTTAAAATATGTGTTTAAAGTTTTAGAAAAGATAGGATTTTTATCACTGGGAGTTAGACCATTGTGTCATATACAAGTATCGAGGAGAGCTGTGGACATAACTGCATACATACTACTGGAGGAGTTTCGGGAATTTCATTTAATACTAATAGTAGATGAAGCTGAATTGATTCAGAAAATCTATTTGGATAAGCATCCAAATGTTTGGATACTCGAATTCATGAAATTGGACTGGAAATCTCTCAAGAAAAGGCTTTTTCATTCGTTTTCTAGTATCTCTGTTTCTATCATTAACGTCAGTGGTGCCAGGATTACACTCCATAAGAACATTTCCAACACATCTGTTTTCATTCCTGGCAGATATAAGGAAGTGCAAAGGTATATATATCAATATGGAGGCAAGTGGATATCCATTGGTAATATATGTTACCTGGTTGAGAATATGGGTAATTGCTAGAGGTCACTGAAAAAATGATAATATTGTCATGAAAAGATTTATGAAAATTTGTTTTACTTTGTGGAAATTCAAAATTTTGATGAAAATTCAAATTTTTAATTTATTTGACCATTTAATAATGGCACCATATGCATTCACCTAACTTACACTAGAAGCTAATGACAAAAACCAACTACTGATATTTTGGGCCCTTTTTTTTTTTTTTAAGTGAAGGACAGCAGACGGTTGCACGTTAGGTGAGCATGCAATTGTGCATCTACATTTGCATGCAAAATACTAGGAATTATACAAGCAAACGTAGGTGTGCAAATATGTACTGAACTCTGGTCTCTTGTAATGACAGCATGTCCTTTATATCTACCCAATTTCCATACCTTATTCTTATATATGGTTTCCATATCAGATAGGTTAATTTCGGAATTAATGTATACAAATGGACTTTATGGTACATCTTATTGTTTAATTAAAATGCAGTTAAAATTAAAAATTGTTTTAGAAAAAACTTTGCTGAATTATGGCTGGAAGATTTATTTAATTTAGGTTGTAACAGAGGACTCAGCAAATATTTTCTTTAACTGCTATGTAACTAACTACAGTATAATGTTAAATGATTTATTGTGTCATGAAAAGGGAATTGTCTGAGAGAAGAGACATTTTTGTAATTACCATAAACATATTTTCTGTTGTTAACGACAAAAATCTATTAAAATACTTTGTGTGAAGGACAACTATTCTGAAGCTTTCTGACAGTATCTGTGACATGACGTGAATTCTTTGTCTAGAAAGAAAAATTAGTTAGACATTCATTCAAGGACATATCACTGTTGACATTGTGTACTAATTGCATATTAGTAATGACTAATTACACTCAAAATCCAAATTAAAAAATAAACATAAGTATTTAGGGCATTGAAGAGAGGAAAAACTTTGAAATACCAAGAAATTGCAGTAATCAGCCTCATTAGACATGTATCCAGGATCTTAGTCATTCTTGTCAATAATGCACTCAAGGCGATTTTTCTTTTTTTCCTGTGTGCCAAGGTGGTTCTTGATCTTACCATCAAAGTGCTACTGATGAGGGAGAACAAAACCCTTCAGAAAAGATTTTAGGCAGCAATAAAGTGGAATAATGCAAAGTGGAGTTATTGGTAAACAAAAGCCCATTGGCAGAAGTAGCTAAAAATATTTCTTTTTATAATTACTTTGTGGGGTCCAAACTCTTAGTTAAGCTACAAATATAAGTGGACATCAGAATTTTTTTATTGTTTCTAAACAAGATTGCCTCAAGCTTAGGACTAGACTGTGACTTGGACTACACTCATGTGCAAGTCTAAGGATGAAGTAAGAGCCCACGTTACACCCCTCTGTGATCTACCTGAACCTTGGGACCAGGTGCATAAGAGTAAGCAAGGCTACTCACCTGCTTACTCTCTTTCTGGAGCAGATGGGTAAGCAATGGGCAGTGTAGCTGAGCCAGTTTGGGGCAGGAGGTAGGAATTTTCTGCTGGTCTGTGCCTGTAGTAAATTACTACCCCTGGCAGCAAAGAATAAGCAGGGAAGAAACTGTGGCCCAGCTGTGTGCCTCTCTGAGTCTTCCAGGGCTACACCTGGGCAGTACCTTCTAGCCCTTAGTAATACAGCATTATTTCAGACACTGAAAAAAATTCTGGTTATTAAGAGGTACTCAAATGCATTCAACTCATGCTATCTATTTAATAAGAATTTGCATATATTGATAAGTATGTAAGATAAGCAGTAATAATACTGGATACTTTCAGAGAGCTTTCTATCCTTGGATCTCCATGGTACATTGGAACTCCTGTTGCACTCTGAAACTATTTATAGTGAAGTAGAATGATAGTCCCAAATTGCTTCATTACAACAATGTGTAAATTGTAAATTTGATTAGTGTGAACCTCCGCTTAGAATAAAGTTGTTAAAATAAAATGACTTCATTATAAGAGGGATCGACCGTATTCTGAAGTGTTCTTAAGGATGCTTACCTTAGGACCTTCTTTGCATTTCTTCGTGAGAAGATGGCAGGATTGTCTCAGTAAGGTGCACTCCCAAAAATGTTAATTCATTTAGCTATATCTCTTAAACTATGAAATCTATCAGCATCATAGTAGAATGCATTATTACTTTTTAAATTGCCTTTGCCTTCCTACTCCCTATTGTACTCAGGCATTAGTAATGATCATAGCTTTACCTCTGGCACCTTTCTATTACACATATATCCAAAGCAGTGGGTTGTCTAATTAGAAGATTGCTAGCTCTCTGCCTACTCGTTCTTTACCTCTGAGGGTCACAGTACCCAGCAGGATACAGATCTGAATGTCTTATTCATCCATCATGCTCAGATATTTTGTTTATGTAGTAGTTCATGACCAGACAACTTGATTACCCACCTTTACATGGCATGATCCAACTCTCCCTGGAGATGGAGGGGAAAAAAATCTGAAAATGCCCTCTCTAGCCTTCTATAAATTAGCTTTAATTTATGTTTCCTTTTTGAGTGCTGTAGGGATTCAGTGTCAAGGCCTGGGCCACTAGTGAATATTTTTTCCCACTAACAGGTTCACAATTTCTAGATCAGGATTTGACTTTTTTTTTAACTTCTGTGTGTACTTTTCAATGAACATTTCTGTAACAATATTGTGTAGGTGACCATATGAGGAAGATAATTTAATCAAGAAATATAAGTATATATTCATGAATGTGTGTGTTTGCAAGTTAGTATATTCACACAGGAAATGTTTGCCAAGCCAACCGGTACAGACTGGCCTTTTGGAGTTAGGAGTAAGGGGGCTGGGAGTCAGAGAGACTAGGAGAATGAGAAAGCCATTGATTTTTAAAAGGCAGCAACTCTGAATGGATAACATTCAGGAGAGATTAGATGGGATAGAAGAGTGGAAGCTGAAGCACCTGAAAAGTCTCTTTAATTAGGGACATTTTATACATGTTCCAGCCTGAGAACATGCAGGAAGTGTTTGCAGTTTGGCTAAGTATTGAGACAGGGATCAATGCTTGGGGACAATCATCTGTGATACAGCAGGGCCAGGGAGCAGTGGGAGAGTGGTCATATGGAGTGCCGGGAAGTGGGCTCAACCAGAGGTTCTGGAGGAGCTGGAAGAGGGGCTGCAATCTGGCACACTGCAGATAGACATGTGCCAGGGTATCCTTCACACCGCAAAAAGGGCAGACAGTGGGAAGAGGGGTGAACCATGCCAGGTACACGCCTGTGCTCACTGCTCCATGAAGGAGCCACCAGCTAATGTCCCCGGCGGGTCGTAGAACCAAGATGAAATACAAACTGGCCCACCGGGGTCCCTCACCCTCTGATGCTGGTTGAAGGTCCCGCCACTTGGTATCAGGGTGGGACATGAGGGTGGGGAAATGAAGAGTGTGGAGCACAAGCATGTAAAGATGGTCCCGTGGCGCGGTTTGGAAGTGAACTGGCTGCAAAGCATGCAACTGGCTTGGGGTACAAAGGGGTGGGGGCCGAGAGGGCTCATGGGGCAGAGGACTGACAACAAGATCCGGAGGGCCTGGGGTGAGGGGCGGGTGGGGGATACTCTCTCGCAGGACCCGCTTGAGGAAAGACCGAGAAGTAGGCAATAAGGCTGCCTCCATCTCCCGAAGTACGCGCCAGGGGGTGCCAAGGGCACAGAGCGCCATGCACCAGTCAAGTGCATAGGGATCCACCCAGTCCCCCCGGTCATAGTCCAGGAGGTCTCCGATCCTGAGGTGGGAGAGTAGTAGAGGGGAGATATATAAGCCCTAGGCTAATTAAGGCATGGTTCCCTGTAGACTAGGGAAGGTTCTACAGATTAATTGGAGTACCTGTAGTCAATTAAGGCTCTGTCAGGAACCTAATTAAAAAAAAAAGTGCTTCAGGCAGACAGTTTGTGCGAGGAAGGAGAGAGGACTGGAGTTTGGAGGTGTGTTGCTGAGAATTGAAAGACCAGAGGAAAGGAGACCCTGCCCCAGCAGGGAAGGGAGACTCCCTCCCCCAGCGTCAAGGACCGAGGGTAACCCTACCCAAGGGGGAAGAGGGTAAGAAACCCGCAGGGCTTAAGAGGGGCTGGGGCTCAGAGTGAGGAGCAAACTCAGACCCCTTCCCCGCTTCCCTCCTCTACCACTTTCCCGGGCCACTAGCTGGACCCTAGGCACCCCAAGGGCAAGAGGTGGCTTCCTAGCTCCATCCTCCCACCAAGAAAAGTGCGGGACTCGCCATACCAACATCGGCCATTTTGCCACATATCATATGGAATCGTCTCTACACAGCACAGGAACAGATATTCACAGGGATGCTGTTGCTAAATGGGTGCCAGCCGATGTGAACTAAAAAAGGCTGCTGACTGGGAGTAGGGCCATCACCCCTCTTGCTACCATCGGGAAGAACTGTGGGGCCAGCAAGCAGTAGCACAAGAAAGGGTCCACAGTAATGTCCACAGCAGCAGCTGCAAGGTGGTGGTGGAGGGGTTTATCTATGTAGCTGCTTCTCTTGTCACTGGAGTATCTGAATATCTATTTGAGGTCCTTGTTTTGGCAATATGTATTCAGCGGGTGCACAAAGGTGTGGATCTCTGCTGGGCACACATTGCACAAGAGAGAGAAGGCGCTTGTAGAACATGAACAGCTCCTATAAGGGGAGAGAAGATGCTGCTGCAGCAGCAGCAGCAAATCAAGAGGAACTACAAGAGACTTAGCCGTGTTAGTCTGGATCTGTAAAAAGCAACAGAGAGTCCTGTGGCACCTTTAAGACTAACAGATGTATTGGAGCATAAGCATCATGTGTCTGACGAAGTGGGTATTCACCCACGAACGCTTATGCTCCAATACATCTGTTAGTCTTAAAGGTGCCACAGGACTCTCTGTTGCTTTTTACAAGAGACTAATGCCAAACTCTAGGTAGCTAGAGGAAAATTGGTAGCAACTGACCGAGAAGCAAAAGAGCCCAACTGCAACCAGAAAGCTTGGTATCAAACTCATATCAACACCTATTTGACTAATGCCATGGAGAATGGGGCTGCTCTCCATGATGCTCTTCTTGTTTTGTATATGCTACAGTCTACATGTTGCTTTTGATAAGCAGGTTACCTTGATGATAGTTGGGCCAAAGAGGCAGATACTGCTATTTCCCTTGTTTCTCCTTGGATTCTCCTTCTGGTCATGGGCTATTGAAGTGGGTATTGTTACCTTTCCTGATGGAAGTAGACACCTATTGGAATGAGGCCACCCAGCATTATAATTTGTGGCTCAACCGAAAGAACAATATTACAGATGAAATGGCATGGGTATAATGCATGCCAGCATGGGTGCCTTAGTCAACCTATGCATCAAGATCGATGATCACTTGACAAAACACTGCCAAGAAAAAAGGTGTTTCTCCTGGTTCTGCCAGCCCTGCCAACTCTAGACTATGGCATCAAATTACACAGATTGCACAGTGATGTTTGAATATCAAAACTCACAATGAAAAGTTTACAAACAACTCATAGGCCAAAATATATTAGTAAAGCCCATTCGCCAAACAATTAAAAAGCGCAAACAAAAATGTAAAAACAAATGTGATCAATTTTCAGACAATAAGCAGTTAGAAGAAAGGTCCAAATCCAGCAAATTGTTTGCAATAAATAGTAACAAAAGAAAAGACAAAGGACAAATAAATACACTGGTTTTATAAACAAAGAGGTTGACAGTCCTCAGAAGACAATTAAAATGGGCTTACTTTTTCAATTTTATTAGCATGCAAATAAAATTCATTAAGACTGATATCTCACATTGATACAAGCTGTAAGAAAATGAAGGTAGAATGAAAATGATGCAATCTGATGGAAATCTTGGTGCTTTTATAAATTAACAGCAAATCTAAGTTGATCCAGCTAACAGCAAAGCTTGTACCTCTGTGACTTACCTGACTTGAATAGGTGAAATAAAAACAAAGAGATGATAGAATTCTTTAATGTTTGAATTGGGTTGAATAAATGAATGCTACAATAACTAATACATAATAGAGGCACAGGATGCTGCATATTAATGCACTGAGAGTGAGACATTCCTGTCCCCCTACCTTCACCCCCTCCCCCCCCAATTACTGGACTGACTAGTTCTTCAAAATAGAATAATCATCAATGATTTTTCAAAAGACTAACCTCAAACAGGCTTTAGTTTCATAATATAGCTTCAGCGTCTATATGCCAAATATTTTAAATATGCGCACTATGACATGAAAGCAAGTACTAGAGGCCTGATATGTAATCTTGACTCCATTGAAGTCAATGGGAGTTTTGCAAATGTGTAAATAATGGAAAAAAATCATTCACAAATGTGAACTAAAACTTAATTTCAGGTCCTCTTATTTGCACCCTTTTTATATACTTTTCATAATCATTTCTGGAAAAAAAGTTTTGTTCCTACGACTATTCCTGAAACATAATTTTCAACTCCACAGCCAAAATCCATTGAGTAACTTAAAATGCGTTTCAGCTAGAACTGATTAGTTTAGAATTTTATTTGTGAGGTTAGTAAAGGAGGATAAATGACAGTGCAGAGAAGAAGAGGAGAATCAGGGCTATACAGAGAGTTAGTTTATTACCTGCTTGTGCCAATTTCATAGCAGTTGTAAAGGGCAAGACTCTCACAGAATTTGCAGGTTGGAAAAGGCAGATGATGAGTTTAAGGTGGGCACTTCGGCTCACTGTAGGAATGGAGTGGAGGAGGTTCCTTGTGAACAGGGACCAGGGAGTTTGCTTCAAAGGTAGCAGCATCTGCCTGTACAGCAGCTGGTAGGACTCCATTCATCCACAATTCTACATCTTTCAAGTGTTACCTTGGAAATCCTTTGGGGCTGTTTCTCTACCTACAGCTTGACTTCACAGAATGAGAAGAGGAGAGCTGGGAGCAGGGCACGTGGGGTCTGAAGGAGGGTTTCTGTCAGTTAAGATAGATTACTCAAATGTCCATAAAAATGAACACGAAAGGACCATGAATAAGATCAAATCAAAATAAATTTTCAAATCTGAATGAAAGTTGTTTATGCTATTGCTTGAGCTGTACTCTAACGTAGTACCAAACCTCTTAAAGTACACCATTTTAACACAAATTCTACAATCAAACCCCAAACCAAAACAGTAAAATCCTGAACCCCGTAATTGACAGCCTGGAAACAAACAGTTACAGGATTTTAACAGACCATTGAAATCAATGGGAATTAAGCATTATGCAGTTTCGAAAATCTCACTTAAGGGTATGTCTATAAGAACAGCACTGCAGCTGTATTGGTACAGCTGCACCACTGCAGCTCATCTGTTGGAATAAAAAAACCCACCTCCATGTGTGGCATAAGTTTTATGTCAGCAGGAGAAGCTCCTCTGCCGACATAGCACTGTGCATGCAAACGCTTATGTCGGTGTAACTTATGTAATTCAGGGCAGTGGTATATTCACATTCCTGAGCAACATAATTTTGCCGACATAGGCTGTAGTGTTGACATAGCCTTAGTGACTATCTGCATCTTTAGGCACCTAAATATCTTTGTAAATCTGGCCCTAAATCACTTCTCAAAAATGGGATTTAAGAGATTAAGTAATTTAGGCATTTTTGAAAATTTTACCCTCCATAAAAGTAGTATGCTCGCTGTGTCCCAGTCAACTACCATTTGATGTGCAACTAAATGTAAATTAAATGTTTACATCCTCTTGAAATGGACTTTGTCCTTCATGGTGCTACATGACAGATTAGAAATAAAACACTCTACAATTCCCTTGTGTACCAGTCACAGTTATTAATTTATATAGTGTACATATAATTACACAGAATTAAATTTTATAAATTGCTGCATATACATCACACTTCATTAGACTCCTTAAATTATTTTCCAAGGGAAAAACTCCTAGTTGTAACCTAGTTCAGGTCGAACGATAATGAGTTGAGGGGTTTTGAAGTGAGACTTCCAGCTAGTGAAAACCACATCACTCAGCAGTTTGGGACACATTTAATTGGTCTCTAGACAACATAAAGAACAAAAGTCTCTGTCCACCACTCAAATGTCATTTTTGAGAGAGAGAGAGAGAGAGAGAGAGACCTGAAATAATTAATTTATGTTTAGGACAAACAGTTCTCAGTTAAGAATCCAGTTTCAGGTTTAGACTCTTTGCAAGGTGTTATGGATGGGGTGAGGGAGGAAGAGAACAATTAATATTAGATTATGAAGAATACGGAAGAAGGAAACAGAAAAGTGGAGCAAAATAAGATGAAAGGGATAGAAAAGGAAGCATAAGCAGATGTAGTATGATTTTTAAAAATATTTTATACAAAGTATTTATTGTAACATATAACTGTTTTATAGAATTTATAATTGCATGCTGTGACACTTTAAGACAGAAACCTCCAGGCCCATTTCCCTCCAGAACTGCCGTGAACAATGGGATTTGCAGTAAAGCCATCCTTGTTTCTTTAGGAACACTAGTACTTCAAAGTTGGCTGAGAAGGTTGTTTAATTGACAACCAGACAGATTGTAGTGAATGCAGTGAGTGGAAAGTGTAGGGTAGAGAAAGCAGTGGATGATTGGTGCTATACAGAGCAACAGAAGGAAGTGCACTTAAGGCCTTGTATACATCAGTGGTTCTCAACCCGGGGTATGCACACCCTTGGGGTTATGCAGAGGTCTTCCAGTGGGTACATCAACTCATCTAGACATTTGCCTAGTTTTACAACAGGCTACATAAAAAACACTAGCGAAGTGAGTACAAACTAAAATTTCATACATACAATTACTTAATTATACTGCTCTATATACTATATACTATACACTGAAATGTAAGTACAATATTTATATTCCAATTGATTTATTTCATAATTATATGGTAAAATGATAAAGCAAGCAATTTTTCAGTAATAGTGCGCTGTGACACTTTATTTTTATGTCTGATATGGTAAGCAAGTTGATTTTAAGTGAGGTGAAACTTGTGGGTACGCAAGACAAATCAGAAAGAGGTACAGTAGTCTGGAAAGGTTGAGAGCCACTGGTATACATTGTAGATTAGCCCCATTTACAACTATTGGTGACTAGCCACTGGTGCAGCTGCAGTAATATAAACTTCTAGTGTAGAAAACAAGCCACGGTTTGCGTGAATTAGAGCTCACTTTTGATTGGAACCAGGGTAAACTGCCCCAATGTGAATTACAGTTTATAGTGGTTTACCTTGTCTACAACAGAGGCTTGCACTGGTGCAGCTACTCTCGTGGCTGATCTTGATGGCTGAAATTAAGGCAAATCTTCAGTGTAGACAAGGTCTAAGTAGAACTAGTACACCTCTACCCCGATATAACGCAACCCGATACAACATGGGTTCGCATACAACGCGGTAAAGCTCTGACACGCTGCTCTGAGCAGCTTGTTAAGGGTGCCATGCCAGGCTGGGACCAAAGGGTTGGATAAGAGTCAGAGGGTCTCGGGGGCGGTCAGGGGCTTTCCCCTCCCCCCCCCCAGGGTCCCGGAGGCAGGAGCTGTGGGGGGCAATTTTGGGAGCCCCGCAGTCCCAGAGTGGCCCAGGGGATTAGCGGGGGGCCGGGAGCAGCCTGCTCCGCTTCCCTCACCCTGGCCCCAGGCTTGTCGCTCGGGGGAGGGGGCTTGGGGGAAGAGATCCCCCCTCCACACTCACCGGCAGTGGCGGAAGTGGAACAGCCCGGCCCCAGCACACTCTACTCTGCCAGCTCCCAGCTGCGGTGCTCCGCTTCCCGACGCAGGTGAGTACGGGGGGGCATCCTCTCCCCAACCTCCCCACACTCTCCGGCGGCGGAAAGCGGAGCACCACGGCTAGGATGTGGCAGAGTGGAGCAGGCTGGGGCCATGTTGCTCCGCTTCCCACTGCTGCCGGTGAGTGCCTGTCAGGGGGCGAGGTGTGTGGATAGGGGTCGGAGCAGTCAGGGGACAGGGAGCAGGGGGGTTGGGTAGGGGGTGGGGTCCTGGGGGTGATTAGGGACAGGGGTCTCTGGAGGGGGCGGTCAGGGAACCAGAAACAGGGTGGGCCAAAGCAAGTTCGATATAATGCGGTCTCACCTGTAACGCGGTGAGATTTTTTTGTCTCCCGAGGACCGCGTTATATTGGGGTAGAGGTGTAATATCAAAAGTATTGGGAGGTTCAAAGGCTGAACAAGTGAAATGTCAGTTAAGATTTTTCATACAAAAATAGTCAGATTGACATATTGGTGCATGGTGAGGACTTCAAGAGAAGCAGAACTAATCTGAGTGGCATCAGTAGCATTTTTCAGCAAAACACTTAAACACTTGCATAACTTTAAGCATACCATAGTCCCATTGACTAGATTGGGATCTATATCAGGTGTTCAAGCGTATGTGCGCGCGCAGACACAATTGGAGTCCCAAGTGTTGCCTATTGCAAGAACAGAAAGTGACAAAATTGGAATTAGTGGCTAGGGTACAATCCAGAGCCTGTTGAAGTCAATGAAAGGATTCTCATTTACTTCAATTGGCTTTGGTTTGGAGCCTTAAAAAACAACTCTCTTGTGATAGTTGATTTTTAAGGGCTACAAATGATATTGAAAACTGAAAATAAGATATAGTGAAATAAGACTGTTGAAACTTTGTTAAATTAAAGAGCAGAATCTCTTTAATTTCAGTAATGGTAGGAAGACCCATTGCAAATGTCTAAATTTTGCAAATGAACACTTA
Organism: Terrapene triunguis; assembly: GCF_002925995.2. NCBI lineage: Eukaryota > Metazoa > Chordata > Testudines > Emydidae > Terrapene > Terrapene triunguis. The sequence continues at coordinate 22,798,570 of NW_020664464.1, read as the reverse complement.
CGTGAATCAATACAATAATACAAGAAAAGTACATTACCAAATATACAAAAAGGTACGTTGTTCAATTATTTTCACAGTTATAATTCAGTTTTAATTATTTATTTAATTATTTCTGTTTAAACATTCTCTGGTATATTTTGTATTTTTTATAAGATAGTGGTGTATAAACTTGCCCTCCAGAATTCTGACATTATTCTTTTTGAAATCCTCTTTCAAAATGACAATCTCCCTATATAAACAGAAAGATCGGCCTGGGCTATTCATATATTCTGTCTTGTTTCTTAAAAAACATCAATAATTATATTTTAAAAATCCATTGTGAGGAAGCAATTTCACCAGCTCTGAGAAGCATTTTCTACTTATGCTCATATAACTAGTTTCTATGTCATTTCACATGGCCAGCTGCTTGAGTCTGATATAAACCTGATTTTGAAATTGGTAGGCTTAAAAGAATAGTCATGTAACAACAACTCAGGAAGAACCAAGGAATGAAATGACCCATTAAAGCTATATATTTCACAGCTCAATGCACTATTTACTGTGCTTCCTAAAATGATTGTTTCAACCACTGGGGAACTAGAGATGGCTTTGACTCTCTTTTTATATTAAAAAAAACAAAACTGGAAAAGGTTTTCCCGAAGATATTGAGACATTTTCACCATTTAAACTCTCCCAAGATGGAGTGACTAGTAATACATAAACATTTTTAAGTTAAGTCATCACTTGTGGAAGAATATTTGGAAATATATGAAAAGGAATCTTGGTATTTCAGTTTCTTAAATAGGGATCTCTGTCCTCAGCCTTACATTACCTGTGCAATTTAATTACCCCCCGCACACACACACATTCACCCCAGCACTACCACCAGTACATGTGCATTATGATAAGTCTTTAATTACATGATCACATACTAGTCTTTCCATAGGACCTCTGCCTCATTCAGTGCACAGGATGGACCTATCTGGGGATGAACTGGGATTGCGGACTGAAGGAAAGAGGAATGCCTTCATGTGGCATCATATCGACACCCACATGGGGCATAAACATAGTAGGGTTGGAACCTTTAGTTCTTTGAGTAAATGTCAGTGTGGATCCCACTATAAGTGTGGATGTGCCTCATGCACATGAGATTGGATTTTTTTTGAATAGCCATGTACCTCAGGGTCACGCATGTTCCCTGTGTCTCCTTATGCTCCTGTAAATGGCAGGAGAACCACAGACATCCCTCTATTCCCTCTTGCCACCCATGGTAGAAAAATGGAACCCAGTCAGTGTCTGACCTGCTGTTGTCTTCAGAGACCCTAAACCAATTCTTAATCTGTTTGGCGAAGAAACCGTATCTTCACACTTTCACCTAAAGAATGCTTCTTATTTAAAAGAAAAAAAATGATGATCCATGATAGGGCAGTGGAAAGAAAGCAAAGAAAATGCTGGCAGAGTCAGCACTGACAACACTGATGCTGACCATTTCAACATCGTGAATGCCCCAGCACTGATGACTACAGCTCCTGTAGTGCTGCATCCACACCAATGACCAGGAAGGAAATCACGATATAGGCTTGCTCATAAATGGGATGCCAGCTGAGTCAGACTGAGCTTAAACATAGTTCCAAGAGTGAAAGGGGATCTGAGAGAGAGGACACAAGACATCAGTCCTCCAAGGGCAAAACCCCTAAGCAATCAGGCAGAACAAGAGACCCAGCACTGATCCTGGTACTGAAGCCCATAGTGGAGCTGACCAAGGACCTGAAATATGCAGTAAAGGCATCCATATCTCCTCTGAAGAAATTCCTAGTACCATAGAGGCAACAGGCGCTGGACCCAGTACTGGCTCCATGCCACTCTATGGCACTGCTTTTCGAATAGACGATACACTCCTGCTCACCATTGCCAACATATTCCTTCCTGCAGCTATTGAGCAGCAATGCCTTTCCCTTGCCATCAGAGAGCAACTTAAAGGAAGGTATTGGGGAGCCTCTTTTTCAGAGGGCCACTCCAAATGGCACAGACTGGCACTGGCCTAGCAATTTCAACCAGGATACATATGGCATATCACTGTGGCCACATTGGCCACATTGTCCATCCACATGTTGATAAGCAAGTCACCTTCCTGAATTTCTAGGAAAAGGAGGAGTTTGTGCTCCTCCATGGATTGTCAGACTAGGCAAACCACATGAGAACCAGGTGTGGGGCCTACAGAAACAGGAGACAATAGAGAGACTCCATCTGCTTTTACCATCACACTGATGCTGTCTGACAGAGCAGCTTTAGGTTCACTGCATCTGTACAACAGAGAGCTTTAAGAGTGTGAAAATTTCCCCTCTCAGTCTGCAGGGAACTTTAGCTACATTTAATTATGAGTAAATTGGAACCTGTTGATCTTCCTTTTGGGATTTTGTGTGCTGCATCTTCATTCCTTTTGACTTGCAGGTCTCATTGTTAATACCATCATCACTTTTGGGATGCATCCAAAGACATACGGTTTGGGCCAAGTTTCAGACTAAGTTTTTGGATTCTTACGAATGTTAAGCTGTGCATTTAAGGTGGTGATTGGGACATATTTTTTTTTAAATTGACTCCACTAGAACATTATGCCAAAATTATTGAAAATTGAAACTGACTGGCTTTGCACAGCTGTAACAGTAATATGCTGGCAAGAGTTTAAAATCACACCAGTTAGAAAACACCTGCCTACTCTCACTCACTATGACATCCAGTCATTATATAATGAAAGAAAAGAATGCAGTCACATAATATAGTGTTGGAAAGACTTTCTGTCCCAACTCCTAACTGCAGCACGCACTCCTAATTTGCCACAGATCAACACAGATCCCCTCCCCAAGTCCCCAGACACAAATCAACACAACCAGTAGACACAATAGAAGTTTAAGATTCTGTCATGAGTATTTTTAGTAAAAGTCAGGGACAGGTATCGGGCAATAAACAAAAATTTAACGGAAGCTCACGACTTGTCCATTACTTTTACTAAAAATATGGGTGAGGGGACAAACAAAGCACTGCCAGAGCTTGCAGATGTGCCAGTCCTGCCGCTGCTCCTGTGGCAGGGACTGACCACTGCTGCTCTAGCCCCAGGGAGGCTGACACAACCCCAGCCGCTGCTCTAGCAGCCCCAGGACTGGCCACTGGCTAGCTTTTCCCAGGACTGCTGCCCAGGGCTGGCTGCTGCTCCTGTGTTCCTGGGGCTTGCCATTGGCCAGGTGTTGTCAGGGCCTGTGCTCTGAGACTGGCAGATGTTCTGGCAGCCCCCGGGCTGACTACTACCCAGCTGTTCTGGCAGCTGCTTCTCCGCAGCCTTGGGGCTGGCTGCTAGTCAGCTGTTTTGCAGCCCAAGCTGGCTGCTGATCAGCTGTTTCAGCAGCCGCTGCTCTGGCAGCCCCAGAGCTGACAACTGCTCCAGCCCTGCCCCAGAAGACATTCCGGAGCTCCTGGAAAGTCATGGATTCTTTGACCGAATCCTATCCTTAACAATAACCAACATGCATAGTCTACTGAGTACCATTGCATCAGCGAGAATGACCATGCTCGATCAAGTTTGCATCATGTAGTGAAGTTCTCAGATCTGACTCAATCCTGCAAATCCACAAATTTCTGGGGCGGCTGTGTGGGCAACATCCAGAAAGGTTCAGGGCCTTTCACGTTGATGGAAAGTTTGAGAGCCTGGTGTGCTAGGGTGTTTTTGTCCATCCTGGCAACATGACCGAAGAGCACACAATGCCACTTTTGGATGTAATGCGGGATGGAAGGAGGGTCAGATCTCTGCTAGATTGACATTTCCCACAAAGTCAAAGAACTTTATGCTCAGGACCTGGCACTCACAGTGCATATGGAAGGCCTCTGGCTGCTCCAAGTTTGCCTGTAAGAGGGTCCAGGTTTCTGACCCGTATAGCAATACTGGTAATGCAAAAGTTTGATAGATCCTGAACTTTGTCTCAGCTTAACTATGTTTTGAAGACGTGGACTTTGTGCATGGGACAGCGAGACCTATTCATTGAAGAACATCTGGTTTGCTTCCACTGTTTGAACTCTGCTTGCAGCTTAGGTAGGTGAACTCATCAATACTCTCCAGGGTACTTGACAGCCCCGATCCCCGCACCAGGGTTCTGGTGACCCAGTTCTGGATCTTGATCTTCCACCATTAAACCATTCAACCCCATTATGTAGGCTGCACTCTGAAGGACTGGGCTGAAATTCTTTGACCTCTCCACAAGCAAGGTAGTGTTGCTGGCATAGTCTTGTCAGTGAACACTTCTTGGCCAGCCTTGATTCTGATATGTGGAGTGGCAAGTCCAAATATCGAGCCAATATCTTGACAGAATAGTGCCAGGGAAAGAATAAATCACTGCCACACACCTGTGGTTGTGTAGAAATGCAGTAAAAGCAGTGAACCAATACACACTCTTGCACCAGTACCAGTATGAAGATCATACACCAGATTTAGCAGAACACCCAGAACGCTAACTCCTTTCAGTGTGAGCTAAAGTGCTAACCTGTCAACTGAACCAAAATCATCATTGATGTTGATAATGCCACATGAATCAGGTGTTTAAGTTCTTGGTGCAGTTCAGACAGAAGCCAGAGGATAAGGACAGCATCCACTGTCGACTGCCCAACAGTGAAAACTGATTGCTGTGGACAGTGGTGTCCACTAAGGAACAGCTGCCTCCTACCAAACAAAATGTGGTCAAAGACCTTCCCGGGGACCAATAACAATGAGGCTGGCCTACCTACAATAACCCCAAACTCAAACTGTCCTTCACTGCAGCACACACCCTTCATTCGCCACCCCCACAAATCAACACAAAATGCCAAAGCACAATACACACTCATACTTACTATAAGACCATAAACTTCAGTGGCAAAGCCTCACACTAGTAAGCTCATAAGAACTTAATGCAGCAAAATATATAACAATCTCAAACAGGTAGATTATACTACAGATGTGAGTTTAAGGGCTTAAATATACACCAGCTCTTCCAGGCAGGGACCAAGTGGTGACACATGGGCAGGCATGTGGGATCAAGTGCCTTTCCCCCACCTCTCCATCTCCCGAGACTTGCTGCTTAGCTTGTACTGAGCATAATCAGTAACACTGCTGAAGCCGGATTCCCTCACTCTGCCCCCCACCACTATCAGCAGGCACGAGTCATCTTTGTAATTGGTTCTGGGTTTGTACAGTGCCTCATACAAAAGGGCACTATCCCAATACAAATAATAAATACAGTTTTGGTCTCATAAATGCTTCCAAAAGGTATTTAGATATATCTCATCTAGAAAACTAAACTAAACACTTTACATGTTGTGACAGACCCAGACCAGTGGGGTACAGGAGTCTGGTAGAGGGCAAATATACTGGTCACTGGATGAGTAGTTTTCTGTTCCCTGAGTGACCAGAGAAGGGGCTGCACTAGAGTAATCAGGAACCTGCTAGAACCAGTTAAGGCAGGCAGGCTAATTAGGACACCTGGAGCCAATTAAGAAGAAGCTGCTAGAATCAATTAAGGCAGGCTAATCAAGGCACCTGGGTTTTAAAAGGAGCTCACTTCAGTTTGAGGTGCGAGTGTGAGGAGCTGGGAGCAAGAGGCGCAAGGAGCTGAGAGTGAGAGGGTGTGCTGCTGGAGGACTGAGGAGCACAAGCGTTATCAGACACCAGGAGGAAGGTCCTGTGGTGAGAATAAAGAAGGTGTTTGGAGGAGGCCATGGGGAAGTAGCCCAGGGAGTTGTGGCTGTCATGCAGCTGTTACAGGAGGCACTATAGACAGCTGCAGTCCACAGGGCCCTGGGCTGGAACCCGGAGTAGAGGGCAGGCCCGGGTTCCCCTCAAACCTCCCAATTGACCTGGACTGTGGGTTCTTCCAGAGGGGAAGGTCTCTGGGCTGTTCCCCAACCCACATGGTGAATCTTTGCGGCAAGAAAATCCTCTAATAAGCGCGGGACCCACCAAGACAAAGAGGAACTTTGTCACAATGTCTAAATCAAAGTGATAATACAAACAATGTTAAAACTATGCAGAATTCATACCAAGTTACACAGGTAGCCCCGAGGGGCAGACAGAAACACAGGGCCAGGGTTTCAAATAAAAGCAGCTGATCTGCTGCTGAATCCACTGAGGAATGCCACTTCTTATAAATTGCCACAGCACATCTTCTGATGTAGCAGGATAACTATGGAAGTTGTGACTTTTTGGCAATATGCACGGATGGATGAAACCTATTTGTTGCTTAATCCTGTAAAACTGCTCAACTACTGTTAGGATCTACGGCGCTCCTGCCTATAATGAAGGGCAATGGTTCTGGCCATATAATCAATACTTCAGTAAAGTTGCGAGTATCATATGTTTGTGCGTGGACACACATTTCACTAAGGTCCTTTAAAACCAACCAACCAGAAAACACTATACATCCAAAGCATTAGTCCTGATGTGCGTTATCAGTAATTACATACAAAGAAAGATGTAAACGAAGCACAAATATAATCTGATCATATTCTAACTATTTACTCTTCTGTTTATCGCTTGCCTTTCATTTTGTCCAAGAGTTTGTGTTTTGGTTATTTATAGGATTACCAGATAGGAACTGTGAAAAAACGGGACGGGGGTGGGGAGTAATAGGCACCTATATAAGAAAGAATCCCCAAAAATGGGACTGTCCCTTTAAAAATGGGACATCTGGTCACCCTAGTTATTTATTACCATTTTAGTTACCCATGCATTACTAGAGGTTGAGAATAATCTGCAATTTAGATGGGATTATTCCAAGCCATAATTTTTTTTTAAAGAGACAATTGCCAATCTGCTTGTCATCTTGGTCTCAGGTTAATTTCTAAATTGCCAAACTGATGCCAAACAAATGTCATATTGTTGCAAGATACCTCAGTTAGTTAGTTTATAATAATCAGAAGGGATTCTACGATTATTATTGGGTTATACATAGATTGGTGAAATGTTGGCCATTTGTGTGTCTTTTAAGTTTCACGGTGATTTTAAATAATGTGACAAATACAAATTTTAGGCTGGAGTGTCCCAAGGTTCTACAGTGTCCAACTGCACTGCCTTTCTGGCAGTAAGTATAATGAGGAATATTATTTTCTGACAGCTGCAAAAAAACTTTCATATGCTGTAACTATTAAACGTTTTTCTCTGTGTTGTTTTTTTATTAAAACTACACAATTTCAGTAGGGGTGCATTCTGTCCATAGTGATTTGTCTTTAAATATAAGAGGTATGATAGACCCAGACCAGTTGGGAACAGCAGCGTAGCAGAAGGGAGATATACTGGTCACTAGATAAGTAGTTTTCTGTACCCTGAGTGACCAGCGCAGGGGCTGCTCCAGGCTAATAGACCACCTGACTCCAATTAACCTGCTAAGAGTCAGGTGAGGCAGTTAAGCACCTGACTCTAATTAAGGCCCCTCTGATGCTATAAAAGGGCTCACTCCAGTCAAGCCAGGGGGAGCCAGAGGAGAGGAAGTGAGTGTGAGGAGCTGGGAGCAAGAGACACAAGGAGCTGAGAGTGAGAGGGTGTGCTGCTGGAGGATTGAGGAGCACAAGCGTTATCAGACATCAGGAGGAAGGTCCGGTGGTGAGGACAAAGAAGGTGTTGGGAGGAGGCCATGGGGAAGTAGCCCAGGGAGTTGTAGCTGTCATGCAGCTGTTACAGGAGGCACTATAGACAGCTGCAGTCCACAGGGACCTGGGCTGGAACCCGGAGTAGAGGGCGGGCCCGGGTTCCCCCCATACCTCCCAACTCCTGATCAAACACAGGAGGAATTGACTTGGACTATAGCTTCTACCAGAGGGGAAGGTCTCTGGACTGTTTCCTGACCCACAGGGTGGATCTGTGAAGCGAGCAAATCCGCCAATAAGCGCAGGACCCACCAAGGTAGAGGAGGAACTTTGTCACAGAGGCTATAATGTTCTGAAAAGATAGGATCCAAATATGCATAAATACTCAATTTTCAAATGTGAAAGAATTTTTTATAAGTTAAACATAGCTTTATGAATAATATAGCCTAGTTGGGCATTAGTTATACTCCAGATGCAGTAAAATTGCTGCTACTTAATGCTAATATAAAGCCAGAAGAAATTCTCATTTGGCTGTTGAAGTTGGCTGGATTAGTTTCACAAACATTATAATGATATTTGCTAAAATCATAAATGAAGACTATTATAATAGTCTATGAAAAATCCAGATTCCTGAACAATGAAGTTGTGTTCCAAACCAGAAAATGCTAACTGAATTGAACTCTTGTTTTCCTTCACTTGTAGCTAGGTGATTAAAAAATTTTCCTTCAAAGTCACATGAAATAATAATAAAAAGTTTACCTTGGTAATCTACATGTAATATGTTTTACATACCCTAAAAAACTAACCAAAAACAAAGCCTTATAGGTTATGGCAATCAATTGGTTATGACAACCAGATGTGGTTATATTTGCTAAGAGTGAACTTCCCTTAGTTTAGCTCAATTGTATTTTCTATAATGCTGTTTTCCAACCCAACACAGTTATACCCCCCTCCTCTTTTAGCATGATATAACAATATAGTACTGTTGATGAGATTCATATTGCTGGCAGCAATCTAAAATTGGCTAATCAGAAGTACATACTTTTTGTCCTCTTTCTCAGCTCTAGAGTGCTTACTATACTGTTTATTCTCAACAAGAAGGGTTTCTTTATTAATTCCACAGTAGCGTAATATAAATCAGAATGCATGAACTCTGATACATGAAGTATCTAGTGAGGCAGAAATTCCCATGGGTTAGAGGAGAAACGAGATAGCTTGCATTAGAATCTAACTCTATAAAAATGTGAATTATAAAACATTATATTACTCATTGCAAAATCATAGAATGTAAGTAAACTCATGAATTTGGTTTAACTGTAATTTCTTCCATGCCTTTTCTGGCTTAAATGCTGGCCCATTTGATTTTAATCTGATGAAGATGATTAGCAGGGAAACTAAATACAATGACTTCAGTAAAGCTATGCCGATGTACAACAGCAGATGATCTGGCACAGTATGTCTATAGAGCCTCATAAACAAACCTCTATATCCTGGGGTATTACCGGATGCTAATAGACTGACATACAGTTTTTTTTAAAGGAGCCACTGATTATTAATGCAAGCATCTTTGAAAGTAACTACTCTAGGGGATGCAATTAGATAAGTACACAGAGTGCTAAGAACCATAGGTATAACTCTGGAATACTATACTACAGAAATAATGTTTGAACAAATAAAATCATACCTACATGGTTGGGTTCTACAGTGTGTTTGGAATACAGAATTACACACACACACACACACACACACACACACACAAATACCATAGTACTTCAAAGGAGAGACAATCACTGCTATAGAGTAAGAACTGAGAAAAAATGAAATATTCATAGAGTTGATACCTAGAAATGTTAGCTTGCAGTAATGTTAAAAATATGCACACAAAAATTAGGATTTAAACACCATAAAGGTGACATTTCATTTGTTTTCTTTCTTACAAAATCATGATCCCTTTGTGTATGTCAGAACTGTGTGCAGGCCAGTAAACAGATGGAGTTGGCCAATATTCCCAGCTGCTAGTTGTAGCAATTTACATCTATAATAATGGAAACAAAATTGAGCATTTTAGTTTTAAATATAAGAAGGAGTATTTTTGCCTGGAAACTGCAGGTGCCAACATTTTGTTTGCCTACGTACTGACTGCACCATGCTATCTGTGCTATGAAAGATGCCAAAATTAGTGAATCCGCTTTTCCAGCATTGAAATGCCTTTACTAGAGTGCCATCATCAGAAAGTGATTCATCTTGGACTTATGCTACAATATTGTGATGGAAGTGGCAGAAATACACACTTACTCATATGCCTAGAGGTATCAGCAACAGACCCAGTAAGTAATAGAGTACTGTAGTATACACATTACTCCTTTTTAAAGACAAATATACAATTTGCAGGCATTCTTTGTAGCTTCATAGCAAAACTGATGCAGTATAAAAATCTTTTTAGAGATTTAATTTGATAATCCTTGCAGCTATCATAACTGTTTTATTTTTAAATTCCCAGAGTGATTCCACATGGAGAAAACTGATAAGGGCTCTTACAGCAAAACATAAGAGCAAAAATCTCCTTTCAGGTCTTCCTGGAAGACTCTGACACTCTGCTCTCCCTAAGTGCATAGATTTCCCTTTGACTATGCTGTAGAATGCAAGTCATAATAGAAGGCATGCATCATAAAAGTGAATTTTGATCTATATACTAAACCCTCTAGGTTATCAATGCAATCCACCTCACTAGTCACAAGAAGTGGCTTACATCATGAGCTAAGCAGCTTGATTTAATTTCCAAGACAGCTCCCCAGCTGGAAAATGTCAAAGTAGCATGTTGTGAATATTTATGGTCTACAAGCTTCTTCCTTCTCTGTATAATATGCACTGAAGCCAAATGACTTTTTTTGTACTATTCACGTATACTCTGAGAAATAATGTGTCAGTCCCCTGCCTTGAGGCCAACGCTAGGCTGGAAAAAAGGACAAAGTTTAAATTGGATGATAGTTTGTTTTGTGAGGATGTTCATGTCCTCAGGGATTAGGGAAAAAGAAGCTAAAGAAAGCATAAAAGGAACTGAATTCTTACATGCTGGTGGGAAGTAGCTGAAATCTATAGCAGTCACAGGTAAAAAGATCACTTTGGGTTGTGGCAGTTTTCTTGCCTAAACTTCAAGGGCCAGCAACAAGTAAGGCATGTTGGTAAGACTCCTATAGAAGGATAAACCAACATTCAGAATTCATTGGTAACTAAGCAGAGAGAAAACAGTTCCTACGAAAAGGGGCTAAATACCTGTCTTTGTGAGGGCCAGTGCTTTGCGTAAAAGACAGTTGTTTACCAGTACTAGAGCCTAGTGCATCATGTATTTGAGTTAATTCTGTCTTCCTTTTGTTTTGTTATAACATATATTGATATTATTAATATGGAGATCCATTTTGAATGTTGGTTGCTTCCTTTATTTGTTTACCACCACATCAATACATATGGAACCAGAAATGGGATACTATACAAAGCAACCAGCTCAGAAGTCTGAGTGTGGTAGACTTAGCCCAGCAACTCAATGAGAGATGATGGCAATAAAGAAGAGAAACATTTTTTTTCTGGGTTTTTTCTTGTTACTATCTGTGGAGAACTGAGAAACTTCTGATTTATTTTTATGAAAGAATTTTTATAGATTCATAAATTGCAGGGCCAGAAGGGACCATTGTGATCATCTAGTAGATACCTAGTTATACCTCCTGTATAACATAGGCCATAGAATTTCCCCAAAATAATTCCTAGAGCAGATCTTTTATGAACAAAAAAATCCAATCTTGATATAAAAATAATCAGTGATGGAAAATCCACCACGACCCCAGGCAAATTGTTCTAATGGTTATTACTCTCACCGTTAAAAATTTTATGCCTTATTTCCCATCTGAATTTTTTTAGCTTCAATTTTCAGTCACTGGGTAATGTTATACCTTTCTCTCCTAGATTGAAGAGCCCATTATTAAATATTTGATCCCCATGTATGTACTTACAGACTGTAATTAAGTCACCTCTTAACCTTCTCTTTGTTAAGCTAAATAAATTGAGCTCCTTGAGTCTATCACTAAAAAACATGTTTTCCAGTCCTTTAATCATTCTCATGGGTCTTCTCTGAACCCTTTCCAATTTTTCAACATCCTTCTTCAATTGTGGACAACAGAACTGGACTCAGTATCCCAGCGGTTGTCATACCAGTGCCAAATAGGTAAAATAACCTCTCTAGTCCTACTTGAGATTCCCCTGTTTCTGCATCCAAGGGTCCCATTAGCCCTTTTGGCCTCAGTTTCACACTAGGAGCTCATTCAGATGATTATCCACCACAATCCCCAAATCTTTTTCAGAGTCACTGCTTCCCAGGATAGATTCCCCCATCCTGTAAGTATGACTATGTTCTTTGTTCCCTAGATGTATATATTTACATTTAGTTATATTAAAACACATCGTTTGCTTGCACTCAAAGTGAACTTTGTGTATTAGTGGCTTGTCCTTTTCATTATTTCCTGCTCCCCAATATGTGACTCAGTTTCTCCCTCCCTTGATTTTGCTACCCACTGGATGTGAAGATGTTAAGTTTTCTTGAAACAAGACAAGCGACACAGTGATTGAAGGAATGCCACTAGGCAAGAATGAGCTATCAGAATCTAACATCATGGGGGTAATTATTGCAAATTTCTAGACAGGTAAACAAGTTGGCAGAAGTACTACCAATTGGGAGGAAATGCATTGACTGGTTTTGACTGGGTTCAAGAGATCCAAAAAACTTAGAATAGTTTAAAGTGGGAAGCCTTTTATAGGTGAAAGTTCCCTCTCACTTTATCAAGAACTGAGATGAGACTTTATCCAGTAAGAGAAAACCCTACTAGACAGGTTTAAAGGACTTGGAAACCTACCAGGGTTTCCATGTGAAAGATGGGTGCCACCTGGTAAGACAGTGTGCAGATAAGCTGTTTCTTGCTTTCAAGATATATTTTCTCTGTAATTATTTTGTTCTAAATACATACTATGCTTTGTGAAGGCTGTCTGGTCACTGGTAAACCCTGTCATTATCCCTGGGAAATAACAGGACAGCCAGTGAACTAAACTCAGACTTGCTAAGGTGATCACAGTGAGGGAATGATTGCAGGAGGAAATTTCAGCCTAAATCCCCAGTCTGGAGTGAGGGAGAGGAATGCAAGTTGCCACTCCAAGATAGGTTACAGCAGAAGCCTGAGATCTGAGTGAGGGTGCTCTCGAGGAGGCTACAATGGGATCAAAAGCACAGTTACCCTCATGGGTTTGACACCGGTTATACAAGTTACTTCAGTGGTGGGCAACCTGCGGCTCATCTGGGTAATCCACTGGCAGGCCGCGAGACAGTTTGTTGAAATTGATTGTCTGCAGGCACAGCCGCCCGCAGCTCCCAGTGGCCATGGTTTGCCGTTCCTGGCCAATAGGAGCTGTGGGAAATGGTGCGGGCTGCAGGGAGGTGCTCGGCACTGCTTCCCACAGCTCCGGTTGGCCAGAAATTTTGAACCACGGCCACTGGGAGCAGCGGGTGGCCATACCTGTGGATGGTCAATGTAAACAACCTGTCTCACAGCCCACCAGCGGATTACCCTGACGGGCCGCAGGTTGCCCACCACTGATTTATTATGAATGAAGCAACCTCCCAAAATTTAATCTGTTCTACATCAGCCCTGGGAAGAAGTCAGAATATGTGCTCAAAAGAAGTTTATCTGAAGCTGATCAGCACAGGAGCAAAAACATGCAGTGCTGGCTGGGCATTAGGTACATCTAAAGGGAGCACTGAATTGGCATATCACCAAAGTAGTGTCCACCAGTGGGCCCCCAGGGAGAAATTGATGAGGTTTAAAAGTGCCCTGCTCTGGCAGAATCCCCATAGGAGGCTGTTGGTGCAAACACTTGCCCTCCCTGGGGATAAGGCTTAGCAGGTTAGTAGAGGTGAATCAATTTCATAGTATTGTCTTCACAAACTGTTATAAAATGTCTTAAAACTGTGAGGTATTTGTTTGGCATATCTTAGCTTTTTTTTGTAATCTACTTGTAAAGTGCGGAGTATACTATTAATTGTATCAAACTGTATAACTATGGTATAGTATATTCCCGTATAATGCAAAAGAAGCCATCTAGTGTAGGCAGTCAGTCCATATCGTTTTACAGTGTTATGCTGATAGAAAAGCTGAACAAAGAATAGTGGCTTCGATAACTCTTTGAATTGTTGCCAAATACCTGTCCTTTTGATGCATCATGTCAGCCACTGCATTATGAAATAGCCCACTGGAATATATTTAAATAATGATTGATTGAGAAAAAATGTCTTCAAAGGCTTTAGAAGATGGAAAGCAAAATGGGACACATCTGAATAACTGTCAACACAGAAGATTGGGACCAAAATAAGGTTGGCTACATTCATGCAATAGACTTCAAGGGCTAGGTGAACGCTGAATTGGCCCTGTGATGACTAGTATCATTTCCCAGTGCCGTGCTATCATCTTGAGTTAGATTGAAAATGGCTCTGAAACATCTTAGCTGAGATTTGGCATAGTACATGATACTTGTTGTACATGTTTATTAGTAACTTTAACTTTTCTTTTAGTAAAACTAATGTTGCCACTTTTTAGAAATTTAAATTCTTGACATGCTGAGCATGAGTCTGACAACCCAAAATGGAAAGTGAAATAAAAATATTTGTTTCTTTTTTCTACTCAGACTAAAATCATTGGCTCGACTCTTAGTCATGCTGCATTGGTTTTGCACTGGTTCACAAGTACAAAGTGATCTGAATTATGGTTGGTCCCACTTGTGCAGTGCAGGAATCCTCTGGTGATATTGGGCTACTGAACTGGTGTCTTTGCCCAGCTCCCTTACTGGCCCTGGGGTAGAGGGTGTATCTGGAGGAAAAGTGCATGGTTGGAGCATCTCTATGTTCTGCATTGTTCAAATGTCCTTTGAACTCTTCAGTTATTGTGAGTACCTATGAGGAATCCCTATACGCTGCAGTGCTTTGGAGGCTTCTGGCTTTTTCCTCAGCCACACTGTCTTTGAGTGTTGCCAACTATAAAGCAGAGCTGGCAAAATATGACTCCTTCAGGAGCTGTCCTGAAAAAACAAAAGAGAATGCCCACTCCCTTCAGTTGCCAGATGTAGAGCTTTTCTCAACATCTAGGAAGCTAGGATTCTTCTCAGAAATACTTTTCTTCTACTAGTGGGAGCAGCTTGTCAGTTGCTTTCAGCTCCAAGAAGCAAGTCTCAATTTGTACATCTCCCAACGATATACCTCTAGTCTTGTCTATGAAAAGATCTCAGCTAGTGTTGTGTTCTATCATATAGTCTTTCTGTGGCAATGAGGATTTTCACCAAATGCCTGGCTATCATAACCATTTTTCTTTGTTGTCAAGGCATCTTCCTGTACCTAGATGATTGGTCAAACAGAGCACATATAGCATGAGGTATGTTGATTCAACTGTCATGTCAAGTCCATGTGGCTTCACATAGACAAATTAAAATCAATTTTCAACAGCGCACAAATGATATTTCTTAGAGCCTGATGAACTCCACAGCTGTAAATCTTTCTTGTCATAGGAGAAGTTCCATGTTGGTTCCTTGTTCACATTGAGGGAGGTTTGGCTCCATACTTTTCATGTCCAGGAAGCCCCTTAAGGACCAAACTTATCTGCAATTTCCCCAGACTTTTTGTAGAATATAAGGATAAAATCAGGGTCATTCCATCTCTGCTAAAAGGCTCTCCAAATGGAGTGTGTAAATGTAACTGTTATAACTGGGGTTCAGACACCTGGAGATATCTGTTCACATTCATATAGGTCAAAGGTATGCCTTCTGTGTTGTTACACTCCATATGCTTTATGAATATGAATATGATGTAACTGGAATATGCTTCAAGCAAAAGGTCTCTTGTAGGTATCATTACAAAGGTTATAACCTACTGAATATATTCATCCTATTTGTATGAATGTATATTCTTGTAACTGAAACTAGAAATACGAAGTATTACTCTGAGGTCCTATTGTAATTATGCAAAGTGTGGGCTATTAATGGTGGCTTGGAATCTTGATGGCTCCCATTAACTAGGACAATTGGTTTAAATGGCTCTATTTACTTCTAAGCCTTCCTGTGTACGTGTCTCCTAGCTACTAGGTAATGAAGAAGGAGGTCTTACAGTGACATGTGATCATGTCACCTGAACTGGAATCCATCTTAAATCTTTTCCATTTAGAAGGAAGGGTGGGGACCCAGAGAGACAAAAGATTCCCGCCTTGTCCCAAAGCTATAAAACGGGGTGGAACAGAGCAAAGGGGGCTGCAGTCATGAGAAAACCCTTAGTTACCACCTGAACTGAAACTAACAAGGACTGTACCAGGGAAAGGATTGGGCCCAGACTAGGAAGGAGTCTAGTCTGTGAAAGAAGCTTATTGGAACATCTCTGAGGGTGAGATTTACCTGTATTCCGTTTCTTAATGTATTAGGCTTAGACTTGCATGTTTTGTTTTATTTTGCTTGGTAACTTACTTTGTTCTGTCTTTTATTATTTGAAACCACTTAAATCCTACTTTTTATACTTAATAAAATCACTTTTGTTTATTAATTAACCCAGAGTAAGTGATTAATGCCTGGGGGAGCAAACAGCTCTGCATATCTCTCTATCAGTGTTATAGAGGGTAGACAATTTATGAGTTTACCCTGTATAAGCTTTATACTGCGTAAAATGGATTTATTTGGGATTTGGATCCCATTGGGAGATGGGCGTCTGGGTACTGGAGACAAGAGTACTTGCTGAGTTAAGTCTGCAGCTTTGGGGGCATGGTTCAGACCCTGGGTCTGTGTTGCAGAGGCTAGCGTGTCTGGCTCAACAAGACAGGATTCTGGAGTCCCAAGCCATCAGAGAAAACGAGCTCAGTGGTAGTGTCAGCACATCAGGTGACAGTCCCAAGAGGGTCTCTGTGACTGAACCTGTCACACCTTCACACTAATTCCATCACTGAAGTACGCTAAGCAGCTACTTGGTGAATCATATGCTCTTGTGCCTTCCTTCAAGTTGGCCTCTAGATATGGGTTAAAACCTTGTGCCTGTTGAAGTCAATGGAAGTTTTGCCATTGACTTCAATGGGACCAGGATTTCACCCATGATTCACAATTCAGGAGGATAATCTTGCAGTCCTTTTTAACTAATATCCTCATACTCCCTTCACAGTGGGCCATGAATTGTTAACTTCCTGATAGAGGGGATCCATATTCTCAAAGGAGAAATGCTGGGGTAAGTGTTTCTCCATGATGATTTGTCCATATAGCCACCTTCCCCACTACTTCAAAGTCTCCTGTAAAGGGATTCATAAACTAGTGGAAAGATTTGAAAGGTGTTAGTGGAAATTCAGTGTTATATATCCTTGGAATTTTCATGAGGAAAGAGGCGGTGGGAAATAAGGGGCCTCAATGGACACTCTTTGTAGAAGATTCTGGACTATTATCCAGGCATACTTATCTGAGAATGGGGACTCACATTGACAATTGTCCTAGAAAACTACAATTATTACAGTAAATAAATGCTATTTTGATGTAAGTAATGGGATCAGGAATATAAGTAGGGTGTAAATTAATGTGCAGTGCAACAAGGAAATATTTTCTTTTCTTCCTATTCACAAGACACACATCTTCATCAGAGGAATACAGTGTAACCTCTTTGGACCTAAGCTGATAGCCAAAGTTAGGTGTCATACAGGTTGTTTCTATTAGGAGGTGAAATGAAGAGATTTGTTTGATGCAAGTCTGTTTAATTACAAAAAGTTCACATATGGTTCTATTTCCCTGAACATGGTAGAAATAAAACAATAGGATATAGTTTCGTTGTTCACAGCTCCAAACCTCTTTCAGCCAGCATTCGGTCCAAAAGCACAGCACTCTCTCTAGGCTTGTTTCTCATGGCCACACTGAGTGCTTCTCTGGGTGCATTTGGAGTGTCTTTGCTCCTTCTCTGTCTGGTTCTATGGTGTTTATATCCCTTCTCCCAAACACACATACTGACGCATAGCTACAATCAAAATCAATCTCCCACCCCATGTTACATTCAGCCCACAGTGAAGCCCCTCTACCTACATAATTCAGAATCTTTAGCTAATCAAAGGTGTATTCAATAGTGCGTTCATTTAGCCTGAATGGAAGGCAGCTGTTATGCCCACCAACTCCAATGAGTTTTCTCCCAACCCCCAACATAACTATAGGGTAAGACTGCATAGGCAAAAACATTAAGGTCATTCAAGTGGCAATTAGATATAGACCTTAGATATAGTTTTTAAAAAGCTCGGTATCACTGTTCAGTATCCGTTTGCTGTTTTTGGAATTGCTGAAGTTTCCTGTTGATCTTATTATGTCTCATATCTTTAAACAGAGTTAATATCTGGTCAATAAAATAATTTTTGAGTCCTAAAAGTGATTTACTATCTTAGTGCAAGCATACAGGCTCCTGCTGTTCAGTAGACAACTCTATAAAAACCTTGCTTAGTTAGTTTGCTTACAAGTATGGTTGCAGTTGTATGAACATTTAATTTATTTAAAGTATGATTCTGTTATTTAGCTTGAAGAAAAGCAAAACAAGGTATTTACTTCTCCATGTGTTTTGTCATTGTTTTATATCCACTGACATTGCAAGCTACTTAATTTCATTTAACTCATGAAATTAACTTTTCTAAGCACATTAAATCACAATCACCACTAGGTTTTGTCAAGAAAATTTGTTGTAGCATGTGGATCCAAATTCATCTCCGGTTTAACCATTGAATTCAGTGTAAAATCAGGTTCCATGGATTTCTCTATATGGGAAATATGCTGCTTTGTTAACCAGAGAAAAGACACATGTACTATATGTGTTTGTTAAAAGTTTGACTCATCATAGTATGACCACATTAAGCAGTGACATAAAAGATGATGTAAGTTATGCACTGATAAACTGGTGTGAGTGAGGATACATTGCTGTCAGCTGCTGTAAATTGGTTTAATTTACACACCAAGGCAGCAAAAGGAAGTAGTGTAGCAGTATAAAAAATAATGGGGCAGCACACCGGAGATAAACTTTAATCGGTGCCCCAGTTTCTGTTCTAGACTTCTAAAAGCTTTTCACACGAAGCAGCAGGAGCCTGGCAGCCTGACAAGCTGTGAGGTCAGGTGAAAAAGCTCAATCATCATTTCATACTTTCTCTGCTGGGAATGTAAAGTTTTAAACACAGTGAATATGATTGTTTCACTAATTCCCTGGGCAGCTTCACTCTCAAGACCTTCAGCAACTGTCATCTGCTCTAAATCCTAAACAGGCACCTTCTGCCTCCCACTGCCTGGCTCTTCTTCTCAGCCCACTCCAGGTTTCTTCTGTTCACTTACGTTGTGCATACTTATGTTGTTCTATTTATAATGTTTTAAACATATAATTGTTATACTTGCTGAAATTATACATAAAAAATGTGTCTAAAATGTATGTGTTCAGAAGTCAAAACCTGCATAGGGTAGTGGAGAGGGGGCCGCAGTGAACTAGAAGATGGGAAGGCAGGGGCTAAGGGGGCTGCAGGCAGGATAGTTGAGCAGCTTACATTTTTCATGTTGTAGGAGATGCACAGGAGGGGAGCTCTTCTCCTGCATGCTTTTAAAAAAAGCAACTCCCTTCCTGTGAACTTCCTCAAGGTCTAGAGACAAGCTGCAGGCATGGCGCTTGCTTATGGCTCAGTGACTGAAATGCTTGCTCAAATAACTGATTGAGCTATAAGTTGGTTTTTTTTATGAAGAAGACTTTCTGTCCAATCCCTTAAGGTGGCTTATCTTGAAAAAATACATTGCACAATGCATTCTCTGTTTAAAAAATAATGCAAAATGTATTGCATTCCATGAAGTTCAACGTAAAACACATTTGACATCAAATTAACTTTACAAATAATATTAGATGACAAACATTGCAGAAATTGACAGAAATGGTAATGAATGAGAGTTCATAAGTCAAATGTCTGCATATTAATAACTGTTGAAAATGGTCAGTTTCATTTGCACATGATGATAAAATCTAAGAGTCTCAGTATTTAACTATCACATTTCAGAAATTTATTTGCCAGAGGTATTCTAAAAAGAATTAGGCTTATCTAAACATTTTCAAAAATGAGTTATTTTAAAATGTTTATATCCTATAGCTTAATTAGCAGGTTTATATGTAAGTGTTGCATGGGTGTCTGGAACTCAATAAGTACCAACAGCTGGCTGATGGGAACTGTGTGGTGTTTGACCACATTGTGGTCCCTGGCAGACTGATGTGCAGAAGAGTACAAAGCAGGGGGACACTCCATTAGCCTGTTAAGTGGCTCCAAAAGAGACAGTGCTGTTAGAGCAAAATGAGAAACAGATTCATAAAGGAAAGGGTTTGGGGCTGAAGAGGTGGAAGGAATGGTAGCTTTTCACATTGGGCTAAAATTGCAAAGTTTAATGAGAATCCCAGCTTTCAGCATACAATAAATATTTAAGGGATTTTTCATAGTTGTAATTAATACTACAAGGAGTAGTATTCAGGATTATCCAGTCAGGATTATTTTTATTAGTTATTTGCACCACTTATGTCAGCCATGTTACCCATAAAGAGTACTTGTGTAATGTTTGTTTTTGAAACCTCTTTGTAGATCCCTCAGGCACACTCTGTGCAGATAATCCCAACGGAGACAATTGCAGCAAGGGACAATGGGCAATAAAGAAGATTGTATTAGAAATCTTTTCTGACAAAGTGTTCAGGAGGTGATTGAAGACAACAGGAACCTGCCTAGGGCTCCTAATTCAGAACAACACATACCAGTTCTCTGTATTTTCCATGGGAGTTTGTCCATGAAGGGGGGAAAAATGCCTCCCTCTCCCCCCCCCGCTGAAAAGAAAGGCTGTGGGAAATTAAACAAAAGATAAATGATTGAAACAAAATATATGTCTTAATATAAATATGCAAAACAAAAAATCTGTTAGATTAACATTATTAAGATTGTAAATTCAACAACTCAAAAATTAGGAAATGCCAGAATTGAGGTTGCTGGGCCAGGGCAGATAACAAATATTACCACACAAATGAGTGAAATTTAAATGTTCCTTTATTGGAGTTATGGAGCTCTATGTTCACACTGATATGAACTCTTAACCTCTATTCCCTAACTTTGTGGCTCCTTATTTGCCTCCCTATTTACCAAGCACTAAGGAACACACTTTCAAAGGCTTTGCTTCAGGCCAAGTTACTGGAGCTATTAACCCTTTACATTACAGTGTAAATGCCACCACGCTGTTCCACTAAATACACCTGTCCTGTCCTAAGGAGATCATTCCAGTCCTTGATCTGTCTCTTGAGATTGCCAACGGGCGTACCAATAAGTGTTAATTTTACTGTGTTTTTTTTTAATGAAGCAGAACATAAGAAATTTGTAAGTGTGGAACTAAGCGGGTTATAGCTGCTGAGAAGGCAGTCACGGTTGGCGTGGGGTCAGGATGCCCATGGACTAACATTGGAGACATTGAGCCAATGGGTTTAGAGGCATTCATGCGTTAGTTGGGGTCACAACTCTAAATTCAGCACTGCCCACCTCATAGGAAATCCCACACCTTGAATTACGTAGAGTTTTTTAGCTGTCATTTGGTGTTTTCCCTAAAGGGCATGATTTAGCCCCAAATTCAGTTACTGCTGATGTGCCCAGATTCAAACTGGAGACTTACAGATGATAGACTGACTGTTTACCATAACTTACATTTGTAATCGTATGTGGCCAGTGCTTCAAGAATCCTGGAATCATGAATTAGTCTTCATGTGAGCTGAATGAAGAAAAATCCTGATTTGCTTAATCTCATTTTATAGATACAGTGAGTTTTATTTACAGAACCTCTGGCCAGCAACTTGAAATACCAGTAGAATAGATTATCATCAAAGAATAACAAAGTGTTACTGCGCAGAAAATTTCAAATAAACACTGGACAAACCCCCAAACATTTATTTTCAAACAAAACAGACATTTCTCTCAACTCAATGGCTTTTCTATTACAGTAAGCTGAGGTGGATATGAGTAGCACTTGGCCTTAGTTGGCTTAGTAAATAGCTGTTTTTGATTTAATGAAATATTTTTGGTCTTCAAATAATAACAAAACAACTCATTCATAATAATAATAAGTAATGATAGGTTTTCTAACAATCTCTGTGATTTCACCAAGAGTGCTTTGAGTTTCTGGAAAGCTTACATGCAATGTAGAGATTTACTTTTTTGTTTTAATCTTATTGGAACAATGAGACAAAACTTATGCAATTGCATCTGCTCTTTTAAACTATCTTACAGACTCTTTTTGACAATTCCATTTTCATGGACTATATGTGTGTCTTACGCAAATGATCCCTTCTTTGCTTGCTGATCACTGACTGTCTCTTTACTGGACATTGTATAATGTTTCCCTTTGATGTAATTGAGAGGTATCTGCTTAAAGGAAAATGTGATAAATGACAAAACTATAGAATTACTCCTGTAAAAACTGTGTTTGTACTATGTACACTTTTGCAGATATGATCATGATCATTTCTCTTTAGTAGTCCTGACATTTAAAGAATGAATTCTCTATTTATTTGAACAAGCTTGCTATTGGTAGTCACTGTAGTCATCTTTACGTGATTCCACTATATAAATGCATCACTTCTTGTGATTAAAAGGGAAATTCAAGGCCAGATTCTCTATGCAGTTATAGTCCCTGTGTGCAACTCAGGTACTACAAAGCGGTCATATGTGGCCACAAAAGACCAGTAGAGAATTCCTCTGTCAGAGGGGTTTTCCTGCTGGAACAGGTGTGCCACAGTTATGTCCTGTGTCCCCTCCCCTGCAACGGTGGGCATGTCAAAGGAGGTAGGATGGGGTGAGGACAGAGTGTGGTGAAGCTCTGTTATACCTATTCTTCTCTGGTGTAAGGTGCATTAAGGACTCTATACCTGTAGCACAACTTGGAGCAGCCCAGCAGCAGTTCTAAACTGGGTTAAGTCTGTGGCAAGTCCTGAAAATTAGGGAGAAGTAACTATCCTCCTGCTGCCTTCTCCCAATATCTGTGAGAAGTGGCTCTCTGGCACAGAAGAGACTCTAGCACTTGGTGTTCAACAGCTCATGCTTCCATCTGTGTGGCATGGTGTGGTGACTCAATATTAGTCTAGTGGAAGTATACCGTCATGTGGCTGCTGAATTTTTCTTACCCCTCTTCTCAAGCTGTTCATTGATAATTGAGTACATTTTTAAATGGAAAAAAAAAAGATGTCACATAATTGTAAGATAATACAGAAGTGTTGGAGAAATTGAGAAGAAAAAACAGAGATACCAGCCAGTCTATAAATGCTGAATTGTAATCATATTCAAAGCACAGTACTATAGTGACATATTTAGGCCCTGATTTTGCCACTTTTGCTCTTGTTAAGTAGACTCTTACTCTATTCTGTATCACTGATTTCAATGGGACCACTTATGGGGTAAAGTACTACTCACTATGAGTAAAGATGGCAAAGTCAAGCCTCTTAGGAATTAAGGCCAAAATGTTCCAACCTGGGTATCTACATTTATACTTCTAAATCCTAATTAAGGTGCCTAGACAAAAGCATCTGTTTAGTAGGGGGTTTAAACCAGGGAAGCTGTTATGCTGAACTAGCACATAAATGCATTGCAAACAGGGGTTATAGCATTACGGGTGTGCCCTCCATAATCGGCCAGAGCAGAGCTCTCTTCTTGCAGGGCATATACACCAAGCTGATTTAAGTGTTCAAGGCTCATTCAAAAAACAAGGAGAACCATAAAAAAAAGTAATTTAAAAAGAGTTAATATTGAGATTGTGAATCACAATCCTGCAATCCCTAAAACTCAATAATACACTTATTACAAAACATTGTGCACATTAAACTCCCCATAAATGTAAAAATGTATGGAAATAAACTGATATATCATTATTCTCAACTATTATTGGTTGCCGCTGCATGTGGTGGAAATTGCTGCTATTTAGTGTGTTGCTTAAACATTTGTCAAGGATGTCTAGTGTCTGGGAAAAGTGGCTCTTTTTATCTGACTGTATTTAATAAAATAAAATATAACCCTTCCTCATTCACTGTCACTGCATCCCAGTAATTCTGCCCACCACATCATAACTTTGTCCACTAATATGTGAAAAAATAAAAATAGTGGTCCTGATAAATTCAGAGGAGGTTATAAAGTCTCATTTCCTATTTTATGAGCTTAATTTCCTAATAATTTGTTCTTTGCACCTTTGTGTTTAGGGTGGGCTGGGCTGTGTAAGTCAGTTGGGGTGATAGTGAAGAATGTGATAACGGAGAAAAGGTTGGATCCAACTGCCGTTTCCACACATTTTACTATTTGGGTCCTTTTAAAAGGATGTAGAAATTTGGTGCTGAAAGTATAATATTGATTTTGATTATTAGTAGATTTCAGTGAAACACACTTATAAACTGTCATAAACATACAGCTAAGGGTAGCATAAAATCCCTCCTTTACCTGTAAGGGGTTAAAAAGCTCAAATAACCTGGTTGGCACTTGACCAAAAGAACCAATAAGGAAAGAAAATTCTTTCAAATCTGTTGGGGGAGGTTTTTGTTTGTGCTGTCTTCGTTGTTCTCTCTTGGACAGAGAGGGACCAGGGCAGAAAAAAAAATCTCCTAAAACCCTACCTAAAATAGACATCTAAAATTACAAAAATTGTAAGTAATAGCAAAAAAAATGAGTTAAATTATCATTTGTTTTAGCTTGCAAATTTTCTCTATGTTAAAAGGTAATTTTATCCCTATTTTGTAACTGGGAAGCAGAATCAGAGGGGAATCCTCTGGGTTTTAAATCTTTTTATTTTCCCTGTAAAGTTATTTTCCATCCAAATTTTGCAGGTGTGATTCTTTTACTTGTTTTTTTTTTTAATAAAATTCTTCTTTTAAGAACCTGATTGATTTTCAGTGTCCTAAAAACCAGGGATTTGGTCTGTGCTCACTTTGCTACCTAACGGTTGGTATATTATTCTCATGCCCCCCCAGGAAAGGGGGTGAAGGGGCTCGGGGGGATTTTTTGGGGGGATAGGGCTCCAAGTGGCCCCTCCCTGTATGTTTGTTTAAATCACTTGGTGGTGGCAGCAATACCGTCCGAGGACAAGGAAAGGAATGTGTACCTTGGGGAAGTTTTAACCTAACCTGGTGAAATATAAACATAGGGGGTCTTTCATGCGGGTCCCCACTTCTGTACCCAGAGTTCAGAGTGGGGAGGGAACCCTGACATGGTGGTAGCCGTGGGATTATTTTGAACCAGAAGCACAGACCTTAGGATTTTAAAAAACATTTTTTCTTTTGGCTGATTGAAAACCAGGGAGTTTTTTTTTTAAAGGACCCCCCCCCTTTTTTTTTTTTAAGCTGAGAGCAACAACAGAGTTTTTTTCTTTGCCTGGAGGTAGAGAAGTTAAGTTACGGCAAGGAAATTCACAAGCTCTTTCTTTCTTTCTTTCTTTCTTTCTTTCTTTCTAGCTCTTGGGTTAGGCTAGGCTAAGTGCAGGAAAGCTAGGATGGTGAAAAGTGAGGTCCAAAAGAAACTAGAATTAGCCAAATTTGAAGCTGAAGAGAGACAAAAAAATAAACCCCCAAACATAAAAGACAGATGGCCTTAAAGCACTTAAAGTTGGAAGAGAAGAAGAAAAAAACATGCAAAACACTTGGAGATGAAAATGGAGGCGAAACTCTTGGATATAGAGTTAAAGCTGAAGCGCTTAGATCTGGAAAGGGCTAAGCTGGGTCTACCAGATAACCCTAACAATCCTTCTCCAGGTACTGCTCCCCATTCCAAAAAATTCCCAACCTACAAGGTAGGCAATAATACAAAGGCCTTAGAAAATTTCAAAAGGGCCTGCCTTGGGTACAGCATCTCTACAAACCAGTATATGGTGAAGCTGAGGCCACAGCTCAGTGAACCCTTAGCAGAGGTGGCAGCTGAAAAGCCTAAGGAACACATAAACAGCTACAAACTTTTTTTAAAAAGGCCAGAATTAGAATTGCTAACACCCAAGCATGCCCGTCGGTGGTTCAAAGCCCTAAGGTGGAAACCAGACATGGCATTTTCCCAACACACCTACCACATTGTAAAAAATTGGGATGCCTGAATATCAGAAGCAAGCGTTAAATCTCTGGAAAATCTGTCTTTCCTAATGCAAATAAAGCAGTTCTGAGAGGGTGTTCCTGAGAAAATAAAAAGGTACATCCTAGATCGGAAGCCCAAAACTGTAATCGAGGTGCGGGAAATCGGAACCAAATGGGTGGAGGTGGCGGGAAAAAAAAGTTAGTAGCAGTTGAAGCGAATATCAGAAGGGGCAACCTGAAACAACACCCTACCACCGGGGGCAGCCCAAGGCCCCACCTACATCCCATCCCAACCTCCCGCCCCCCAAACACCTTATCATCCCACCACATCAGTCTCCAGCAACCCACCTCGCCCCAGGGACCAGTCAGCTGGGTGATGTTTTAAATGTAATGAGCTGGGGCCTGTGAAGGCCAACTGCCCCAAGAACCCAAACAAATTGCAGTTCATTACACCAAAATCACACCAAAGGTCCCCAGGCTCAGATGCCTCCCAAATACCCTCAGAGCAAAGGAAAACTGTGAGTGTGGGCGGGAAAAAGCTTACTGCATGGAGGGACACTGAAGCACAGGTGTCAGCTATCCACCAATCCTTAGTGAACCCCAAATACATTAGCCCAAAGGCCCAAGTGACAATTCAACCCTTCATGTCAAACTCTTTAAACTTGCCTACAGCCAAGTTGCCTGTCCAGTACAAGGGTTGGTCAGGAATGTGGACTTTTGCAGTCTATGATAATTATTCCATTCCCATGCTGCTGGGGAAAGACTTGGCCAACCATGTGAAGCTAGCCAAAAGGGTGGAAATGGTCACCTGCAGCCAGGCTAAACAAGCCTTCACACCTATCCCTGTACCTGAGCCTTCTACCAGGGCCCTGTCTGTGCTACCAGAGCCCCAAACAGGTGGTAGAACCGAATCCCCTGCCAATGACTGCAATAGCTGTAGTGGATCCAGTCCCAGAGACCCAACCAGAACCAGCAGCAGCACTGAATCCAGTGCTTGCAAACCCATCTACAACTCCAACGCCAGAGGACACCACCGAGCCTGCACTGGCAGCAGCAGATAAACCTATGCAAAAGGCTCAGCTGGAACCTAAAATACAACATAGTGCACCAGCGGAGAGCGGTTCACAATCAACAAAAACAGCCCCATCACCTACATCACTTCCAGAGGGACCAAGCCCAAGTCCACAATCCAGTGAGAAACTGATGTCTCCAGCATCAAGGAAACAGTTCCAGGCTAAGCGGGAAGCAGATGAAAGCCTTCAGGGAGCTTGGACAGCAGCACGGAGCAACCCACCGCCTCTCAGCATTTCTACTCAATCCCGGTTTATTGTAAAAAGAGGACTTTTATACAAAAAAAACTCTTTCTGGTGGGCATCAGGAAAACTGGCATCCTCAAAGACAGTTGGCAGTTCCAACTAAGTACCGGATAAAGCTCTTATGCTTAGCCCACAGTAATCCTAGTGACCATGCTGGGGTAAATAGGACTAAAAACCCTTTGGAAAAATCCTTCCACTGGGAAGGAATGGGCAAGAACATTTCTACTTATGTCCGGTCTTGTAAGGTGTGCTAAAGAGTGAAAAAACACCAAGACCAGGTCAAAGCCCCTCTTCAGTCACTCTCCATAATTAAGGTTCCATTTCAGCAAGTAGCTGTAAATATTCTGAGTCCTTTTCCAAAAAAGACACCCAAAGGAAAGCAGTACATACTGACTTGCATAAATTTTGCCACCCGATGGCCGAAAGCAGTAGCTCTAAGCAACACCAGGGCTAAAAATGTGTGTCAGGCATTGACAAACATTTTTCCAGGGTAGGTTAACCCTCCGACATTGTTACGGATTTGGGAACTAATTTCCTGGCAGGGACCATAAAAAGCTTTTGGGAAGCTCATGGGGTAAACCACTTGGTTGCCACCCCTTAGCACCATCAAACAAATGGCCTGGTAAAAAAAAGTTTATGAAACTTTGGGGGCCATGATATGTAAATTCATAAATAAGCACTCCAATAATTGGGACTTAATGTTGCAGCAGTTGCTCTTTGCCTACAGGACTGTATCACATCCCAGTTTAGGGTTTTCACCATTTAAACTTGTGTATGGCCGTGAGGTTAAGGGGCCATTACTGTTGGTGAAGCAGCAATGGGAGGGGTTTACGCCTTCTCCAGGAACTAACATTCTAAACAACCTGCAAAACACCCTCCAAAACTCTTTAGCCCTAGCTAAAGAAAATCCAAAAGATGCTCAAAAAGAGCAAAAGGCCTGGTATAATAAACATGCCAAAAAGCGTTCTTTCGAAGTAGGGAACCAGGTCATGGTCTTGAAGGTGCTCCAGGCCCATAAAATAAAAGTGTCATAAAACAGGCCATTTACAGTCCAAGAGTGCCTGGGAGCTGTTAACTATCTCATAGCATCCCCCACCTCAAACCTAAAGCCTAAAGTGTACCATGTTAATTCTCTAAAGCCCTTTTATTCCAAAAAATTAAAAGTTTGTCTGTTTACAGCCCAGGGAGAAAATAACACTAAGTGGCCTTAAGGTGTTACTACTGTCATTGTAAGTAATAGCAAAAAAAAAAAGTGTTAAATTATCTTTTGTTTTAGCTTGCAAATTTTCCCTATGCTAAAAGGTAATTTTGTTCCTGTTTTGTAACTAAAAAGCAAAATAAAAAAAAAATCCTCTGGGTTTTAAATCTTTTTATTTATCCTGTAAAGTTATCTTCCATCCTAATTTTGCAGGTGTAATTCTTTTATTTTTTTTAAATAAAATTCTTCTTTTAAGAACCTGATTGATTTTCAGTGTCCTAAAAAACAAAAATTTGGTCTGTGCTCACTTTGCTAACCTAATGGTTGGTATATTATTCTCAAACACCCCCCCCCAGGGGGTAAAGGGACTTGGGGGAATATTTGGGGGGTGGGGAATAGGACTCCAAGTGGCCTCTCCCTAAATGTTTGTTTAAATCACTTGGTGGTGGCAGCAATACCGTCCAAAAACAAACGAACAAAAAATTTGTGCCTTAAAAAAGTTTTAACCTAAGCTGGTAAAACATGAGCTTAGGGGGGTCTTTCATACGGGTCCCCACCTGTACCCCAAGTTCAAAGTAAAAAAAAAAAGCCAACATAAACTTAACTCTTTTTCAAATCAAATGTTCTGTTTAGGAATGACTACTACTATTTATATAGTGCCCAAAGTATACTAGTTTCTTGATAGAGTACAGGACGTAGGCCCTGATCCTGCAACAATTATGGATATACTTAACTTTTCTCCTGTCAGTAGCCTTACTGATTAAGCATGTGCATAAGTGTTTGCAGGATCAGGACCTTAGTTTGTATTCCTGAATCAGCAACTGACTTACTGGTGGTTTTGGAAAATCATATAAACTCCCTCCATACACTTACCTCAGTTTACCCAACATAAAAATAGACATAAATATTTACTTTATGGGAACATTATTATGATTTGTATTTATGGTTTGTAAAAAAAAATTGAGACCTCGGCATGAAGACATTGTCTAAGTGAAGAGCATTATTATAATTAACAAACATATACTGTACACTGAAAAGTCCATTGCAAAAGAGGGATACAGGATGACACGGGGAAAAAAGGCAGTAAAGCAAAATCACAATGTTTCTCAGTATTTTTTGCTCAGATTCCTCCATTCAAACTGTTTCAGGCAATTTTTTTTTTTTATGGCACTCACAGGTAATAGTGAATATATCATTTCTAGCTCATCTGTAGTGTGAATTTAATCAGTCTTTTTATACATTGGTTTGATATTTACTCCTATTATGAATTAATAATTTGTATCTTTCTACAACTTTTATTCTATTCTTTTTTTTCTTTTGTTTCTCCCTTTACTCTCAAAGGAGCTGGTGGTTGGTCTCCTCTTGTGTCCAACAAATATCAGTGGCTCCAGATTGATCTTGGTGAGAGAACTGAGATCACTGCGGTTGCTACCCAAGGTGGATATGGGAGTTCGGACTGGGTAACAAGCTACCTCCTGATGTTCAGTGACAGTGGAAGGAACTGGAAACAATATCATCAAGAAGAAATCATTTGGGTATGTTTCTTTAATGATAGGCACTGAGTTTCAGTGGATAAGTTGGAGCATGTGCAATAGATATAGAACAATGGAATTTAAAGAATTACTTTGAAAGGACTATCCAAATAAATACATCTCTACCTCGATATAACGCTGTCCTCAGGAGCCAAAAAATCTTACCGCGTTATAGGTGAAACCGCGTTATATCGAACTTGCTTTGATCCGCCAGAGTGCGCAGCCCCACCCCCCCGGAGCACTGCTTTACCGCGTTATATCAGAATTCGTCTTATATCGGGTCACGTTATATCGGGGTAGAGGTGTAGCTAAAGATAACTCTTAATTTTACTTTCTACAAGATAATTTTTGTTTAAATTCACATTATTCCATTAAAAAGTCTAGAGGGTGTGATCTGAGGAATAAAAAGGTAATGCACAATCCTTTTTGTTTTGCTATGTACAGTGGAGTGGTGGTTTTTCTTCACTGTCACTTTTATTGTATTAAAGTAGTTAAAATATTTTACTGTTCTTATTTCTTATTTCATATGGTCTAAGATTTAAAAAAACAAAAACAAATGGAAACCATGGCTTTCTAAAAAAAAGTGCAAGCACAAGAACTTTTGGTGGTAATATCTATTGAATCCTGTTTCAGATGTTTTGAGCCCTAACCCCCTAGAAAACCATCCTAAAAGGTGCTCAGCCCCTCCACTCCCACCAACTTCAATGATAGTGGAGGATGCTCAGCACCTGAGAGGTGATTCTAGAGTCAATGTTACGCATGCATTTTTGTAATATTTGACAAAGGGGGGAACTTTTCTTGATCCTCAGTGGCTATCAATTTGTGCAATGAAGCAAGAATATTGATACTCCTTGTACTGCAATTGTATCCTGCCTAGTGTAACGCCTATCCTCTTCTTATACATGTACATGTTTGATTCATTTTTCAATTTCCTAAGCTTTTCATTTCAATAATTTCTTACTACAGGGAGTGTCAAGGGTTAATTAAACATTGTGTTAAAATGTATTTCATTTTATACATTTTAATTTTTGTTGACTTTTGATTTTAAGTGCTCTATTCATTCTATTATTGCCAAGGCCTTGTGTATGGTATAATGTGATTGTGCAGTGGCGTAAGTTGCTGCATAATTATCTTTTTTGAATTTGCTACATACTTGGGCCCCAGCATGTGTTTTCATAAAAAGAAAACAAATATATATTCTAGTCTCTATGTTCACAAGGGGGGGAGATTTAATGGTAAATGAGCACAAAGTGCTACAGTATTGTCTTCTGGAGTCTGTGGACAGACTGAAACAATAAATCTGAGAGGTGTAAACTGCCTGGACACTACAATGAGGTGTTGATTCTGAAACCTGACAGGGCTACTTTAAATGTCAGTGATGGTAACTATTTTACTGGAGGTCATTATAACTGAAACATCAAACTCTTTTCCATGGTTGTTAAGTGCAGTTGTTAATTGTTGCTGTGGTGGAGAAGGAAGACATCAATTCCCATTCCTCAAACTTAGTCATAAGGGACACTCAACTGATTGTAATGTGCTGGTTGGAGGCAGGGTTTGAGGGAGTAGTGATTCAGAACTCAGGAACACTTTTTTTTTTCAATACCCTTCTTTCTTTATATGCTTTATTTCTAGACGAACTTTTACTTTTCTCTTCTCCAAACTAAGTAACATAATTCTGATCTTTATATGTAAGCTCTTATACCTCGAATTATTGTGTAGTTCTTCTCTTGACCTTTTAGAGTTCTATTATGACTTTTCTCAGATGAAGAGACCAACTTTAAATGCAGGATTCAAGTTAAGCTCATCACATCAATTTATAATTTCATTATATTTTCTGTCCTCTGAAAACCATTGATCCCCTTCTAAAATCATTGGAACTTCTCATCTGAGAAAGGAGAACAGGTTGTGTGATTCCTTATTTCGTTTTGGACTACCACTGTGCATTGGGCAAACAGCTTCATTGGGATTTTCATGGTGATTCCTAGAGTTTTTGCTTTGTTTCCCACACACTCCTCCCCTGAGAGTTTATAAGTAAATCAGAACTCATCAGTGTGTGCAAACAGTTTGCAGTACATTGTCCCTTTTAATATGTATTACCCTGCATTGTATTTCATTACAGCTCCCATCAAGTTGCCCAATTGTCCTATGTTTGTTGAGTCTTTCTGGGATTTGTGAAAATTCTTTCTAATCTTGAATAACAAATATGTTTATTCCTTCAGTAGAATTTAATGTCTCACTATCTGGTTCCTTTTAAGTGTTATTTATTAATATCAAATAGCCACTATTGAGTCTAAATTGAACTGTAAAGCAACTGATATTGGGGCTGGGATGGAGACTCTGCATCCTGGTGACAAGTCCCAGAGCTGTTGTGCCTTAGACATGCACAATACTTGCAGGGGAGAGCAAAGGGCATATGGCCTTGGGAACACCCTTTGAAAGGGTACAGCATTGTTTCTCCAGCGAAGGGCCTCATCTGACAAGGGACTCCTCCCCCCATCTCCATCCATTTTTAGCAGACTATCACCGCTGACGAGCTAAGCATCTGGAGTTATGGTTGTTGAGCGCAAGAACTAGGATTGTGCTCTCAGCGCTACTGCTGACTTGCTTGTGGGTATGTGTCCCCTTTGTCCACCCATACAGGGCTGGGGACAGTCTGGCCCTTGATCTCTTCCTATTCTGTCAGCTGACTACTTAAACATATTCCCTACTTGCTATCTCTTGGTCCATGAAAAGACTTTACCTGTCATTTTTGCATTCTGTTTACTCTTAAAGATTCTGTAATAAAAGCTTTTTGGAAAGACTAGAGAGTATAGCTAACAGTTCTGTTCTCTTATGTTTTATTAACTCTTTCAAGGCATTCTGATATGTCAGTCACAATTTCCCTTTGCACAACATGGGCAGATTTTCTCTGTTGTACTTTATTTTCTCAACTATATTTCTTGGTACCGAAATAAGACTTGCCTATCTCTGTAATGCCTAGGATCAATCTTAACATCTTTTTTTGAAACTTGGTACAATTCTAACTAGCCTGCAATGCTCTAATGAAGCAGCTCTTATTAATAATAAAATACATATTCTGATAAGACTTTTACCTTTTATAAAGAGTTCATTTAATCTTTGGAAGAGATTAAATCTGTTCAAATTAATGTTAGATGTTCCTTTATATTACTTTACACAGTTAATGCATTTGAACAGTGGAAACTATATGTCTTTCAAAACACTCTTCAACCTGCTTGCATCTTCCTATTTTTTAGGATATAATTACAGACACAATGGGGCCCATTTTCTCTGTATAGTGATCTGTGTTGCAAATCTGAGTACATGCACATTTAAGTTCTAGCTTTGTGCCCTAGAAAGATAAACATCTTTTCTATCTTATTTTTCCAAACAACTGCAACAGATGCGGGGGAGAAAGGCATAGTACACAAGTGACATGGCCCACTGAAGGATGCATCACTATGCCATGCAGTCGATTTGGAGGGGAAAAAATTGCAATTATTTTCCAATTACAGCTAGCCTGTTTCCTTTTCTGATATATGATGTGAGAAATGTCCACAATTCCAAAATTCATTGTTTTTCAAGGACATGACACTTTATCCATTACAAAGCTTTGATCTAGGTGCCATTAATATTTATTAAACTATCTTTTCAAATATAAGCCTAAAGCAGAGAAGTGACATCAGAAATTACCAGGGTTCAGCATTCAGATTTTTACACATAGAGAAATCACAAATAGCAAGCTCTGTCTTGAAAATGCAGTGGAAGACACAGTTTGAAAATGCCTCTTAAAACAATGTAAAAATATTTTTTCTGATAAATTCGGGGGCCTGTTTTCCACATGCTGTTTTCCTTTATTCTTTTTCCTGGCTCATGTTATAACTGGAAGTATCACTCCCTGACTTCTGATCCTCACTCCAGCCTCCTTGAAGTCTAATTCCAGGGACCTCCCCAAGGTGAGGGGAGGGGAGTTCCATGGCCTCCACTGCCAGCCTCCAGTTGGAATAACTTTTCAATAGATTTCCTGTCAGTCTGGTGGTGGGGACTATGTATGTGGCATAGATATTTCTCCAGTCCCAGCCACCCTTGGGTCACCTTATGCACAGATTTCCAGCCTTCGTGGGTCCAGTACACAGAGTGGAGAGTCTTCAGAAATGGCAACTTTCCCATTCCTACCTTTTGCAAAGTGGGAGTTCCCCTTCATGTGGCTCAGCAGGACAGCCTGCCATTGTGAATTTTTAATAGATCTCTTTTTTGAAGTATCTACATTTGCAATGGCTTGCATATCAGGTGTTTGGGTGATATTTTGGCTTGTTTTTCAAGAGACCAGAAACAGGCTGATTCAAATTAACTTTGCATAATTCATTTATGCATAATAACTAAACTGCAACCAACCTCAGTGTCTCCATAGCATTCTCAAGAAGAAAACATATTCAGGCTCTATCAGTTTGTATGTCTCATGCATAACATATAAAATGTACCTGTCTTAGCAGTAATCTTTGTAATTTATCTTTCAGTAAGTTTAGAGAGTATGTTTAAAATGCTACAGAATGAACCCTTATGGTTTAAAACATCTGCCTTTTTATGTTTAAAAAAACCCAGCATGAAAGGCAAGAAAATGTACTTAATATGTTCTAATTTAGCATATAAATTGCTAAGCTCAATATAGCCTGAACTAGTGTTTATCATAGCAAGGACATTGCTATCTTAAATAAAACAAAACAAAAAATCCCTATAACCTTTTGCACAGAATATGTGTTTTTAACAAATAACTACAACAAAAAATCCTAAATAGATGCCCTTTGTCACAGATCTACTATGTGTTGACAATTGATTGTTTTGCTTTTAATGAGCTCATGTTTTTAGCTCTTCTTTGACTATGCCTGTTTTCCATAGCAAGAATAGCAGTCGCAACACTGACACCATCATCTACTCTCCCCCCCTGCAAAAAACAAACACCCTGTAGCAAAGAGACAATTCAACCAACCAACAAAAGAAAAAGAACAAACTAAGTAGTTTGTAGTTGAAAAAGTAGATCCAGAGACTCCATTAAGTCCACTAGAGACTTTGTTACTGATACTGATATTATGTGGAAAGGGGTCAGATACTGTGGTGCTGAGTGTCAGTGTAAAGCCTAAAGCTATGTAAATAGATTAGAAATGCTCCCGTTCCTGCTCCAGTCAGTGGGACTTTTAAAACTGAATTAAGCGACAGCAGGATCAGGCCCTAGATGCTTTAATGTAACCTGAAACATGTATTATGTGGCCACACAGGAGACTGAAAAAAGTGGTTTCTTAAAGGAAGTAGATGGCTGATGGAAACTGAAAGAAAACCTGAAGATTAATAAAGCTTTGTATTTAAAGGCTTTTGCCTTCAAAAAAGTCTCCACTGCATTTTATTATTGAGCTGAATTTAGAAATAAATTTTTTTAAAGTAAAAATAATAATACTAGATGGAGGTTTTGTAAGCTTATTACATTTCCCTTTTATTTTTACTTAGCAGTTTATTAATAATATTGCAGAAGATAGCCTCTTTATTTAGTCATTGTCACAATTTGCATAAAAGCAGAAACAAATAAATGATCACAACATTTTATATATAATAAAATATAGGCTCTTTTCCTGCCCTTAATATAGCATATGTTCATTCCTTTGCTGATTCAGAGGTGAAGCGGGTATCATCATCTGTTTAAAACTCTCCAAGTTGGGACCAAGCTAGAATATCAAATCCCATCTGAGATACAAATGACCAACACCTGCCAGTGGAGAAGTGTTGGCTAATGAAGTTTGTGCTGTACTCAGATAGCTGTAACATATGCTTAGTCTGTTTTTTCACTTGGAATGACGAGGAGAGCAGAGCCAGGTGAATAATTCATTACAAATAATTTATTCAATGAATTTTTGCATCTTTTTCTATTTGTGAATTGTCCGTGAGCAGACTGTGATTTATGCAAGTGAATCCATCATTTTAAAAGTATTTGCAGGACAATACTTTTTGCAAATACTTCTAGCTCTCCATTCATAAACAGTTTGTTGCAGGTGTTCAGTATCTGAGTTGTTTTGATTGGCTGTATAGATCACAATGGTATATTTCTGTTCCCTGATTAGATTAGTGTTAATGCTCGCAATAGCAAGTTTGAAATTCACTATACACCAATGTTCTGCAATAATGTCTTTGTGATGGGGTGTTCACCCCACACCAGCCTGGAAGGGGTTAATGATGCTGTGAAGGGGCCAATTACCCAGTAGGCCTTATTCTGAGGGGAATAAGATGGCCTAAGTAATCCCCTGAATGATGTCAGGACCAAGCTGAGAAGGAACAGGCAGGACTGGGATAAAACCAGGAAGCTGGCAACAGAAAGGGGCTGCAGGGAAGTAGTCTATAGTCATTCCCTCGGAGGAGGGCGTTTTAGTTCCCACACCCAGAGAGGCAGGGGAAGCAAGAAGCTGGAGGAAGGAGG
The DNA here is from genome assembly GCF_002925995.2 of Terrapene triunguis. Classification (NCBI taxonomy): domain Eukaryota; kingdom Metazoa; phylum Chordata; order Testudines; family Emydidae; genus Terrapene; species Terrapene triunguis. Next base: position 22,762,332 of record NW_020664464.1, on the reverse strand, counting down.
CCAGGGAAAGAGCAACAAGGTGTGAGGGAAAACAGACCACAATTACCCAGTGTAGCAGGGTGGCTACCCACTCCAGCCCTGACAGGGTTAAAACCAGCTCTGGGAGAGGGCTGTAGGGCTGGGAGAACAAACCAGTCTGAGTGGGAAGTAGGCTCAGCTGGGGCCACGCCTCAATGAGGGCCCAGCTGGCCCTATAAAGGCTTGAGCAAGGAGCTCAAGCAGATAGTCTCTCTCTGCATTCAGAGAGAGAAGGGCCTGGCTGCAGGGAGCTTAACCAAGTGCCTAGAGTGGAGCAGGGCTGGGGAAGGGCCAAGGGAGCCCGGGAGCTCTGGCCTAGGAAAGCCCCAGGCTGCAGGCCTAGAATAAGGCCAATGGGGCACTTGGGTTGCAGGAGGAAACCCACGGGTAGGCAAGGTAGAGGCAGCAGGTCCAAACCCCCCTTGCTTGTGATGAGTGGCTGATACACTGCAGTCTGCCCCAGTGAGTGGGGGCTAAGCGGTGACTGGCAGTAGCCAAGACTGTGGCGAGGTGGGGATAGGGGCTGGGGGTTCCCCTGGGCGGGGAGACCCTGAGATTGGGGGTTACTGCCAGATTGGCAGCACCCAGAGAAAGGGGCACCGGGGTCCTGGGAGGGACACGGTACCAGCGGTAAGGCGGATCACGAGCCTGCAGAGGGTGCTCTGATGGCTGGAGAGCTAATTCTCAACAGAGACTAGCAGGAGGTGCCACAGGGGTGAGTCCTGCATGCTTACACACAGCTAAAGGGTCCCTGGACTGGAATCCAGAATAGTGGGCAGGCCTGGGTTCCCCTACTAGACACTGGGGAAGTGGTACAATTAGGGCAGGGCATGAGAAGGCTGCCTGAGACTGTTAGTAGAGAAAGACTTTGATACCCTGGAAGGGGAAGACTAAAATGACCTGGCCGGAAGGCCAAGACACGAAGAAAGAGTACCCTGAGTCACAGGGAGCAAGAGAGAGAGGGCAGGGCATGCAGTGAGCAGCAGAAGGGGGTGTCAGAACTGACCAGACATGGCAAAAAGGAGGCACCCCTAGAGGTGAGTAGAGCACCCTGTGACAATCTTGAATACTTTGGTGAATATTTCAGCCAGTAACCTTGTTCGTAAAAATGTTCATGGAAAGGAAACAAAAAAAGTAGACATGACAAAACTCAAATTGTTTTTAAAACCTGGACAAATATAAGCTTCTTTTGTAGCATTCACTTTGTTCCAGAGGAAAATAACTTGATGCATATTTATACCTATTAAATCTCCTTGGTTGGCCAAGAAACTCCTGATTTCAAGTGTCTACTCTTTAGCTCCTTGAGCAGCTGATTCATTTCCCTAATTGGGAGAGAAACAGTGCTGGGTGGTAGGGGGGAGGTAAGGTGATATAGGCCACATCTCTTTGGTTATGGGGTAAAATTTACTAAGGTACCTAAGAGATTTAGACACGCAAGCCCCATTGACTTTAATGTGACTTAAATAACTTGAGCACTCTTGACAATTTTATGCACAGTCCACTCCAGGGACCTCACTGTAGTAGGACTCTAACCTTATAGATATTGCCTAGAGCATAGCCCCATCCTGCCCATGACCAGAAGGAAATGGTTAAAGTGATGTGGACAGTGTGGTATAGGGTATTGTCTTGTCCATGTCTCAGTGGCTGTAGGCAGTTTGGGGGGAGAGAGGTTTATTTTTTTGGGGGGGAGGGGGAGATAGTGTGCTATGGAGAATACTAAAAGTAGGAGAACCTAAGAAGGGGAGAGGGCTTGAAGGGGAGGTGATGGGAAATTCAAGTCTCGGAAGCCAGAGATGGGATGCAGGATGGAGGGGAAACTCTAGCGTCAGCAATATGGAAGTGAAGGATTTGTTGGTGGGGAAACTTATGTAAAAGATGTAATGTACATTTTTATATAACATTTAACAGACATCTAATAAGTTTGATTTATCAGTCACAATGATTGATACTTTGTATAAAATAGCAGAGGTGAAAAGATGAATGCATACATCAAATTTAACCTACCCCAGCTGTAATATGGTTTGTAATATTTTTTTAAAAAACTTAACTCAAATGAAAATATTATATTGTTTATATAGATTCAGTGATTTAGTTTTAATTGAAAACCCAGATTAGGTGAGTGGTAACAGATGGATTAAAAAAAAAAGGACAGATGCAAAACATACACATTATTATATATATTTATTTACTGTAAGTGTACAGATTCTGATCATTCACATGCATGAGAACTTGTATGTGTCAAACAACTAAGGAAGCCAGATTCAAATAACAAAGAAAATATAGTGTATGTTCAAAATACACTTTGTGCCACAATTTATAGAAGTGAATGCTTTACTGGAATTAGAAGTTCATAGGTCCATTTTAGTCAATGTATATTTCCCTGTCACAGTTACTCTAAGTGATCAGAAGCACTGGGGTTCAAATCTCAATCTCTGATAAGTTATGTCGATGTTTTAATTGAGTATGTTGGCTGTGTTCCAGACAGGTTTAGAGGCTGCAGACTGAGAGGTATATTCACTTAAAGTAAAAAAAAATAAGTCTCTGAGGATCAGTATTACTGCTGATCTGAATTATTTTTCTGCCAAGAATCCAAAACATTCATGATCAACCTACCTTCTTTTTGTTTTAATTTTAATTTATTTATACATTGATGCCAATTCAGTTTGTATTTGTGTCATGTGATAGCGACAGCAACTGGCAGGTCTGTTTTCTTTTCTTGTATCCAATCAATAACTCTGTTTTCTGTTTTGAAGAATACAGTATTAATATGGACAAACAGCTATTAAAAGCAGATCTTGAATAAGAGCAGAAATTTTCTAACACACAACAATATTATAGAAACTGTTTTTGAGTTTGACTCAAACATCTCAATTATCCTTTATGATTAATGTTCCTCATTTTAGATCTTATTTTTGCCTTTGCCCTAGGGAGACTTTTTTGCTGTAAATAATTTACAATAGTATTGAATCTGGACATTTATTTTTTTGGTTATTTTATTTGTTGGATGGTTTTGACTAGAAAATAGTCACTTTTCTGAAAGTTATTTATTGTTAGAAGAAAAAGCTTCATGTCACTTGACTCTCCTGGAGTAGTAATATGCTATGTTATTCATTTTTAGATCACAGTTCCACACTTCCCAGTAGATCTTATCAGCTGTAGTAGTATGGGACTGCTGCCTCTTTTTGACTCAAGCACCTAGTCAAAGTTTGGGGTCCTGGAGATGTTCTAGTTTGAAGCAGAAATTGATGGAGTCAGGTATTTTCTTTGACGCAATCTTGTTTATTAGCAAAGAATGAACAAAGTCCGGAGTGGAAGGGCATTTTTATCTAGTGAAAAAAGCATGACACTAGTAGAGTGGAGATGAATTCTAAAAATGGTTTGTATAATGACCATCTAACTTTGAACAAGTCAGTTATCCCCTATGTACCATGCTTTTTCCAACCTTTAACATGGAGACAATATTACAGTTATTACTCACTGGGCTCTGAGAATTAAAGAAGCAGTGTTTGAAAATATTAATTTATTAGCCTCTTGTTCTCTCTTCCTCCAAGAAGCAGCACTGCACAGAGAAGAATCCTGCTGTATACAGGCTTCATTGACTTTCACAAAGCCTGGATAGTTGAGATGACGTTCTTATATGCGTATAGAGTGGGAAAGCTTGGGTGAAGTTGGTGGCGTGGAGGGATGTTTGGTAGAAGCATATTTTTCTGCAAGTGATGCAAATACAAAAATAAAAAGTAAAGAAGAAGAAAGGATACACAGACTGTGATGGGGTGTCCACCACATACATGGCAGAGCAAGTTAAATGAGGTTAATTAACCTGATAGTCTGTACTTGGGGGAGAGCCAGGTATTGAAAGGCTGATTGATGGAGCCCAGCTGAGAAGGAACAGATGGGGCTGGTAGAAAGCAGAAAGGTGCTGCTGGAGAAGTAGTCGGCAATCACTACTTGGGAGAAGGGAGGTGTATTTGAGGCTATGAAGTTAAGTAGTCTGCAGTTACTCTCTGGGAGGAGGAAGTTTGGGCTGGTAAACCCAGAGATGGGGAGCCAGAAGTTTAAGCCAAGAAGTAGGAAGTAGTCCAGGGAACTAGCAACAGGGTCTGTGAATAAGCAGACATATAATTCCTGGACTAGAACCCAGAGTAAAGGGCAGGACCAGGTTCCCCTAGCAGCCACTGGGAAAGTGGTACAGCCTAGGCAGTGAAGGGAAGACTGCCATTTTGGATGGAGAGACTTTGATTCCCTGGAAGGAGAGGGCTATGGCAACCCGGTTGAAGGGCCAAGCCCCGAAGACAGAGCACCCTGAATCACAGAAAGAGAGGCAGCAGGGCATGTAAATGAGTGACAGAAAGGGGCATTGCATGTAGAAGGAGCTAATCTCCCAAGCAGCCAGGAGAAGGCACCCTAGCGGTGAGTGTAACCAGTGATGCAGACTAGTACTGGTGATGTTAGGCTCCACTGGTGAAGATGGCTTAGACTGAAGACTAAACAGAAGGATTGGAATATATTCCCAGAGTTTCAAATCTATACAAAGCTGGCTCAATTCTTTATCCCCCAGATAGATGTATTATGTGTCATGCAGTTTACTGTGTGGATTTTTCAGACAAGATCTTAAAAACTAATGTCTTGGAAGCTGTCTGTTAAGATATATTTTTTTAAAGAGATGGTTTGGAAGACAGGTTTGTCCCATTGGCTATGTACAAAGTGTTTCCTCACTTCATTGTAGAACAGCCTATTGTATATTGATTGGCTGCTGATACTCTACCCCAGAGCCCACTTTACTTCAGTGACGCTGTTTCTATATGATATTCAGGATGAAAGGTGCTATTTAAATGTAAAATATTACAATGCACTTAATTGTGACAAGCTGAATTAAGATGACTGTTCTTTTGGAACATCTCCCAGGAAATTGATATTACCTAATAATACTAAATGGCAATTACTGCTGCTTAATCAGCACATTATTACTATAGAATAGATGTATTACTTCATAAAAATTGAATCAAAATCCCTGGCTTGTTTTGTAGATCTTCTTGAGAAACAAGCCAAATGTCAGTATGCCATGTACCTTTCTAAGTGTAAAATTCTATCAAAAGTTCCCATTTGTATCATACATTGTATTATTTGACAAAGACATTCTAATGATATAAAGAGAGAGTATATTTTAGGCAAAAGCATAAGTGGGCAGAGTTAAGACTGAAGTTTCGGTCTTAGCTGCATTTAAAAAAACAACTTTTGTGTGTTTGGCTCTTATACTTAGCACTGTATAAATATTTGTTTCTTTGAGGTGGTCTCTGCTTAATTTCACTTGTTTTTATGTGGTTATTTTATATCTCAAATAATTCTGACTCTAATCAGTCCATCTGTTAATATTTACATTAGCTTTATATATAACTGCATATATGTTTATATTCACATGACCGCTTTATTTTGCAAGTCTGTAACATTAATAATCAATAGTCTTATATGACAGATAGTTTCTTATAAAGAAAATGTGCCTCTTCCAAGTGATTATTCTTGAAATTTCTGAATGACTTTGTCTAGCAGTTTGCAGTCCCCTTCGTACTGTCACTAGATCATATTACAACTCCCCATTGCCAGAGGTGCCAGAACAATTTGTATAGTGGGGGTGCTGAGAGCCATTGAAACAAACTGTAAACCCCGTATATGATGGAAACCACGTCAAGCCAGGGGGTGCGGCAGCACCCCTAGTTCCAGCACCTATGCCTAGTGCCTCTGGTAGTGCCACATGTAGCAATATTAAGGATTTCACACTTCCTGGTCTCTTTGCAATGCAGCTTGCTTTCAGGAACATTTCTGCAACCACTTCCTTCAGTTCTCTGTCAGGTTCCTTCCAAGGTGGAGGGACTCAGGTGTCTTCATTTGACTATTTTTTCTCAAATAGATTAAATTTTCCTTTGACTCCACAAAGGTGTGGTATACAGGAGTTCTGGGAAAAGACCAATCTGTACTTCCTACTTCTAGAGACTTAGGTCAGGGCTAAAGGAATATGTATAATGTGTATAGGAATCCCACAGTTTGGGAAAAATAAGGAAACATTTCTTTAGCAGGCTGATGGTTTTTAAATAATACAGTTGTTTTAGGCTTCACAGACATTAAGAATGTTAGAAACAGCTTAGTGGGAAAAGGGCAGCAGAAACTGTCAGAGACATGTAAATATCATTCATCACATGACTATTACTATATACATATTTAGCATTTTATATAATGTAACAGTCTGAATTATTTACTGAATGCAATCAATTAACTCGGTCAAGAATGACATACATGGTAGTTTAAAAACCAGAGGAAACTGAGAATATGTGTCAACAGATGAAAATGGTTACTGATTTAAAACAAAAAAGAACGTAAACATTGAGTCTAGTTTCAGAGTGGTAACCATGTTAGTCTGTATCAGCAAAAACAATGAGGAGTCCTTGTGGCACCTTAGAGACTAACAAATTTATTTGGGCATAAGCTTTTGTGGGCTAGAACCCACTTCATCAGATTCATGGAGTGGAAAATACAGTAGCAAGTATAAATACACAGCACATGAAAAGATGGGAGTTGCCTTACCAAGTGGGAGGTCAGTCTAACAAGACAATTCAATTAATAGTAGGATACCAAGGGAGGAAAAATCACGTTTGTAGTGGTAATGAGTGGCCCATTTCAAACATCAGAGGGGTAGCCGTGTTAGTCTGAATCTGTAAAAAGCAACAGAGGGTCCTGTGGCACCTTTAAGACTAACAGAAGTATTGGGAGCATAAGCTTTCGTGGGTAAGAACCTCACTTCTTCAGATGCATTTCAAACAGTTGACAAGAAGGTGTGAGTAACAGTAGGGGGAAATGAGTATGGGGGAAATTAGGCTTTGTAATGACCCATCCACTCCCAGTCTGTATTTGATGTCCAGTTTGCAAATTAATTCTAGTTCTGCACTTTCACATTCGAGTCTGTTTTTGAAGTTTTTATTGTTGAAGAATTGCCACTTTTAGGTCTGTTGTTGAGTGACCAGGGAGATTGACGTGTTCTCCTACTGGTTTTTGAATGTTATAATTCCTGATGTCAGATTTGTGTCCATTTATTCTTTTACTGTTACTCACACCTTCTTGTCAACTGTTTGAAATGGGCCACTCTCATTACCACTACAAAAGTGATTTTTCCTCCCTTGGTATCCTATTGTTAATTGAATTGTCTCATTAGACTGATCTCCCACTTGGTAAGGCAACTCCCATCTTTTCATGTGCTGTGTATTTATACCTGCTACTGTATTTTCCACTCCATGCATCTGATGAGGTGGGTTCTAGCCCACGAAAGCTTATGCCCAAATAAATTTGTTAGTCTCTAAGGTGCCACAAGGACTCCTCATTGTTTTTATTGAGTCAAGTGTTTTTGAAGTGAGTGATGCATACAAACTGCCGAGAGGCAGCTGACAGTGTTAACACACTGTTGTCAAAGTTATGAATTCAGGAATGAAATATTGACAATTTGACAACACCTTGCTGACCTTTTAAGAAAACCAAATTGTTTTATCCATTGTTTTACCTGAGGGGACACACTCTGGCTGTATTGTGAACAATCTCACATTTCAGTGAATAATCTATGTCTATGTTCTTTATGTTAGCAGATCAACATTTTTATCCCCCTTTACCTTTCAAATTGGTTATGGAAGCTCAGATGCATCAACAGTTATGTATTATGAATTCATGTGGCCCATATCTTCGCATCTGATGATACACCATACCTTGGTGAATTACATTATTCCGAAAAAGTATAGATTTCTGGGAATGTTATTTCCCAGAGAGACAGTACAGCATTGGTCAGTCCTGATTATCTGATGATTGTCACTTTCTGAAGTATATACCTTTTTTTCAAGGTCAATTAGCCTAGCAGCTTCCTAGAGTTCAGCATACCCTCAGGTAAGGCAGATATAATGGGGTGCATCTGGGGAGCACATAAAGCATGATTATTATAGTATTTGTCAATCTTTAGTTTCCAATTCCAATACTTTATGTACTAGAGCATGGAATCAAGAAATGGGAAAAGTAGAAAACTAACAGTAACAAACTGCACTTATCAAATGAGGTAATTTATTCTTGAAATGAAAATGTTGCATCAACCATGATTGATCCAGAAGACTAAGAAATAATAGCCTTTGAAACAATGGCTACTGAATATTAGACACATATTTACATATACAGTTGCACACATTATTACAACTCTTGTTAATAAAACATTCTTTAGAATGCATATAAAGCCCATCAAGTCAATGACATGCGTTATTGCTAAAAGTTAACTCCTATTCACATTGCAGTTGATGACTCATTTAGAACATTTGCCTATCACTCAGTATAATAGCACCCTGTATTGTTTGTTAGATAGGATCAACTCTGTTAAAATAATATCAACGTTCTGGTAAATTGAAGAATAGGAAAATGAAGGAGCTTACTTGGTTGATAGCCTTTCTTCATTCTCCCTTCACCCTCCCCCTAACTTGAGTATTTCAATGACAATTTGAAGGTGCTTTCTATTAGCTCAGTAATAACTGTATCCTGGACCACCTCAGTGCTTCTTAGCCCAGGATATTGATATTAACGAGTTAACCAGAAGCACTCTCCACTTAAATTTTTCATAATGAAACAAAATGTACTCTCCATCCTCTCACCAGTACACTCTGTGAATTATAAAATCCATCGAGTCTGATTGGCTACTTACCTCAGTAATCCACCTCCATATGCTCACAACAAACATGATGGCCTGAGCTTCCAACTCTGTCATATTTACTAACTCTGGTAGTTAAGCTGATCAAACAACAATGACATTTTCACTGAACTTTCTTTGTCTCTTATAAAAAAGAAAATAATTTTTCAAATTTGAAATTTTCTTTTTGGCAAAATTTTTATCACCTCTATGTAATTTATCCTTCCCACTCCTTCACTCGTGGATAGTAATCCTTTTAAATTAAATGCTATTTAAGATCTGGGGAGATAGGTAGGCTGACAAGGTGGTAAATGGTCAAAAGCTGAGATGGCCGTGTTTCTTGGTGGACATATGTTTCTTGTCTAGACTGGGAAAATGGGTTGAATTTTAAAGCTGATCACTGTCAACCCTGGAGGGAATCTACCATTGTAAGTTGGCAATATATTTTTTTCTTAAATATCTACAATACCTAAATGCAACTATTTGTGCTATAATGAATCGATTAGAGCGTTGATTTCTTCTCCAAAACACTTATAAGGATATACTTAATATTTTGGGTCAAATTTTGTCCTCTGATACAGGCACAGAATAGCCCTTTAGAATACAGAAGTTATGTGCATGTTTCTGAGAGAAGATACATGATAGAAATCTTTGTAATGTATCATGACAAATACCTACGTGTCAACATTTGAATACTGGGAATTGACGGGAGATGCATCTTTAATATATTAATGTTAATCAGTAAAATAAAATTATTAGTAAGTGAATCACTAAAAAGGAGAGATAATATAGCTTTATCAAATGTTTATATAAAAATAATCCTGAGTTACCATTTAAGCACACAGAGTACAAAATTATTCAGTGTGTGAGGTAGCTAATTTTAAAAATTAATAATTCAGCCATTAAAATTAGATAAATACATGAGAGCACCAGTTCAAAAAGAGATTTCCAGTACCTTGAGTATTTAAGTAATGAACTGTTTTCCCCTTAACAATGTAAATTGATTGTTCTAAATCATAAACAGGTCTAGGAACTTGAACCTCTGCTGCAGCTGTGCAGAGCACAGAGCAATTCAGGTGGGAGGAAAGAATGTAGAATTACTGTATGCAAGGCTCATCTTTAGATCAGCCTCAGCATCCCTTTAGTGGCTTTTGTTCCCTTTCTGCATCAAATTCAATTGTCTCACCATCATCTTTAAGCATATATGCAACTTTCTCCCCCACCTTCAATTTCATCCTGGTTTCCTCCAACTCTCACGTTAGGATTCAGTGCTTGCCTGTTTCTTTTCACACTGTCAGCTGTCTTTTTTTTTTTTCATGCTGCCCTCCATGCATAGAGAAGCCTCCCTTTACCTGTGTACCAAGCATTTTCTCTCCCTGAAATTTCGCTCAGAAACCCTTTTTCATTCCAACACAAATAATGATGTTGGTAATGGTAGTAGTAATAAAATGTAAATAAAATACACAACTCAAAGTTAACTCAAAATTAATATACTGAAATGTCAAGGAATCTAAAACATGAGATTTCAAAGGCAAAATTAGCTAAATCACATTGCCCGTCTTGTATATTTTGATGTAAACATGTATGCCATAATAACTGTAATATAATATGACTGCTCATTTAAGCAAAAGAAAATAAAAAGTTAAATGTTAGGAAGCAAGATGCTGTAGATAATGAGCATAGAACTAGAATCAGGAAGATTTGAATTTCAATCCTTTCTTTTTTTCCACAGACTCACTCTTGAGCCTTGGATAAGTCACTTCCCCTCACTACTTCATAGGTGAATAGTAGTAATAGATGCTAGAGGTAATACTTCCCTGCCTCAGAAGATTGTTGTTAAGATTAATGAAAGTTAGTAAATTCAGTATTTTAAAAATAATAGAGTGGGGACTGGAAGATCAGGGCAGTGGCAGGTTCCCTCGGCCTGCTTCTTTCTTAGCCCGCCCATACCATGGACCTGGTACAAGCCCCACCCTCCTCCGTTTCCTGCCTCAAGGCATTTGGCTCCAGAGAGACACACTTCATAACTATAGAGCAAGAGCTGGGATCAGTCCCTTAGCTCTCCTGGGTTTAATTAAATGAAGTGGGGGGCAGCGGAGAAGTAGCTAATCGTAGCTTCCTTGTTTGCTGGATGAACGCTGTGTGTAAACAGCATAAGGCATTCAGGCACCTTGAGAATAAAGGCTTGTTTTAAGAATAAAGCAAACTATTATGCCGGATAATACTTTATCAATATAAAATGAGTATGAGTAGGCTATCAGCAGTCAACACTGGAATACATAATATGTATATCTAGGACTTCCGATTGCTTAAAATAATAATCTCAATTTATGAAATGCAGCACATAAATAAAAATCATACTGAGAGCCAACTAAATGGCAAAGCAATTGATCCTCAAAGATGGGAATAATTAAGGGAGTTAGTATTCTGCAGTGAAATGTTGGGTGAATAACCAAGGGGAAAAAAAAAATCCTGCTAACCAAGGAAAGAAACCACTTAGTCAATGAGAAGATAGAATAGCTTAATAACAGATGTTCTGACTTCCTGGAGTTATGATTAATTGTCATAAGCTCCCTTTTACTGAATAGATTGTGGAAGATGTCATGTAATATCTCCACACTGACAACAGACAAGTTTTGGGTCTGATTTTCAGAAGTGCCAGATACCCGGTACTCTGCCCTGAAGTCAGCGAAAGCACTGGGTGCTCAGCACTTCTGAAACTCAGGCCCAGGTTTTACATGTACTACTACTGCTGCGTGATATTGTGTCGCCTCGTCTTCCATTATGTTCCAAGAGGAGAAGGCCGGGAAAGATAAGATATAGGAATGGTGAGACAGCGTATCTGGGTGTGAGACAGGGTTATATTTCATAACAAATGAAGCTATGTTAGAGAAATGTGTAGACAGGAAAATCCAATATGCACGATTAGGAGGCCTGAATAATTATCTGTGAAATGCTGTACTTGACTCATATAGGTAAATATTTGAAAGTCAACAATTTAACATGACTAAAAACTCCTTCTTGGTACTAGACCATGTTCAGGAGGATGTAGAATGCAGATGCTTAACCATCTGGGATGATGAACTCTTTCACCAAGGGCTGTACTAGGTTCCAGGAGGACAAGGGGCGATCTCTGCACAAAGCAGAGGGAGACTGTCAGTCTGAGCAAGGAAAGGTCAGAGAAGGGACTTAACTATCTAGAGCTGCAATGCTCCCCTCTCTCCTGCCTAGGGTGACCAGACAGGAAGTGTGAAAAATCGGGACGGGGGTGGGGTGTAATAGGCCCCAAATATCGGGACTGTCCCTATAAAATCGGGACTTCTGGTCACCCTACTCCTGCCTCTTTGATAACTAAGCTAAGGGGAGCCTATCTCACTGGCCTTTGCAAAGCAATCAGATGAGGTATATTGTGGAAAACCTTTTCTTTTGTTTTACTACCATTTTCTGTATTGAAATAAATCTTCTAAAGAATGCTACAGTTGCATTGGATAATTTCATGCAGGCAACCCTGAAAGGGAGTAAAGTTCTTCAACTTCCAAGGATTGGTACTGAAAGTTCTGGCACCTAATCCCCCATCTGAGGTTTTAGTCAAAAGAGCATAAATAGACGTTACACCTTGATTGGAGAGGACACAACAAGGCTTGTGCTGGGCAAACATAGGGGAGAAGTGAAAAGACCACAGAAGAGATGTGAGTTGGTGGCCGTGCAGGTGAAAAATGGGATACAAACTGTGGCCCAAATCTTTTCAGATCCTCCCTCTTATGGTGTTGCCAAATACTGACCAAGAGACAGCAGAACTGGTGAGGTCTGTTAGGCAGGTTGAGAAAGGGATATCAATGGGCAGCCCTGCAGAGAACTCAAACATTATCGGTGCACTGTGGAACTGTGCTCCTTGGAGGTACTATATGCTTGAGTATGGAGTGAAGTTGCAAGTGTAAGAGGAAAGCTCGAAGCGGCGCAGGGGTCAATCAGTCAGCCTCATCCACTGCCGCCATGTAGTGTATGTACAGATCCTCCAGCAGCCTATCCTTACCGATCCCTGGCCTACCTCCCTGGCAGATAAGGTGTGCCAAGGCCCCTTTGCATCTCCACAGCACCAAGGCCTGCACAGAAGCGTGACTCATTAAAGTGTGAATTTCACAAATGTGTCAGAAGAAGCTAAAATTAAAGCATCAACAGTAATTTAACTCCTCTGTTTTGCACATAATAATGCTTTGCTCTTCTTAAGTCAGTGGAGCTAAACTAATTTGCACAAGCTGAAAACCTGTCCCTTTGGGATATTAAGTTTGCATGGCTAAAATGACAAAGTCAAGACTGCAAAAGTTAAAACTTCTAGTGTGCACTGCAGGTATATAGCATCATTATAGTATTTTCTGTATTTTGGTTTCTGTCTGAAAATGGTTACCATAAAATATACAGAATGTGCAACATAGCTGATTTTATACTGCTGTAGGAAGGGACCTTAGCAATCGCATTTCCTGAACATTTGACCGCAGCTGTTCTACCTTAACATTGCATTAGCATAGATTTTTGCATTTGCTATCATATTAACAATATAGGCTATTTATCTAACATTGGTTTGAAATGCATTGCTTTCAAACAAATTGTGATTCTGGGAGGGAAAAAAAACTCTGATGCTAAAGGGCATTACTGACACTATTCCAATGGTAACCACACTAGGCTCTTTCAGCTTATTGCCTTATCTGTGAGAAGCTTGAAAATAAACTTTTGGTTTGAGTGCATGGAGAGTGCACTGCAGTCTGCATAATTTATAATAGACTCAGTTGACTTGAGCTAAAGAGATTGCTCCTTTAGCATGATTGCTTTCTTGGGAAGCTGCAGATCTGGGTTCCTGGTATTGCACAGGACATGTTACTTTTTCTATCTGGGTCCTTTCTTCAAACACATGGCCAGCTCTTTTTTTCTATAACTTACAAGAAATTAGACTCCACATGTTAAGTCCAAATCCTGTTCATCTCAAAGAAAAATAATAGCCTACTCTAGGTTACACAGAGCAGAAAGAACCAACCCAACTAGGACAAAACCACTGAGAATATCCTGTACTCTCTCTGTACTATGCCTTCCTGCCGTCAAAGGAAATGCATCCAAATTCTTGAAAGTCTGATGTCTCAGTATTGTATAAAAGAAACATTCAGCATAAAAGGTCAAACTCCCCTTGTCTTCATCAAAGGTTGTCAGACCCAGAGAATATTTTGTTGATAGAAAAATCCTTTTCTTCTTAGGAGATGTTCAAGGCTGTCACTTGGTCATCCTTCTATACATTTTCAAAGTATTACAAGCTGATTGTCTAAGCGTTGGCAAATGCCAACTGTGGAGAAGAGAAATTATGAAGATAACCCCATATTCAAAGGCATTTGCTGATATTAACACAAATCTTAAGGGTGCAGAGGGGATAGGGTAGCCAATTTTCTAATGTCTGAAAACCAGACGCCCTGCTCCGCCTCTTCCCTTGAAGCTCTGTCCCTGCTTTCTCCTCGTCCCCCCCTCCTCCCACCACTTGCTGATCTCCCACTTCAACGCCAGGGTGAGCAGCCCCAAGGGACTTGCAAATCCCAGCTCCAGCAGGCCACTTGGGAATGCAGGTCAGAAGAGCACTGTGGCCGCATGGGAGCAGCCAGGCAGACCCGCTTGCAGCCCTTCTGCATGGCACCCCCCCACCCACCTCCCTCTGCACTTCCTGCATAGCAGCCCCCTTCCCCACCTGTTTGAGTCCCTCTCTTGATATTCACCCCTTCTTGTCAACTGTTAAGAATAGGCCACTTCCACCTTAATTGAATTGGCCTCGTTAGCACTGACCTCCCCACTTGGAAGGCAACTCCCATCTTTTCATGTGCTGTGTGTGTATATATATATATATATATATACTGCTTACTGTATTTTTCACTCCATGCATTTAATGAATTGGGTTTTAGCTCACAAAAGCTTTTGCCCAAATAAATTTGTTAGTCTCTAAGGTGCCACAAGGACTCCTCATTGTTTTTAATATAGATTCAGTCTATTGAACCAGGGAGCATAAGCAATAGGGAGAGAGAAAGAGACCTGCAGTGTAGAATAGAGAGGAGAAATTTGTCCTAAGATAGGAAGGCACCAGTGGTGGGGAGGGGTAAAGTCCCTTTAAAAGATTAAGAAACCTGTTGTATGCACAGGTACAGTATTTATAACAAATGCTGTTTGCTACAATATGTTTGTGAAATAACTACAGCTAAGAACTCAGATATTAAGCTGTCATAAAGTTGTCAATTAAGTTATGTTAATTTATGCCAGCTGAGGCTCTACCCAAGGCATTGTAAGTACACAGTAATAGTAGTTCTGAACTTAGCTTTGTGGATTTAATTCACTTATTTATCGTCAGATTAATATAGTTATTTGACAGTTTATTATGTCAAAAGACATGGTTGTGAATGCCACTGAAACTTCAAGCTATAGCAGCTCTGTGAGACAGTTTATTGGATCAATGGAATACATTGGTTTCAAAAGTACAGTGGTATAATAAACAGCCATTTACTTTTCAAATCTCTTCATTTTCCAGGCACGTTAACCTGGGTGTAGCGCCCCTGCTTCACTTCAGAACCTCTTCCAGAATTGAAACCCCTCAAGTTTTCAATTTGAACATGAACATTTCAACACAATTCTATTTTTGCAAAAAATGTTTGAAAAGTTTCTGGTTTTGTTCCAATTGGAATGAAAACAAACCTCAAAACAGACTTATTCTCCAGTCAGCTCTAATTAAAACACAAATGCCAGGGTGTTCTCAGATGACAATATTGCATATTAATACAGATCAGTGCTTTAAAAGTGGCTCCTTGAATCAGCAGGTGGACGTTGGGTCAGACTGGTAGGGCATAGCGAGCCTCTGTGGCCCTCATTGATAAGGGGCAGACTGCTCTGGAGCCTTCCTTCCTCCTCCTTAAGCAGAAATGTATATTGAGATCATGCCTGGGGGGATGAGCAGGGAGGAGAAAAGAGGATAGTTTTTTCTGGCTTCTCCTTACCACCATGGGTTAGGCTGTGAGGAAGGGACAGTGCCGGACTCTCTATCATGCTCCCCTTCCTGTAAGCAAAACAGTCAGGGCATGCAGAAGCCATCCTGCTACAGGTTTCAGAGTAGCAGCCGTGTTAGTCTGTATCCGCAAAAAGAACAGGAGTACTTGTGGCACCTTAGAGACTAACAAATTTATTAGAGCATAAGCTTTCGTGGGCTACAACCCACTTCTTCGGATGCATATAGAGTTTCACT
>NW_020664464.1:22674404-22745958 GCF_002925995.2 Terrapene triunguis | reverse complement strand
TATATGCATCCGAAGAAGTGGGTTGTAGCCCACGAAAGCTTATGCTCTAATAAATTTGTTAGTCTCTAAGGTGCCACAAGTACTCCTGTTCATCCTGCTACAGTGACTGTCCTGCTCTTCTTGCCTTATTGGAACTGTAGTTTGATCTGTGTTTCCAACATGCTGGAGATCTGACTGACATTTTTCTGAAACCAGGAAGGAATTCTTGACAAGGTATCCAGTGGGTTTTTTCCCTTTCCTTGCAACATCCTGGAGTCCTGGTTAAATCTAAGGAAAGGATTTAAAAGTTGTAGTTTATAAGCAAGTTTGTAGTTTTGTTGCAAATTATAGCCAGTGTCCAGTGTAGGTGAGAGGCTCAATGGCGCTAGTTTCCAGAGTAAACATGATGGAGAGACCCAGGAGATGAACCCTATTAGCCCTGAGGAAGAGGGAGAGAGACTGTTAAGTTTTCCAGGACTGAGGAATGCTGTGTGTGTATCCTCAACCCACCTTGGACAGGAAGGGCAAGAAGAGTCACAGGCAGGCTGAGGTTATGTTGCAGAGCGCAAACTCTGGATATAGTTTGTTTGCATGATGCCACTTAGAACTGCACTGGATCAAAATAGATAGCTCTTTGTTGTGGAGTTTTTTTGAGGAGTAGCCCCTTCCACTACAGTGGTGTTCCATTTTAAAATCCATCCCCTTGTTTTATTTCCTCCATTTCCGTAAAAGACAACCCATAACCTTATCATGATATGAAGGAGAAAAACAGACAGAGTATCAAATGTTAAATCTTTATTAATATAGTTGAAATTTTGGAGCCAAGTTTTCCAGACGAAAGTCTGGATCTATGTGAAAATATGCACCCTAAATTTACACATGAAGTCACAAAAGTCTAGCTTACTACTCACACAATTATACCTGCTTTCTGCATGCAATCATGATGGTTGTTTGGTTTTTGCTACAACAGTCAGGCCTCTGTTTTGAAAATCTGGCTCTTGACATTTAGAAATTGGAAGGAGTTGGTACTCTTCCATATGGGTACTTATCTGCAGAATTTCTGTTTTCATTTCTAGCCCATGAGGTTGCACAGATGACCTTCTGACTCTGAAAGGATGTAGTGCTGTATTTGGATAGACAGAAATAATAGTGGTAAGAAAGGTGAGTTATTATGGGATAACTAGGCAGAAGAAGTGAGTTTTCCATTTTGTCCTGAAGATGCTCAGATTTGTGAGTATTCTGTCTATCAGTTTGTGTTCTCCTGCAAGCTCCTATCCTGTTCCAGGCCATAGAGGATGTGTCAGGAGCTGAAAGGAGGCATGTCAGGCCACAGAGCAATATTTTTTTTCCTCTGCACTCAACAGGCTCAAATACCTGTGCACCATCCCCAAATCTCCCAACATCTTACTGCAGCTGAGAGGGGGAATGGTAGGTATCTGCTATGCCCAAAAAGTCCCTGCAGAAAACGAGGAGGCCAACAGGCAAGTAACATGTGCTAGCCAGTAAGAACCCTCTTTACCTGCCTGTACATATCGTAAGACTTAAGTAAAATAACAATGCTTTCCACTGTTAACAGCAATGGAAATCACAGCAGAGGATGTTGAGTTTGTTGGAAGCTGCTTCTGTATCAGTAGTTCTCAATGTATTTAGCATTGTGGGCCACACATATGCAGCTCTCTGTGTGTTATGTGGGCCGTATCCACACAATATATATACTACCTACATGGACCTGAGGATGGCACATGGGCCGCAGCTGTGTGCTGATTGGACTGTGGGTTGAGAACCACTGTTCTACGTACAGTTATGTACGTGTGTGTGTGTTATGTGCCACTTATCTGTAGTTTTGCTGTGGCACATATCAAGATATAATGAAGGTTTGATATCTACAATGCATTTATTATTATTTATTTGTATTACCATTATGCTAGGCACTGTGCAAACAGCAACAAAAATGTAGTCAGTGCCCCAGGAGGCTTACAGTCTAAAGTATAAGACAAGAGACAACAGATAGATATAGACAGGTAGAGGAGTACAAGTAAACAATGAGACAATATTGATCAATATGATAGGCAGTGATCTCAACACCAGCAGTGTAACTGTGGTCAAGTTTTTTGTAGGCATCCTGGCTAAGGAAAGATTTTAGGAGGATTTGAAGGCTGTATCTCTTCAGCAGGGCCAGCTCCAGCTTTTTTGCTGCCCCAAGCGGCGAATCGGAAGAAAAAAAAATTAAGCCGATCAGCGGCACTTCGGCGGCAGCTCAAAGAGGAAGAGAGGGGATGAGGGACCCGCTGCCGAATTGCTGCCAAAGACCTGGATGTATCGCCCCTTTCCATTGGCCGTCCCAAGCACCTGCTTCCTTCTCTGGTGCCTGGAGCCGGCCCTGCCCTTCAGATAACTTGCATATGCTCTTCATCTAGGCAGATGTAGGGAAATGCTGGAGGTTCATGCATGTAGGCATAGGGGTCAACTATCAGCCAGTGCTTCCACAAGAACTGATAACTGGTTCAGAGACTATGATGTGCCGCAGGAATAAACACCTCCCAGTCACAACCATCCCCTCCCTCTGTCTGGTATGCAGCTGATTACCAGCCCATACAGATTTAGAGAATGTTGGATCTGATTTGCTGCTGTGCTCTAGAGGCAGATCCTTGTCCCAATCACATATCTGGGGTTGGCCCTTCTGCATATTAAGTTTTTTGCTTTTTTCATTAGATGATTTTGGATGATCTTCCAAATGTGGTTTTTATTATAGAACAGCAAAAATATTTTTGCAACCATAATAAAAAAAAGTTTTCCTGTGTTATCTAATGTTCATTCTTTGAGTACCCTGACTTGCCATTCTGAGGTTTCTTACTTCTTGCCTGCATGAAGACCATCTCATAACTTGCAAAACCCCCTCCTTCCAAAGCTGAAAAATGAACAAAAACCGAGGTGTTAGCTAATAATGAGACAGGATTAATTATTTAAATTCTAACAGTGTGGTTCTCCAGAGTCCAAAATGCCTACCAGTATAACATTGTTTTGACAAGTGTGACAGAAAAGCCTTTGGGTCCCCTGCTCTTTGCAAACAACTCTCGCTTCAGACCTGACAAATTCACTACACCAAACAAATGTCTTACAGTACATATAATACATAGAGTATCTACAGAAATGTCATAACGTATCAAGACTCATAATCATTGTCAGATGAATGCACAGATAATATTTAAGCAATAATGTAACTATATTGAAAGTATGCTTTGTGGACTTGGAGTAGAAATTAGTCATCCGGCGTTAATGTGTCTCGATGACACATTCAAGTTGTAGGTACTTGTTCCCCATCCCTAGTCAGCCTTGGGGGTAATGTAAGGTTCCATTGTCTACCCTTGCAAATCCCAGAAGAGTCAATGGAAAACCATTGGAGACAAAGACAAATAATCAAAACCACTTCAAAGGTAGAAAAGAAACTCTACAACACGGCAGGGGACTGCCTGTGAATCGAAACAAAATCCTGTTTTCAGTATAACAGACTATAGGGAAAGGCACTCTGGATTCATTCACTCAGGAAAACACCCGGCAGAAGGGGGTGCTTTGATGAACCTTTAGATCTTGTTTTTTGAGAAACCAGATGAGTGGGCAATGGTCTGAACTTTGGGGGCAAATCTGCTTTATTAGGGCTAGTTTACACTGGCAATGGTAAAGCATTGCCATGGCAATGCTTTAACGTGCCATGTGTGGTCGCGGTGCAGCTCTGGGAGAGCGCGCTCTAAAGATAACACCTCCACGAGGGGCGTAACTACCAGCACTGGAAGAACGGCTCCCAGCGCTGGGGCACTGTCTACACTGTCGCTTTATAGCGCTGAAACTTGCTGTGCTCAGGGGTGTGTTTTTTCACACCCCTGAGCGAGAAAGTTGCAGCGCTGTAAATTGCCAGTGTAGACAAGCCCTTAGATAAGAAAGGTAACTATTGATAAGGTAGACCCAGGTTTGCATTTTATGATTTTATTTTGTATTGTAACAACTTGTTTCCTCCACACTCTCTCTTGATTCCAGTTAAATTTTTATTCTTTCTTAAATAAACCTTTTTCTTTCTTTTTTTTTAAATATGTGCTCACACGTGCGGTGTGGTTTACTGAAGTGATGGTTTAAGGTAAAGCTGGGTCACGCTGCATCTTTGGGTGCAGAGGATGTGGAAATTCTGTGAATAGCTAGTAACCGGATATCACAGGGGAACAATTCAAAGGGTTTGGGGATTGACGTGCACCTATTGTTAAGCTGCAAGGAGGAGGAGGGCTGGCATAAGCCAAGAGGAGAGTGGCCGAGTGGCTGAAGGGACACCCGGCTATCACAAGAAAGACTCCCTCTCACTGGAGGCAGGAAACAAGATGACTCTCAGTCCTGGATGCCCTGAGGACCGTCACAAGTTATTAAGGTAAAATATCAACAAGGGGAGTAAGTAGCATTCATTGGGCTTTATAATTTTGAATTGAGAAGAGATCAGAAATTATATGGGGCAGGGGAATAGGACAATTGACTCCTTCTTCTCTTTTTCAATTTTTGGATCATCTCTATTAATAAGTAATGGTGAGTTTTGATGTTCAAAGAAAGGAAGTTTCCTGCTACTCGATTTTCTTTCTGTTTCACATGTAGGCTGTCCATATCGACTATGGAATGTAAACAGCATTGCAAAAAGGCCAATAGGGAGGGATCTTAACTCAGATATCAGAGTGTTCTGTATAACTGTGTACACAAATATGTCCTGTATTGGGACCGATTTAGTCAGACACCCCAACACAACCATAATTCTGTAGGGTACTATGTGAGACTCTCCCTTGTATAGAGGAATTCTCAGGTGATGTAGAGCCATAGTAGTGGCTTCTAGACCATCCTCAGGGACTCTGTCACAGGGAGAATAGTTGGGACACCTCTGAACTGCAGTGCTCCCCAGTTGCATAAAACAGCCCCTTCGGGGCTGTTGGCAGGTGGCATAAAGTAAAGTAGTTGTTTAGTAATACAGTGCATATTTTCTTTTGCATCAGAATTTGATATTATGGTTAAGTTACTGAATGGATCCTTTTGACTTCTCAGGTTAGCAACCTTGGGTTGGCAGGATAGCTGCTGTGGGAGAAATTTGCAAGGTATTTGGCATTTAAATTTTAGGGGGAGGTGATAGCTCCCAATTTGGCAACTGGAATTGCAATGCTCCAGGACAGTAAAATTATGGGCAGAGAGTACCAAGGGGTTGGCTTGGGACAGTCTAGCTCTCATTATGAAGATAGAGAATTGGCTGGCTTATGTACTATACCTTGTCAGTTTGTATGGAACACCATTTGGAAGCAGACCTTCAAGGATTTTCAGGTCTCTGGACTGTCAGGCAGAACAAGGGGCCATCTATAATCTGGAGATTAGCTAAGGATACCCCTGGCAGCAAGAACTTTATCCTCACTAGTAATTAATTTGTATATTTAAATAAAAAGTGGCCTATGTGCCATCCAGTTCCGTTAGTGTGCAAATATCCTCGAGCAGTCAGTGTTTGTGAGGGCCTTCACATTGGGATGAAATTTTCACCAACAAGGAGGGAATAACAAAATAGATCCCTGTGATGACTAGGAGTCTTCAAAATGCTGAGCCACATGAAAATGCCTGTATTGAGCTCTGATGATCAGAAGGCTTTGTCTCCTGCAGAAATCTGCATAGCTTTACTCTCTCCCTTGTGCTAGTGTGTGGATCAAGTCATATTTTGTTTGTGGACGCTGATTAAAATGTGCAAAACCTCAAAATTTAGGGAAGGAAAAAAGGCATGAGCTTGTTCACATGGGCAACTTTTTTTTTAAAAAAAACTGGTGATTGGGCCATGAAACTGATTGCGTGTAACTAGGAGATAAGCATATTAACAGAAAAAAACAGATGTGTGAGGCATTCTTTAAGTAGCTAGAAGAGCTGTCATTGCTTGAGACATGTTCAGCAGTTTGCTTTGGGATTCACCCATGGTAAAAGAAACTTCCATATCTTTAATATTAGGAACATTGCTTCAATATTATTTAAAAATATGCTGAAATTGAAAGATTATTCAAAAGTGCCTGGGAACAAAAACAAATTTGCTTATCAGCCTCTATGCAGAAGCAAGATTAAAATTCCATTAAATAAATGTATATTTAAAAAGGTTTACGTTTTGCTTTTCATTTTTATGCAAAATGTCAAACTTAAAGAATTTGGACAGCAATATACAATCCTGAAATAAAAACAAGAAAAGAGGACAATTAAGGCTTTTGAATGTTTTGACGTTTGTCCTTGAAGCCTCAGTTTTATTACTACTAGTACTTGATAAAAGGCACAATAAGGATATCAGTAAACTCTTGTGAGTAACAGGAGATAGAAAAGACCTGACCTTATACCAGCATTGTTAGAATGTATCTTTGTTGTAGATGTAGCATAGTCAGTATTGTCTTATTTCTCCAGGTATAAAACTTGTGCCCGTTACATTATGCATTCAAGGCCAGATTCTGCAGTCCTTACTAAGGCAAAACTCCTATCCAAGGTAATGGTAGATTTTGAGGGCTGCAAGATTTAGCCTTAAAGTATTAGTATTGACCAAAAAAAAAAAAAACATTGTTAGCTGACCCAAGTATAATATAATATTGAACAAGGTAGCACTTTGCACAAATAGTACTGAATGGAGAGAAAATGCTGTCGAGGTCATCCAGGCTGCCCCCTGCATTGTGGTATTTATTGTATCATGCTCTCTAAAGTTATGTTTAGCTAGCTCTAAATAATAACACTTAGAATTTGTACAGTGCTTTTCATATTTCAAGTGTTTTCCAAAAATTGCTTAAGTAACTTCCAAAACAGCAGCCGTCTACGGTAGGGATTGTTAAACCTGTTAGCAGCAGTACTGCTGTTTTAAAGATGGGGATACTGGGAAACAGTATGGGATTTTCAAAACTAATATCTACCCAGAAAAGGTATAAGCTAAAGTATAAATGTAAATGATATTGTTATACTGGTATAACCCTATTTGCATACTCTTTTATTCAGGACAAGAGTGTCCTTTTTGCTTTAGCTTCTGTTGTATGGCAATAGGTTTAAACTACTCCTTACCCCCCTCCCCAAGCCACTATTATACTGGAATAAGAGTATCCACACAGGGTAATGTGGGTAGGTATAAGTGGTAAAACTTTCCAGCACAAGTCCCACTGACTTTTAATAGGACTTGTGCTCTTCAATCAGTTAGGTGCTTTTGAAAATCCCACCCAGAGGAAATAGGCCACTTGCCCCAGATTACAAAGGGAGTAAGTTTTACTCATAATTAGTACTCAGAAATTCCTAATTTCTACCTGTGGGTTTAAACCACTAGTCTATGCAGCCTTTTTATATCTTTCTCAGAGATACTTAATCACTTATATTGGCTTCTCTTTCAGTTGCCTGATTGTTCTTTCTTTCAAGAACTTTTTCCAGAGATGTAGTCTAAACTTTTCCTCCCTTAACCTCAGACCATTTTCTGACTATCTTCTGAGACCATGAATAATTCCTTTATTTCATTTATGCGGTTTCATTGAAAGTATTTATAGCCCTGGCGTGGCCAAACCGTGGCTCATGAGCCACATGCAGCTCTTTTACAGTTAAAGTGCGGCTCATGGAGCCGTCCACCACCACTCACTGGGGACGAGGTGTGGCTTCAGCACCGTGCCCTAGCAAGCACCAGCCCGCAGGCCAGGTTGTGCATGTCTTGCGGCTCTCGAACTTCTGAAGATTATCATATGTGGCTCGAAGGGTCAGTAAGTTTGGCCACCCCTGTTATAGACTGACAATAACATCCCTCGGAGTCTGGCCTTTTCTCAACTATACAACTGTTTGCCTGTCTTTCCTCGTGTCTTGTCTTCAAGTTCTCGGATCTTTTTGGAATGAGGATCATGCATACTGTAGGGTTTTTGGTTTTGTTGTTGTTGTTTTTTTAATTCCTGGATGAAGCATACTAAATATTCTCTGGTTTGGCTAATCTGCACTAGTAGTTAATTTTTTGTCATCCACACATGTCCTCTTCAGGAGTAAATGTAATAATTAGCATGATTTAGACTAATTAAAATAGAGTTGTGCAATTCTAGATAGCAAGCTGGATCTGGCATCTGTGGTGACTACTCTGCTTCAGTCCACTGGAGCAATGAAGCTATACAATTGGCAGATCTAGCTTCCTGAGGATTCCCTGGATGGCGTAGGACTAACATAACAGCATCTTCAGTAACCTCCTTCCTGTCATAACATTATGGCTGGGGAAAAAGGAGCATGGCTACAGCTCTTTGAGTGCAAGCTTTCCAAAGCTGACAGTGTCCCCTTGGGGCTTGCGAGAATCTGGCATGATTTAGAGCAGCTGTGAAGGTCACTGTCAGATAGCATAGTGAACTAGATAGATCACTGGTCTAACAGCAATTCCTATTTTTTTTTTGAGTCACCTGAAAAATGTTTTTGGGACTTGCTTATGTTTTCTTGTTTTCAACAAAAATACATTTCATCAAGACTGGGTAATACGTAATCTATATATTGCTGGCCATTCCAGCACACCAAAAATAATGTTGGATTAACCACTGCCAGTTAAAAGAACTCTTTGCCGTAGAAGACAATCTGGTCCTGTTTCTGCATTCCAATAACTTCAGTAGAGTGTCACTGGTGGAAAACTGGAGTTAAGGAATGGGCGCATCAGACCCATCTCTCAGATTTTTGGGAGGGGAAGGAGGGTAATACAGCTGTTACAATCAAATTAGATTTCTTGTGTGAAGTTTCTCACAAGTAACTAAAATGATGTGTGGTTCAGTGCCATATTGCCAATTCATCCTCCAGGATCTCTGAGCTGCTTGAAGATGGGAACTAAGGCTTTAAAACCCCAGTATTTCTGTGTTCTGTCATTTTTGCTGGGGGCTCATTGGTAGGGGCGGGATATTAAGGAAACTATGGGCCTGATTTTAATCTTTTCTTTTAATGTAGTTCCACAACTTAATTGTGTTCAGAATGGCTACTTATGATTTACATCAGGGTAAGATCAGATCCGGCCCTTCTGTTCCCCAAGCCTTTAAGATTGATATACTGAATCTACTTGTCCTCTTTATGTTGTTGTACTTTACAGCCACCATGGCATCAAGGCTTTTCATATCATTCTTAAAGCAGATAATCCATAGTTCATCTGTCTTGCTCTAGAAGTCTTCCATCTTGTTGTCAAGAGAAGGTACTTAATCCTTGTACATGGCCTTTCAGAGACTGCCATCATCTCCAAAGCACTATACTTTTCCAAAGGGTGAGAGATTATTCAATTGCTGTATAAACCCAGTCCCTATGCATTGTGACAGTCTGTACCACAGAAAGCAAACTCAGGGTTTCATGTGGCATTTACTGGATCCTAATTTTCTTTATCAGCACAGAAACTGTATTTCACTCAAATCGTCAGAAACTAATGGATCACTGTAAAAACAAACGGGTGATTATAACTTCATGTTCTCACCTTGAAATTCTGAGTTGTGTATTTTAACATAATCAAATAGTTACATTATTGTAGTGTAAACATACTTTGTTGATTTATCACATTATCAGTGTGATATTTCTGATTTTTACTTTCCATAACATTGGCTCTATGTATCATAAAGACATGGGAACAAAACTTTTTTCTTTGTATCTATTTGTTTGTACTTCTGTAACAATCAAATTTCTTATACATTGCAATATTTTGAAAAGTCAGTGATAGGAAACAAGAGTTTATTTTGGAATATGTAGGACCTGATCTCCATTGACGTGCTCCTTTTGTATTCATATACGTCAGTGCAAAGAACAAAATTATCATGTTTTGCCTCTACTTTATATGCATTTAAAAGACAACACAAGGTTGAAAGGCCATGGAAAATTAAACCTATAAGCTGAATCTTCTCACTAGTATAAGAACCATTCTCTGTAGTAATCATTAGGGTCCTGATCCAAAGCCCATTTGAAGCTCATTTGATTTCAATGGACTTTGAATCAGGTGTACTGTAAAGCTTTATGGGCTGATATGGAACATGTCACAGTGCTGTATATATTATTTAGGAACACGCGCACATAATGCTTTTAAACTTTAAGAAATTGTCTTTATCCTAACTAACAAATATGGTTAGGTGACTGTACAATTTTGTCTCACAATCTAGACTAAAGTGGACAGTGCCAATCCATTATAACTGATTTTATGCCACTTTGCATGCCTACACAGTAACTTCAGTGCAATTGCATTTCTAAAGAACTGTTGTATATGAGTTAAGTATTATTATATGTTTGTAATGTTTTTGTAGTTGTTTTGGTCCCTGGATATTAGTGATGCATCCACCTTGTGTCTCAGGGACTATCATACATAGTTCTCAAGTCCTATGGTCTAATGGGTAATTACAGTCAAGCATTACATTAAAAACAACCTAGAAGTTTCAAATTCTCATGAGCTATGTGAGAACATTAAGATTGCTATTTATAGACACATATAGTAAAATAATAAGTAACCAAATCAGTTTTTTCATAAAACTATTAAACTTCAGATTAGCTTATTTTAAAATAACATTCTTATAAATGCATATTTATGCATTTATAAATAAAATATGAAATTAAGACATTTCGGACAGCAAACTGATAGTTTAAAAAACTTAAATGAATTAATTTAACATAGAATGACAGGTTTTATCAACAAATAATTAATGCAACCACAATAAACCAGAAGCCTACCACACACAATGGTCATGCTTACTATGATAATTGAGTTTGGGAGACTGTACAGATCAGAAACAACCAGTACACACTCATAACCCATATTGTCACATCTCTGAAACAACATTCTTGTTCTCCAGAATCTCAGCTTTGCTTTTTTAAATGAAAAGTAAGACACTAGCTGTTATGGTTGTGAAAAAAAATCTAAAAAATGTGAAGCAGGTGTAATCAATGCAGAGATCCCTTTGAGTCTTCAGAGAGCCTAGAGAAATAACTCGGAGAGGTGTGAACTGCCTCATTCATCTCTGAGATGCTAGTTCAAGTGCCCAGTGATGATAATTTGTGTTAACTATTTCATTCCTCATGTAAGAGAGGAGAGGGAGTGTCACAGATCTGTACAGTTTATTGTGAGGGATGGCTCATCCACATGCCACAAGTGGTAGCATGTGAGAGACCTCACTAGAGCTGGATGAATAACTGATTTTTTTTCAGTTTCATCAGCAAATGAAAAAATCAGAAAAAAATATTTAGTTTGGTTCCAAAAATGTTTGGAATTTGTCACCAAAATACATCTGCCTTTAAGACCTTTACCCCACTAGTTAGGGAACTTTCCTGGAATGTGGCAGACCTGGGTTTGAATCCCTGCTCTGGAGCAGGGATTTGAAACTCAGATCTCCTTCCTTACAGGTGAGAATCCTAAACACCAAGTTATAGGCTATTCTGGAGTGGGGGTGCTTTCCATCTTTCCTGTTAAAGTTTTTCCACTTTGTATAAGAACTTAAATATTCATTGGGTCAGAAAGAGAGAGAGAACACCTCTGTATCCTGGTGATTAAGGCAGGAGATGTGGAATCAACTGTTCTCTCTGCCTGAATCAGCTTGTGTTTTTCTTCCGCACAGGGGTGAATTTCTCCATCGATGATTCAAAGCTAGTTCTGATTTCTCTTCATTAGTTGTAATCACAGGTAATCTATAAAACGAATCTTTACTCTAAGATCTTAAGTTACTCAAAGCAAATGTTGAAACTGGTAAACTCATTAGTTAATGCAACTCATTTAAGTCAAACTTCTGTCTCATGTCTAAGAAGCTGTCATTTCCTTTTGACATTATGAATACTTTAACTGAAAATTCACTGGACTGTAATTTCTCTAAGCATGGGTGCTTTCTTTCAGGTTTTTTTTTTTTTTTTTAACTGAATGTAAATTCATTCCTGTAGAATTAGTGCTATTCTGAGTTAATGTAACAATTTTCCAGTATCAACAGTCTTAATCAGCTATTGACTTAAAATTATTTCTGAACAGTTCATCTGAAACTTGTGAAACAAAAACACAAAATACATATTTAAGTTATTTACAGGCTTTTTATATATATAATTTGGGTATTATGTGAAAAGCATTTAACTTAGAATAACCCCTTTGTCACCTAGGTAGAATGCAACCCCCGTAACCTCAAAGGTGGGTATGGGGTCTTTGGTCTGAATTTAGGGGCAGGCATTCCCTGAAGAAGCTGAGGAACAGGATTGGGGCTCCCTGTGACTAGTACAGTGAGGAAACAGCCTCCTTCTTCAGTCGTTTAATGTTCATATGAGGGGAAGGCAGTGAGGTCCAGGCAACAGCAGGCCACTTCCAGATGGAAATAATTGAGGAAGGAATCAAGACCTGCACTGTAGAAGTTATTTCCAGACAGTTCTCCGATAAGTTAATACATTTGCATTCTAATTAAACTACATCTCTTGCATCTTGTTTTTCTTCCTGCCTGTCTGAGACAAGGAAATAATGTGTATATAAATTCTTGTTACTTATTCTGGAATAAGGTAGGGTATGAATTTAAAGTATTATAGCTATTTTGGAATAATTCCCCTTGTAGACACACCTTATTGGATAATAAAGACTGTCTACATGGGGAGCTCTTGCAGAATAGTTTACTCAGCAATAGAAATTCTGGTCAATTTCTTTGTGTAGACAGGCTCCTATTTCGAGCTATGCTCTTCTTTTGGTTTCACAGTTTAAG
The DNA here is from genome assembly GCF_002925995.2 of Terrapene triunguis. Classification (NCBI taxonomy): domain Eukaryota; kingdom Metazoa; phylum Chordata; order Testudines; family Emydidae; genus Terrapene; species Terrapene triunguis. The sequence goes on along the minus strand of NW_020664464.1, from coordinate 22,733,287 downwards.
TCTTTCTTATGGACTTAAAATAGCATTAACAAGATACTTCTTTGCTTATAAGTATTTCTTATGAGTAAGCAGGGGCCTCACTGGCCAATCAGTAAGGCCAAAACAATTGGATAGGATGAGAGTTTGAGAGCAAGTGAGAAGTGATATGAAAATAGGAGGCTTCTTTTGTTCCCTTTTGATTGCCCATTGACTGGTTCCCATTTTGAAGAGCAGATGTGGATCATCTACTATACTTCATGTTAAGAGTTCAAATGGATCAACTGGAATATGAGTTGTATATAAATGCTGCCTTCTCAAGAAACTCAGTATCTCTCCTGGGGCTTGGTATTTATGGACTTGCTTACACTAACTCCTGCGTGTATTCCCCAAACCTAACGTCAATAAATCTTCACAAGCCCACATGCTGGGGCCATCTCAGTTCTTCATTTAGAATTAGTGTTTTAAGGAACTGATTAACACTTACTCTGATCTTTCAACTGATATCTCTTGTTTTGTCTGCACTTGTAATCTTTGCAAAGCTTCCACGGGGCTCCTCTGATCAATGTGGTATCATTTATTTGTCTAAGTGCACGTCTGTGTCATTGCATGTGTTTCTTCTGATATTGCAGTGTCTTCTCAAGGTTCATTGTATAACAATATAGATACTGAGTCATCTGTTCTCCAACAGATTAATGCCATGATCTTGCAAAGACCTAAGCATGTGCATAACTTTATTCACATGACTAATCCTATTGATATCAATAGGACTGGTCACATGAGCAAAGTTATGCACTGTCTAGGATTATGTGTTTGTATGACTGGGTCCTAAAGATGGTGCAGCAGATGAAACACTGATGTAAATCTTCAACATCAGTTATAAGTATCTGTTCATTATATCCATTTTATTTAATCTGTTTGCTGGAATCACTTCATCTATGTATTTCATATCTGTCTGGCCTCTGTGGCAAATGAGTTTGCTTGTCTTAAGAAATAAATAAAGATTGTCAATACAAAGAAAACTTTATGCAACATAAATAACTCTAGCGTATAGAATAGCGTATCCTGCCAAATCTTAATTATTCTTAATTACCCCTACATCCTGCTCAATTTTTGGGGGAAGGCCATTGGCTGTGTTGACATTACCCCACTTCTCTTCAACATCCAGAATAGGTGTCAGATTCACTCAGGTCACATATTTTAAGAGAATGCATCTTGAAGAGGGTGTCCAGTGTATTTTGCTCTTATAAAGTATATACCTTTAAATGTATATATTGTACAAAGCTAAAACAAATTATTGTGCCTTTAATGCCTCAATACAAGTATATATTGAAAACCTCATGAATATAATGTGGCAGCCAATAAAAGCTAAAGATAACAAGCTTGGAACTCTTTATTCCAGTTTTCACAAGCTGTTACATTTTATTGTTTGCAAAGGTGGTGAAATATAATGACTTTGCTTAGTTCGGGAATTTAATGGCTTTCAGAAATAGTTTATAATCGGGAAAATAAAGTTCCTGAAATACCTCATAGGTCACTAGTTCAGTTTGTAGTCTTGATGAATTTTTCTGCATGGAGAATGTATTTAGCTGTGAATAAATAGATGTTTTACATATTTTGAAAAGACTAAATTGTATTAATCTATATATAAATGCAACTTAAATTTATTTAGATGTTGGTTCTTTTATTATTTTACTGATGCTGCAGATTACATACTGAATGCTATGATAACTAAAAGGTAAAAGTTATTACTTGATAAAATGGGAGTTTATTACATTTAAAATATTACATGGAATAGAAAACTGTGCTAGCTAGAGTTATGACAAAAAAATCTGTTTGGCAGCTAACATGATGAATACCTTGATCAGTAGATGCCATTGTATAATATATGACTTATGCTATATGAAAGAAAATGTCCTAAAATATTATGTGAATGCCTAATCCAATACTGGAAAAAGCACAGTCTGGAACTCTTTGCCAAAGGATGTTGTGAAGGTCAAAACTATAACAGGGTTAAAAAAAGAACTAGATAAATTCATGAAGGATAGATCTATCAATGGCTACTAGCCAGGATGGGCAGGGATGGTATCCCTAGCCTCTGTTTGCCAGAGGCTGGGAATGGGTGTTAGGGGATGGATCACTTGATGATTACCTGTTCTGTTCATTCCCTCTGGGACACCTGGCATTGGCCACTGTCGGAAGACAGGATACTGGGCTAGATGGACCTTTGGTCTGACCCAGTATAGCCATTCTTATGTTCTTTTGCTCTTGTACTGGTAAATTGTGCCATGGTAGAATTTATAGTTAAACTAGTGACCCTGTTACCTTGTTGCGTATGTAAAGCCAAAGTTTAGTTAGGGAAAAATACAAACAAAATAGCAAGGGAAACACAAAACATCTTTCTTGTCTATACTTTTCTGTACTAGGACATATGACTAATTTTCTCATTTTTCTTAGTCATTTGCAGTTTTGTTTGCTAACAATGACATTTGAGATTCTATTAGCACTACAATCACACTGCTATTTAAATTCCCGCATGTCTCTTCAATGTTCCTGCAGCACAGAGAAAGTATCTAATATAATGTATTTTCACATCTGACCATAATATCCATTGGCCTAATTCAGGTTGTGCTATGGCCAATTTGTACCACATAGGAGGGCACAAAGGTACTGTAGAGCAGGCCTAAGCGCCCCCCCCCCCAGAAATATCCCTGGCACAGAGAACCTCCACAGATGATTCAGAGCCAGCTCTTCCAAGGCTGTGGTGCCAGTGTAGTAGTCAGGGGTGCAGGAGGCATTTTGCAGTGGAACAGGAGTAGGCGGGAAGAGGCATGGCTAGGGAAATTGGGGCTATTGATTCAGAAACACAACTTAAGGCAACCCTCAGGGGCCCCTGCAACTCCTGAATAGAGCAGGTACAATATGCCCTTCTTTCTGTCCCAGTGGCATGCTTGCACACCCTCCTCCCGCCCCAGCGATGAATCTGCCTCCATGGGAGAAGGCAAAAGTTAGATTCTGATTATGGTTCTTTATCTTAACATTCATCCAAAGGTGCAGTTGTTCATCTGCTACACATTTAGGTGACTTATAACTGCTAGCTTTAGAAATTCTTAACCAGGTGATCTGGCTGGGTTTTGATGCAAACAGTATCACTCTGCATGACAGAGGCCCTGGCCCAGCAAAACACATAAGCATGTGCTCAGTTTTAATCATGTGACTATTAACTTTAGCCTCAATAGGACTACCTACCTATTTAAAGCATATGCTGAAATTCATTGCTGGATCTGGGCCAGAGGGTCACACTGCCATCATTCAAACTTTAGTTGAAAGTCAAGAGAAGTGCAGAATAAAATGTGGAGTTAATTAGAATTAGAGAAAGCTGTATTGGTAATCAGTAGGCTCTTGGTGCTGAGCAGATGTGTGTGGGTGAGGACATGAAACAATCTATGGTAGGCATGATGGATGATGGGAGAGCAGTCCATGTTGAGTACGAATGCTCTGCATGTCATGAGACCTCTATAGATACAGAAGTTCAGTGAGACTGTGCATAAGTATCTGAAGTTTTGGAGGCTTATCGAAACTTCATGGTAAGGTCTATAATAATAGATTAGTAGATTCTAAGGCCAGAAGTGATCATCTAGTCTGACCTTCTGTATAACACAGGGTATAAATAGAGTGGGTTGAGGATTTTGTCAAACAATACTATTTTTCTTTCATTCCAAGCACCATTCTTTCCCACCATGCTGTACACACAGCAAATTAGTAAATGGCAACTGGTAGGCAAATCATGCTGGTTTGGAACATTTATTATGTTTATATTTTTGAATTCTGTCCTGCTGTTGACTTGCATGTAATTGAAGCTAGTACGGTATGCTCCAGTGGCATAGTAGTTGACACAGTGTAATCAATTAGGTGGAAATACTACATGTCACTAAGGATTTCTGCTATCATTTTATTGATTGATTAGGAAGCCGCTTCTGTCAGCAGCATGTGGGGGAGAAAAAACATTACCTGTAGAGACAACAGTAAAGATTTTAGCATGCATTTGTGTCACTTTAAGTAAATAATTGGCTGAGGAATTTAATAGCAAACTATTGTGAATGGAAAAAATTGTAAATGTGTCTTCAACTGTCAGCAAGCAAGGAGGATTATATACTACGCAGAAAGGCAAGATAGAATTGAAAATGTATAAATATCATCCTGAAATGGATTTTGTTTCTTTACCAAGCTTTGTTCTTAAACTGGTTGCAGGTTATGAAGTGAATTATATTCTTAGGGACAGACCATGCTCTTTTTAGGTCATCTTTGTGGTCCTGCCTGAAAACTGGATCTTGCCACTTTAGGATTCTGTTTGCTCCTGAGATGCACTGGGTGTACAAGGCATAGAACCCATGATCTGCTCCATGTATATTATTGAATGTACTGTAGTAACATTCACATAAGTAATAATGGGAAGTTGACAAAATACACTACAAGTACTGATTCATAGTGGCAGTACAGTAGTTTTGTCACAAATTATTGGGACTTCTTTAAATCAAGCTACTGAGACTCAACGTTGAGGTTCATAAAAATGATATATTTTTTGCCTACACTTAATGATTATCCACACAGTGCTACTGATGATTATCATAATTTGTATTATAGTCACACCTAAAGAGTCCAACAAAGATCAAAGCCCCATTATGTTAGGTACTGTACATATACATACTAACCGACCGACCTTGCCCCAAGTTGACTACAGTCTCCCAAGTCTTGTCTTAGCATACAGTGCGCTCAGTGTAGGACCTGTGATGTATTATTTGAGGACAGTCACTGTTTTTCTTTTTTTAATTGTTCCAGTTAAAAAAAGATATTCCAGATATTCCAGGAGGCTGGAGGGAATATCTCCAGAAAATGGCTTCTTGCTTTTGGATCAATTTAATAACAGGACAGGATCCTTCTCTCTCTCATTTCTGCAAGCATGACTTTTTTGGAAAGTTTTACTGATTGTAAACTAATTGTTTGGGAGTGTTCATTTAATTGTCATCTGTAGACATGTTTGATGGAAACCTGTTCCTATTTCTTTATGGAACTCTTCTTCCCTACCTGTTAGTTGTGAGTTTCCTGAAATTTTCGAACATGGACCCTACACATTCATGATGATGGTGGGACAGAATTTTAAATATGTTTCCCATTTCAGAAACTGTGGTGGAAATCCAGCTCTCATTGTTCTAGCAGAGAAACATTTTTGCAAAAACACATTTATAATACATAAATGTTTGAACCTTGCCCTTCAGTTTGAACCTTTGTCCCACGGTTTACTGCATTTCCTTAACCATTAAATTATTCTTCAAAAAAACAAATTGTTTAGCACAATTGAAAATGGAACAAAGTATGTTGTGTATTTATCACTTTTTTTGCCTCTAGTTGCTTACCTATCAATTGCTTCACACTTGGATAGTTTATGGATATTTACCAATACAATCAAAACACTTGAGACATAGATGTGACATTCCCCTCTGGTGTTATCTGGACCGGTGATCTGCTAGGTCAGTCCAATCCTTGACTCTGGGAGCCAGCCTTACCCTGCTCTGCTGTGAGAACTCCCACTCCTGGGCTGTTCACGCACAGCCTCTGGCATGTAAGCCGCTCCTTGGATTGTGCAATTGAATGACACTAGCCAATATCTCCAGTCCCAGATACAACCCTAGGAACCTCCATCTTGCAGTGTCCAGTTATATCCACTGGATGCTGCAAGCTTATATGAGTTCGTCAGTTTAACAAAGAAATTGATATGTACCAGGCTTGTTATCCCAAGGGGAGCCTCTGATACACTTCAAACCAAACACACTGCTTCAGGTAGAATAAACAGACAGATTTATTAACTACAAAGATACATTTTAAGTGATTATAAGTCAAAGCATAACAAGTCAGATTTGGTCAAATGAAATAAAAGCAAATTGCATTCTAAGCTGATTTTAACACTTTCAGTGCCCTTACAAACTTAGATGCTTCTCACCACAGGCTGGTTGGTTGCTCTTCAGCCAGGCTCTCCCCTTTGATCAGCATTTCAGTCACTTGGTGGTGGTGTCTGTAGATGTAGGTGGAAGAGAGAGGAAGAACATGACAAAGTCTCTCCCTTTTTATCATGTTCTTTCTTCCCTCTTGGCTTTGTCCCCTCCACCCCCCCCTCAGAGTCAGGTGAGCATTACCTCATTGCAGTCCCAAACTGGCCAAAGGAAAGGGGGTGACTCACTCGAGAGTCCAACAGATCCTTTTGTTGCTGCCTAGGCCAGTGTCTCTTGTTCCTGTGAGGCTGGGCTGGGTTTGTCCCAGACCTGCCCTGATGAGGTGTGAACTGCCTCTCTGCTCTTGAAGAGTTTTTGCCTGGGCTTATTTTAAGCCATGAGGATATATTTTCAACCTCATAACTACATATATGAAATTATAACCTATAACATTACTGTAACAACATGCTCAGTGCACCGTGAACCTTCCGAAGACACCTGACATGACAAACTTTGCATTGGATACCACACAATCATTTTACAAGGATGAATGTGGGGGTGCTGGGTGTTCCCCCGAAGTACAGAGCATCACAATAGGTATGATACAGTAAAACTTATTTCTCTTAAACATAACCACCTCTATTCCATTAAAGTCAATGGGAGTCAGATTTTGGTCAGGAGTAGTTTAGAGACTGATCCTGCTCATCTGGAAAAATGACAAAACTCCCACCAGCTATAATATAATGGGGGTGGGATCAGGTCCTCAGAGCATTAGTATTGGAATCTTTTGGAGGATCGTTGAGCAAGTGTACTATTTTGCTCATACAGCAGTATTTGCAATACAGATAGCTCAAAGGAATTTAATTTAATTTATTCTCTGCAAATAGAGTTTGTTTTGAATTTACTCTGGCCTCTTTCTTTTTCTGTTTTAGTTAATGTATCTATTAACGAGTTGAACAGAATGTTTCTTTGTTTTTCTGTTGTAGCCATAAGCATTTTTTGTATTTAATACATTTATTTTATAAAAATATAAATACAAATCAGAACATTGCTGAAGCAATGGAACGGGATCTCTAGGGTACTACTGTGTTACACTTCTACAATAGCTTTATCTGCTTAAGTTCCCACAGAGACAAAAATCAGATGCAGAAAAAAACCATATTTATTTTAAGGAAATGGATTAGAGTCACAGAAGAAGGTCCCAAAGGTACTATATTGAGTTACTCAGCAATAGCTATTCTTCACTTGGACCAAACAGATAGCAAGCAAACAAACAAAAAAGCCAATGATAAAAAAGCTCATTGGGGTATCAGCACTGACTTTTTAAGAATCTATGCGTATGTCTACACTACGAGAGAGTTCGATTTTAGTTAAATCGAATATGTGGAATCGATATTACAAAGTCGAACGTGTGTGTCCACACTAAGGACAGTAATTCGACTTTGTCAGTCCACACTAACGGGGAAAGCGTCGACATTGGAAGCAGTGCACTGTGGGCAGCTATCCCACAGTTCCCACAGTCCGCGCTGCCCATTGGAATTCTGGGTCGAGCCCCCAATGCCTTCTGGGGAAAAAAAATGTCTCGAGGGTGCTTTTGGGTAACTGTCGTCATCCAACCGTCACTCCCGCCCTCCCTCCCTGAAAGCGCCGGCGGGAAATCAGTTCGCGCACTTTTCTGATCAGTGACAGTGCGGACGCCACAGCAGGCCAGCCAGTACATCAACCGAAAGGGCTACTTTTCAATGGTGCTGCAAGCACTGGTGGACCATAGGGGACATTTTACCAACATCAACGTCGGATGGCCGGGCAAGGTTCATGACGCTCGGGTTTTCAGGAACTCTGGTCTGTTTAGACGGCTGCAGGAAGGTATTTACTTCCTGGACCACAAGATAACTGTTGGGGATGTGGAGATGCCTACAGTGATCCTCGGGGACCCAGCCTACCCGCTAATGCCCTGGCTCATGAAGCCCTATACTGGCGCCCTGGACACAGAAAAAGAACTGTTCAACTACCGGCTGAGCAAGTGCAGAATGGTGGTGGAGTGTGCTTTTGGCCGTCTCAAGGGGAGATGGAGAAGCTTACTGACTCGCTGTGATCTCAACGAAACCAATATCCCCATTGTTATAGCAGCTTGCTGTGTGCTCCACAATCTCTGTGAGAGCAAGGGGGAGACCTTTATGGCGGGGTGGGAGGTTGAGGCAAATAGCCTGGCTGCTGATTACGCCCAGCCAGACAGCCGGGCGATTAGAAGAGCCCAGCGGGACGCGCTGTGCATCCGGGAGGCTTTGAAAGCCAGTTTCCAGACTGAGCGGGGTCACCAGTGACTTTTAAGTTTGTGGACACAGAAGCTGAACTTGCCCCCGTTTCTTTACCCAGTTTATGTTGACTATCCTCTCCAGTTACATACCCCCTTCACAAAAAATAAAATCTGTTCTGTTTTGTTAATGAACACCGTTGTCTTTATTACTGTTTTCGCGGGAATGTTTTAAACCTGGGACGCAGACTGTGGCGGGGGGCGGGTTTAGTGTTGTGATGCAAATGATGCTTCTAAACTCCAGGAATGATAGGCTCCGCAGTGGTGGACTGGTTGTTTCAACAGAGCCTGCCAGCCCTCCTGGGCAGGACAGCATGTATGTGTCGGCTATGTGACTGTCTGGCAGGGGGAGGAGGGTTACAGCTCCCCTGCTGCATGGCTCTGTGATCCAGGGTAAGGACCGCTGCATTAGATCTGTAACTGCCCTCCCCCGCCACAAAGTCACAGAGCAACCCCCCCCCCCAGAACATGAAAACCACCTCCCAGACTGACCAGGGTAACTAGTCACTGCACTGTGTATGTGCCCTGCTGCTGGACCTGCCCCCGCCTCTGTACCCTGCTAAAGGTGACTGTCCTGTCCAATTACCAAGCCCCTTCCCCCCCTTCAGACAGACTCTCCTCCAAAAGAACAGGATGGAAACAGTAATGAACAGAAACGTATTTTTTATTAACAACCACACATGGAACAGGGGGGTGAAACTTGGACGAGGTCTTGTGTGAGGCGGGTAGGAAAGGACTTTTCAAATTTTGGGGAATGAGAGCCTTCTAGTGCTAGAGCAGTCTGCAGGGGTGGAGTGAAAGTTTTCACGGCCCCTGCCGCCCCTCCGTGTTTGGACTTTGGGTGAGGGGGGTATGGGACTTGGTGGCGGGGCAGGGCGGTTAGAGAGAGACTGCAGCGGGGCTCTCTCCTCCTGCCTCCGGTCCTGCAGAACATCCACAAGGCGGCGGAGCGTGTCCGTTTGCTCCCTCATTAGTCCAAGCAGCGTTTGAGTCGCCTGCTGGTCCTCCTGTCGCCACCTCTCCTCCCTTTCCATGTTTGCCTGGTGCATTTGTGACAAGTTCTCCCTCCACTGTGTCTGCTGGGCTGCCTGGGCTCGGGAGCATCCCATTAGTTCAGCAAACATGTCTTCCCGTGTCCTCTTCTTCCTCCGCCTAATCTGCGCTAGCCTCTGGGACTGTGAGGCCAGGCTGGGTTGGGAGACAGTCGCAGATGTGGCTGTGGGAATTGGAAAAAGGGAGTGAATTCCTGAGACAGATAAATGTAGTTGTGAACAAAGAACATAGTCTTTCTCTGTGAACAAGACCATGCACTGCACCTATCCCATGCGCACTGAGGACAAGGTCGAATTTTCAGCCCTCGCCTACAGTGCCTGCGGTCTTGCAGTGGCGATCTGAGAAGCGAGGCAGGACACCGGACTTTGTGTAGCTGGCAAACATGGTAAGCCGTAGACTTGTGGCTGCTTAAAACTTTAATAGTGGCACTGGCCTCCTTTCACATTGAAAGCAATGCGAGTCTCTGCTGGCAGCAATCCTGCAAGCATGAACTCTGTCCCTGTCCCACCCCCTCGCGGCTGTAAACCGCGTGGCTGTAAACCGGCGGTTACAGTTCTGTAAAGGAACGGGCAAGCAGTCCCAATACTAACTTTCCCCTACCTAATTCAAAGCAGGGCGTCATGAGCGACATCACCCTGCTGAGGATCTCGGAGTGCCAGAGGGAAAGGATGCTTCGAGAAAGCATGCAGAAACCAGGGCCGTATGCCGCCATGCTCTGCAGGGCAATGATACCGGAGTACCTGATTGTGTCGTGGCACGGAAACGTGTCCTACCACGGAGGGCCCAATAAGATCGCCCTACCCAGGAACCTGATGAACAGGCTGGAAAAGTACCTCCATGAGACCTACGAAGAGTTCTCCCATGAGAATTTCGCGTCTATCCCCGGCCATATTGACCGGATTTTGGCGTAGGTGCACTGGGACTAAAGAGTGGAGCGTCTTGGGCAGCATAATCATGAATAACCGGACATTGTTAAATTTTTTTTTAAATAGTTGGGACTAAATAGTGAAGCGCCTAAGGCAGAGAAATCATGAGAAACCCTTTGTTAATATTGTAAATATTCCAGTTTTGTTGCACATAAATGTTTACATGTTTAAAGCACTTTAGGAAAAACACATTGTTAATATTATAAATATTCCAGTTCTGTTAAAAATAAATGTTTACATGTTTAGAGCACTTACTGCTTGATCCTTCCCCTGAATCTGTGTCTGGGATAACGGCTGGGGACGGTTGGTAGGGGATCTCTGTAAGGGTGATGAAGATATCCTGGCTGTCGGGGAAATCAGCGTTGTAAGCGCTGTCAACTGCCTCGTCCTCCTCATCTCCTTCCTCATCTTCCCCGTCCGCTAACATGTCCGAGGAACCGGCCGCGGACAATATCCCATCCTCAGAGTCCACGGTCAGTGGTGGGGTAGTGGTGGCAGCCGCACCTAGGATGGAATGCAGTGCCTCGTAGAAACGGGATGTGTGGGGCTGGGATCCGGAGCGTCCGTTTGCCTCTTTTGTTTTTTGGTAGCCTTGTCTCAGCTCCTTGATTTTGACGCGGCACTGCGTTGCATCCCGGCTGTATCCTCTCTCTGCCATGGTTTTAGAGATCTTCTCATAGATCTTTGCATTCCGTCTTTTGGAGCGCAGCTCGGAAAGCACGGACTCATCTCCCCACACAGCGATGAGATCCAAGACTTCCCGATCAGTCCATGCTGGGGCCCTCTTTCTATTCTGGGATTGCACGGCCATCTCTGCTGGAGAGCTCTGCATCGTTGCCACTGCTGCTGAGCTCGCCACGATGTCCAAACAGGAAATGCGATTCAAACTGCCCAGACAGGAAAAGGAATTCAAATTTTCCCGGGGTGTGGCTGGTCAGAGCATCCGAGCTTGAACTGCTGTCCAGAGCGTCAACAGAGTGGTGCACTGTGGGATAGCTCCCGGAGCTATTAGCGTCGATTTCCATCCACACCTAGCCTAATTCGATATGGCCATGTCGAATTTAGCGCTACTCCCCTCGTTGGGGAGGAGTACAGAAATCGAATTAAAGAGACCTCTATGTCGAACTAAATAGCTTCGTGGTGTGGACGGGTGCAGGGTTAAGTCGATGTAACGGCGCTAAATTCGACATAAACGCCTAGTGTAGACCAGGCCTATCTGGCATAGATACTCAACTAGATACCACTGAAACTTCTCAATAGTGAAGTCAAGCTGAGGCAATCAAGTGTCACTTTTTGTTGTAGATCCTCATTTGGCCCTTTTCCTATTAGTTTTTTGCCTTCAAGTTACTCCTATCTCAATCTGTCTTATGTTTCAATATTCATTGTGCACAATTACTTTAGCTTTGCAACCTGCTGTCAGAACTATTTTGCTATATTTAAATTCAGAATTACTACCAAGATAAGAATAAAAGAGAATACTGTGAAATTCACTGTTGTGGCATTATTAAAGAAAATATTACCAGATGTAATGTACTTTTTCCCCCCACAGAAAACAGAGAATGGTGTCAATCATTTAAAAAAAAAAAAAAGTAAAATGAGTACTCTATAAAAATGTAGATTGAAAATGACTGCAGATAACTGCACAAATGGGTGTAAAGATAAAATTATTTTAAAATTTATACTGAGTAATATGCATTTCATTTTGTATTTATGAAATATTTTGTGCATTATATTTTCTGTACTCCGCAAACCTACTCCATATTAAGAGAACTGCAGCTGTCAGTCAGTCATGGCATTTACAGAAAGAAGATATTAACATCATCTAGGGTCTGATCCTGCTCCCACTGAAGTAAATGGCATAACTCCTGCCATGAGAGCAGGATCTTGCTCTGTTTCCATATCAGTTGAGGGTTAGTTTCCAATTTGTTTTCCTCTAGTATTTTTCAGCTTCAATTTTAAAGCTGCTACACTTCACAGTTGCCAATTTTCATGCGGTAAATAAGCACTCCGACTTTCACAATAAGCCAAAAATCAAACTAATCCTATTTCAAAACAAGCCAATCCCTAAGAACCCCAACACTATGTGACTAGATTCCCCCGACGTGCAGTCTGGGACTGTGATGAGCCTGCTGTGCACCGCTGACTCCCTCCCCGCCTTGCCCCTGCTTGCCTGGAGCCAATCAAAAAAAAGAAGCTACAAGCCAAAAACTAGCCAACAAGTAACTCACAAGCCAATTAAGCCCCAAACAAGCCAAATTTCTGCGTTTTCCCCCCCGGGCTTGGCATGTCTGCTACACTTGATACAAGTTACAGTGGTGTCAAGTAAACCAGTGCTCTCTCTTCTTATGATGGTTCTGAATTATAAGCATCTGTCATTGATAGAATTTAAGACAAACTCACTTTGGATCCACTTCTTTCATGCAGTACACATCTGAATAATTGAATTGGATTAAAACAAGCATTTTCTTTTCTTTTGTTGTTGTTGTTCCTTCAGTATGAACCCTTTTGTTGAAAACAATTCTACAACATTTGCACCAGGAAAGATTAAAAATACAGTTTGCTTAAGGTGTATAAACCCCAAAAGAGATTTTATATGAAACCTAGATACTACTACTTATATTTCTATGTTCAGGCTTAAAACAGATGTTTCATATGGATTCTTTTTTTTTTGTTACTAGAGGTTTCCACAGCCCTGGAAATCTTCCTCTCTCTCTTTTTTTAGTTTTCCATTTTGAGGTCATTTTCACAAAATTTGGGCTGGGACTCAACAATTAGTAAGTATGGGGTATGTATTAGTAGGGGTATGGAATGGCTTTTAGAGGTATGGAATGGCTTCTGTATGAGGAGAGAGTAATAAGACTGGGACTTTTCAGCTTGGAAAAGAGACGACTAAGGGGGGATATGATTGAGGTCTATAAAATCATGACTGATGTGGAGAAAGTAAATAAGGAAGTTTTATTTACACCTTCTCATAATACAAGAACTAGAGGTCACCAAATAAAATTAATAGGCAGCAGGTTTAAAACAAACAAAAGGAAGTATTTCTTTATACAACTTACAGTCAACCTGTAGAACTCTTTGCCAGAGGATGTTGTGAAAGCTAAGACCATAACAGGGTTCAAAAAAGAACTAGATAAGTTCATGGAGGACAGGTCCATCAATGGCTATTAGCCAGGATGGGCAGAAATGGTGTCCCTAGCCTCTGTTTCCCAGAAGCTGGGAATGGGCGACAGGGAATGGATCACTTGATGATTACCTCTGGGGCATCAGGCATTGGCCACTGTCAGAAGACAGGATACTCGGCTAGGTGAACCTTTGGTCTGACCCAGTCTGACTTATGTTCTTATGTTATGCAGGAAAGCACAAGTTTGTGAGAGTCATGTATTATAAAGATAACTTGAGAGTGTTTCCTGATTACAATGTAATAAATGTATCCTAGGTTGAGTACATTCCAAGACAGTTGGAGCAAGATCAAGCCTTAAAAGAGAAATGAGCCAAATATATCAGTGGTGGGAAACCAGTGGGCCATGTGCGGCCCATCAGGGTAATCTGATTGCGGGCTGCAAGACATTTTGCTGATGTTGACTGTCCGCAGGCACGGCTCCCCGCAGCTCCCAGTGGCCGCAGTTCGCTGTTCCTGGCCAATGGGAGCTGCGGTAAGCGGCGGGCCGCAGGTATTCTGGCTGCTGCTTCCCGCAGCTCCCATTGGCTGGGAAGAACAAACCGCAGCCACTGGGAGCTGTGGGGGGCTGTGCCTGCAGATGGTCAACATCAGCAAAATGTCTCACGTCCCGCAAGCAGATTACCCTGATGGACCGCATGCAGCCCACGGGCTGCAGGTTGCCCACCATTGAAATAGATATTTTAACTTTTTTAAAAACAATTTAGTGCACATTACACACAAATTATGAATGCATTGGTAATATACAGGATCAGAGTCTGTAGAATATCTATGTATTTTGATATATATTGTCACAAAGTTCCTCCTCTATCTTGGTGGGTCCTGCGCTTATTGGCGGATTTTCTTGCCTCAGAGATTCACCATGTGGGTTGGGGAACAGCCCAGAGACCTTCCCCTCTGGAAGAACCCACAGTCCAGGTCAATTGGGAGGTTTGGGGGGAACCCGGGCCCGCCCTCTACTCTGGGTTCCAGCCCAGGGCCCTGTGGACTGCAGCTGTCTATAGTGCCTCCTGTAACAGCTGCATGACAGCTACAACTCCCTGGGCTACTTCCCCATGGCCTCCTCCAAACACCTTCCTTATTCTCACCACAGGACCTTCCTCCTGGTGTCTGATAACGCTTGTGCTCCTCAGTCCTCCAGCAGCACACCCTCTCACTCTCAGCTCCTTGCGCCTCTTGCTCCCAGCTCCTCACACTCACACCACAAACTGAAGTGAGCTCCTTTTAAAACCCAGGTGCCCTGATTAGCCTGCCTTAATTGATTCTAGCAGCTTCTTCTTACTTGGATCCAGGTGTCCTAATTAGCCTGCCTGCCTTAACTGGTTCTAGCAGGTTCCTGATTACTCTAGTGCAGCCCCTGCTCTGGTCACTCAGGGAACAGAAAACTACTCATCCAGTGACCAGTATATTTGCCCTCTACCAGACTCCTGTACCCCACTGGTCTGGGTCTGTCACAATATATAGCTAGAGTAAAATTAGAAGGGCTGTATAATCCTCACACTTCAGGGTAGAATTGATCACAAGTTGGCATCAGGAAGAAATCTTTCTTCATGGTATAATATTCCACAGTTAGGTACATGAGAGGGTTTTAAGCCTTCTCTGAGGCATGTATTTGTCACTTTAAAAAAAAAAAACAGGATACCAGACTAGATGGGCCATTGTTCTGTTCTGAGACAACAATGCTTTACATTCCTGGGAACCTGGTATGACAGTTATATTGACAACATGAAATAGGTCACTTGCTAAATAAAGCTTATCGTTTATGGAACTACAGTACTGGCAGTACTACTACCTTCTGGCTAGAGGACTTTATCAGTGCTGTGAGGGACAGAGTCTCTGGAGACATCCAATTTCTTCCCTGAGGTAGCTTGAATAGAAGGCAACAAACTAGATCCAATAATTTAGTTTTAAGTCCTTTTACCTAGGATGGACTTATTTATAGAGACTGTTCTAACAGAGTTAAGGGTTTGTCATTGTTTCCAGAAATCTTTGAGCGCTGTACGATTTATAATTTGGCTATAAAAGTTTAATTTAATCTGGGATCTCACATGCAATATCTCTGTTCTGATGTGATTTAATTTTTAAAAAACAATATCACATTTGTAGTGGTTTGGCTATTTTTGTTAGTATTGTGGTTATGTATTGATTCATGTAGCACTTTTGGTAGGTGTCAAAGCACTTTACAGAATTATAAATTGTCCACATGGATGCAATTGCAGAATGTGGGCATGTGAATAGTGCATTATTTCACCACCACTAAACTGCAATTAGAATAATAGAATTGTAGGACTGGAAAGGGACTTCGACAGGTCATCTAGTCCAGTCCCCTGCACTCACAGTATTATCTAGACCATCCCTGAGAGGTTGCAATGCAGTTGCACACCCTCCCAACTTGGTATTGTCCACAAACTTTATAAATGTTCCTTCTATGCCATTATTTAAATAATTGATGAAGATATTGAACAGAACCAGACCGGTTTTCCCTGCTACCATTCATTAGAATCATAACTCTACCATTTCATGATCACTTTCACCTGAGCTGCCTTCCACTTTCTAATTCTCAGCCAGTTCCTTCCTATTTCTCAACATCAAATCTAGAGCAGCCTTTCCCCTGCCACAGCCCTCTCCTTTCCCCTGCCACAGCCCTCTCCCAGGGCTGTTTTAAGCCCTTCAGGGCAGGAGTGAGGTAACCACCTGCTACACAGCCCAAGATATAAGAGGAGTTGGAGCATCTTTCTCAGCAAAATAAATTAGGAATGGGGTTGGTGTGGGTGTGAAGGCAAATCCTAGGAAATAAATTAGTTTGCACCACAGAAAATGTGTGTATATTCTGTTTGAAGTAGTGTGGGAAATCTCATTTTGCTTACAGACTATTATTTTAGTTCTCATAGCTGTCCATGAGGAACACCAAGAAATGTGTTTGAGGACTAGAAACTTCTTCCATACAAAATAATTGCTCCACGGGAATAATGCTGATACTTATATATCCTAAAACATATTTAAGTATGCTTAATGCATTCTGGTCAAACACAGCAAAAGTTGTCTGTCTTGATCAAAAGGGTTTTAGATTTAGTCCCGTGCACTATTTGAAAACTTCTGTTTGACTCTGATGTAACAGGATTATATTTAATGAACATACTATATTTTCTATGTATGGCATTTATGAGAATAAAAAAAGCACAAATCTCCTCAGATCCTGAGGGATATCATTTCCTATGTCTGTCAGCTGAATGAGAGATTCAAATGAAAAATATAGGACTCAGGGATGTCAGGTAGTTATCTGATTATTTTGGAGGGAACATTAAACTAATATGGCTGAGGGATTACTCAGCCATAAATAGTTATGTTTGTCTTTAATAAATTTAATATGAATAATCTTATATTAAGTAGTCCAGGTAGAATTCAGTACTGGTTGCAAATGCCTTATGTTTGACCTCTCTCCTTTTAGAGCTTCCATTTTAGTGATACTCCACTAGGGTTGTCTAAACAGAGCATTTTGGTGCTCTCATCATGAAGCAACTCGGTCACACAAAACGCTGTGATTCTGTAGCTCCTCTCTCCCTGCTGGCTTCTGCTTATCTCTCCTGCCAGCCAGGCAAGCCAGCTACAACATTCAGCTCCAGCTCTTCTTCACTGGCAGGCCCAACTCTCCAGCTGGCATTTCATCTTCCCACAAACCCGTCCATCTGTTTCCCTGTCCACTGTGGCATTTTCTGCTCACCAGCCTGCCTGTTTCCAGCCACCATTCCCATCTCCTTCTCCCCAATTTTTCTGTTCTCCCCCTTCCAAAATGTTCAGTGTAAGGCGTGCAGCCATTATAGGATGCAGGAATAGTAGTGCTTTTTCAACTGAGTTTTTGACTGTGGAGACAGCTCCTCACAGATTATAAATATTTTAGGGTAGGGCAAACATGTTCGGCTTAAATTACTTGGCTTTGCATTAAAACAGCATCAATAAATAACACAGAAATCTGGCTTACTACTTGGTTTTATATGTATTAATAAGAGGGTTATCTAGGGTGCGAGGAAAATCTTAGTTCTTGTAAAAACTTCTGTTTATTACCATGGGGAAATGGTTGTATTTTATAATTTATTTGCTCTGTTCCTGTGATAATGCAGAGGACTGTTTGGTTGGTTGGTTGGGTTTTTTTTTTTTTTTTTTGAGTAACACCAAGCCAGGGGATGACAAAATCTGACTTTTGCTGCTGCCCAAAGGAGGTTACAGGACTTTCTCTGTCCACATGTTTCTTCAGCAAATAACTTACCTTTTTCCAAACTCATCTCATTTAGGCTTGATTGGGGTGGGATGCTGTTTGTGGTGTGTTTGGAGGCCTGGGTTTAATAAGTAGCAGCTCTTTTCCCCTTTCTAGAGTGACAAGGTGGGTGAGATAACATCTTTCATTGGACCCACTTCTGCTGGTGAGAGAGACAAGCTTTCGAGCTACATGGAGCTCTTCTTCAGGTCTGGAAAAGGTACTCTGTGTCATAGCTAAATACAAGGTGGAATAGATTATTTAGCATAAGTAGTTAACACACATTATAAGGGACCCTTTCAGGAGGCAGTTGGGAAGACTGGACGATACTGAAATTCAAGCATCACCCAGTGCTATACTTTAAAGAGAGGCTTCAGCTCCCCGATGATCAATTCAGAGCTTGATTTATGGATCCAGTAGCCAAATGGATCCTTTCACCTCTCCATGGATGGATACTGTGATGAGAGTTGGAGTCCCTGAAGGACAGCTTGATAACAACAATAAGGGTGTAATATTTTTACACCTCTGCTGTCTTATAACCTGAGATCAATTTTACCGAACTCTGAAACTACCTAAGGGAAGCAAATCTGAGAAACAGAATGAAAAAAAATGCAATAGTAATAGAATGGTGAAGATGCTTAGTTAAAGCTCTTATACCAATAGCAAGTCAAAATTAAACTCCAGTTGACCCTCATGGTCAAAAGCCATCACCCCACACCCACCATCTCATTATTCTTCAGGGATATCATTTATGTTTAACTAGAACTAATTTTCTTTTGAACGGAGCTTCAGCCTTAAAATAGTGATGCAAGAGACAGTTAGCAAATTACAAGGTAGGATAATTTACGCTAAGGAAACAAAAAAGGAAATAATCCTAAAAGAGACCAGGACCAAACTGTGGTTCCCTTGAAATCAGTGCAAGTTTGCCATTAACTGCAACAGAACCAAGATAGATTGTGTACCCCATCATATCTTCCGCTAGTAATTCTTTAGGCTACAGCTATCCTTTAAAATAAAATAAAAAAAAAACAACAGAAAAAATAGTTAAATACAGATTATTTAAATCTGAAACTCTCACACCCTAGAACAAAAGAACAAATATATTACTAATTTTAAAGACTCCCTCACTTCCTGTGTCACGGCTATGGTTCAGATCAGTGGAAGCACCTGAGCTGGAGCTCACTGATGTAGGGACAAAAAAAGAGTGTGCAGTTGGAAGGGTGTTCTGTCTGTGAAGACCCCTCAGCTTTGAACCATATGGGCTCCAAGTCTGAAATAGTCTTAGCTGATCAATCTACAGGGCATGCTGCAGAGCACATTTGTTTTCCATCATGATGAGGGACTTCTAGGATGGCTGAGATAGAGAGAACTCACTAGATAAAATATATGTTAATTAGTGAGGAAATGGGAAGGGTTCCTGGACTAGTCCATTGTATTTCAAGATTTATCAAGCAGCAGATGATAGGCACTCCTTTTACAGAATGTGTGTTCATGCCATAGAGATAACTATAATCTACAAAGTACACCTGAACTTGGCAACAGAAGCTTTTAAGATTAAGTAATCCATTATTTAGCCCAACAGCTAATGTGTAAAAAGGAGCTCTTTGATAACTTTTCTGTGGTACAATCATGAGATTGTAATTCAAGTTTCCTGTTCTCCTTTGGCCTGGAAAAAAATTCTGGCAAATCAGGTTTAGAAATTCTACATTAATTGTATATTGTCTAGGAATATTCAGGCTGGTTCTTGTACAGTTACCTTGTGTAGAGGCTCAGGAGATAATCATCCAAATTATTTTCACCCAGATTGCTCATGGGCTCTCCATGGACTGCAAGGAGCCTCCATGCAAGGCTTGCAGCCTCATGGTGCACATCATTCGAAATGGTAATAGGTCAAAGCCATCATAAAAGTTGGATGCAGCATTCACATTCTTCCTCCAGACCAAGGCAAAGCACAATACCACCCTGATTTCCCAATGGGGAGGTGTAGCATCATGCTTACTTAAGGAGGTGTTAAATGTCATACTCTAGACCTTTATAGTTAGTGCACATTTCAAACTGTTAAACTGCCTCAAGAAAACCAAACAGGTACCATGGCTAGAAATGTGTTCAGCATCAGAATTCAAATGTTTGGAATTCTATGCTTTTAATAACTTCATCTTCTTTTAACATTCTTTTTAAAGGGGATCTTATAGCACCAGAAATGGCATTATCTGTATTATGCATAAAACACTGTCAAAAATGTTCATCTAATCTTCATTATTTTCAAATCACTAAAAATAATTGTCATATTTTGTTGTGTAAAAAAAGGAAAAGGGCCAAATTCATCCCTGATATAACTAACTTCAGTGGAGTTATGTCAGGAATAAATTTGTTGCTGTGGTTGCTTTAGCATTCATTCTTTAAAAGGAGAGGTGTGCCTGATTTTTTTTAAATTCTATTAATTTCAGCAGAGAGAGTTTTAAAATTTAAAGACAGTCCTACAATTCGACAATTTAATTCACCTTTGCATTTCACTTCTCATCTATATTTATTCTTTCTTGCTTGCTTAAAATGTACTAATAGAGAAGTTTTCCCCTTCTCTGAAGCCTGTTTTGCTTTAGTTTAGGGGGTAAACAGCAGTTTAGAGGCAGATATTGTAATGTTACTACAATATAACATTTAAAGTTAGTGCTATTTAGAAGTACCACATGTCTAAAAACTATTAATTGTTCTATGGAAACAGAGAAATTTCTCTCCTAAAACTGATTTGCCTCTTATCAATATACTGTAAATATTAAAATATATGATATAGAAAATGTGTACTGAGGAAATAAACAGAAAATATTACCAAAGGATGAGAATACAGTATCCAATCAAAAGTCTCTTGTATTTGAATTGAGAAATTCACATAGTTCTGTATTATGTGTGGGATTAGTTAAGGAAAGTTGATATAAATTAAGGAGTGAGCCTAATATAAATTTTCAGAGTTGCAAAAGACAAACCTAATTAACATGCCACAGATTGTTATCTGCCCTGGGAGCTAATCCCACAGATAAATGTCAGGACTATGGCTAATTTCAACTGATAATTTTATTACAAATTAATAAGGGAGGGAAAATAGAACTAGGGTATGACATAAGATCACAGAACTCTGTGACCATTTCCTTTTCTGGGATCATAAATAGTCTACACATCAGAGGTTGTAATTGTTATCTTTTATTATATCTTCTTGACCTTGGCTATTAAAAACAATTCCACAGAAAAGCCTAGTATTTCTTTTAATTGTCCTATTTTCTCAATGAAAATGTCTAATATCTCTGATGGATTACAGAGTTATTTTAGTTAGCTAAATACTACACCTCTACCTCGATATAACGCTGTCCTCGGGAGCCAAAAAATCTTACCGCGTTATAGGTGAAACCGCGTTATATCAAACTTGCTTTGATCCACCGGAGCACTGCTTTACCGCGTTATATCTGAATTCGTGTTATATCGGGTCGCGTTATATCGGGGTAGAGGTATACTTTGTTTAAAAAAAACCAAAACATGACTGCCAATGGTTAATAGACTCTGTGGGCCAAATTCTCTTTAGTTACACTGATAGAAAACCAGAGTACAGTTAGCTTCTCTGCAGTAGGATGGCTAACATGTTATCTTGCAGTAAAATCACATATTTTTGGAAGTGAAAACAAAAACCTTTGAGAAGTGAGAGACTGAATTAACAGTCAAGTATCAGGGGGTAGCCGTGTTAGGCTGTATCTACAAACACAACAAGGAGTCTGGTGGCACCTTAAAGACTAACAGATTTATTTGGGCATAAACTTTCGTGGGTAAAAACCTCACTTCTTCGGATGCATAGAGTGAAAGTTACAGCTGCAGGCATTATATACTGACACATGGAGAGCAGGGAGTTACTTCGCAAGTGGAGAACCAGTGTTGACAGGGCCAATTCAATCAGGGTGGATGTAGTCCACTCCCAATAATGGATGAGGAGGTGTCAATTCCAGGAGAGGAAAAGCTGCTTCTGTAATGAGCCAGCCACTCCCAGTCCCTATTCAAGCCCAGATTAATGGTGTTAAATTTGCAAATGAATTTTAGTTCTGCTGTTTCTCTTTGAAGTCTGTTTCTGAAGTTTTTTTGTTCAATGATAGTGACTTTTAAATCTGTAATAGAATGACCAGGGAGATTGAAGTGTTCACTTACTGGCTTATGTATGTTACCATTCCTGATGTCCGATTTGTGTCCATTTATTCTTTTGCGGAGGGACTGTCCGGTTTGGCCAATGTACATGGCAGAGGGGAATTGCTGGCACATGATGGCATATATAACATTAGTGGATGTGCAGGTGAATGAGTCCTTGATGGTGTGGCTGATGTGGTTGGGTCCTCTGAGCAAGACGGGTACCCAGAAATCACCTACTACAGGACAGGCCCAACAAGTTTGAATTAGCAATTTAACTAGATCTAACTCTTACTCCACATTTAGAAAATTAAGTCAAGATATGCTGTGTGGCCTGATTCTATGCTGCCATGCACCTTGTGTAGTCATTCACACTTATGCAAGTTAGTGCAGAATGGGAGTGAACTGCTAGCATTCAGTTAATTGCAGTTGTACACAGTTTGCACATGTATAAATGACTGTACAAGGTGAAAATCAGTGGAGAACCAGGCCCATTGTTTCTTTAAGAGCCAGCCTTCGTTGACTATGTAAATTTTAACTATGTTGTAGTACTGTAGATATTTGTTATAGCTATTCTTAATCATTGTGAAAGCCATAGTCAACCGTGATCAGTCATCTCTAATAGCACAGTGTGATTTTTTGAGATTCTCTTTTCCTGTAAACAAACTACATACACAAGTGTTTCAATAAATTCCACATATAGTAGTCTGTAATTTCATCAAGGGAAGGACACTGCTTCCATTTTATTTTATACAGAGATATTTTACTTTGTCCTTGATTTCAAAAGGCTTATTGTTTTGATTGAAATATGTCCCATTAGAAAACAAATGTCTTCTCTCCCTTTGATTCCCACTCCCCACTTGAACTCATATACCCATATAAACACTGTACTGCCTCTACTGCACATTTTCTGAACATCATTTTACTGTCTCTTTAGGAGATTTAAAGCCTCATAATACAGTGTGGAAGGAAAATTACCATTACATTAGAGTTATGCACTTGGAAGGTGGTGTAAATTATTTGACTTAATTTCTTATAATAAATTATCAAGAGTACCGAATTACTGCATAAATACACTACCCTACAGAGTGCTATTTAAAAAAGAACTGCAGTAAAACTTTTCTAGTGAAACCTTTCTAATTCTCAGAAGACATTCATTGTAAGAGGAGGGCATTATATATGAGGAGGACATATGGAACATTTTGCCATAAGCAACATTTCACTTTTCAAAAGCTTTATGAACCATTTCAGTTTCCTTTGATCAGGATAGCATTTAAGCTCTATGTATTACTTTTTGTCACAGTACTGAATAACTGATACCATAGGGTGTCATATTTTTACACCTCTGCTGTCTTATAAAGCAAGATCGATTTTATCAAACCCTGAAACTCACTAAGGGAAACACATCTGAGAAACAGAATGGGAAAAAAAAAGGAATAGAGTGGTGAAGATGCTTAGTTAAAGTCCGTATACCAATAGCAAGTAAAAATTAAACTCCAGTTGACCCTCATGGTCAAAAGCCATCACCCCACACCCTGAGGGATGTCATTTATGTTTAACTAGAGCTAATTTTCTCTTGATCGTGTGTGTGTCAGGCATGTGACATGGAAGTAATGGAATATAGAAAAAGTACTGTAAGACACAGTGATGTGCCAAAGACTAAGGATACTTTATTTCAGTATCTCAAATGCAAAAGAGGAATATTAGTGATAAGAGCTTGCAAAAGAGATGGTGATTTTTAAGTTCAAACTTCTCTGAACACAGAAGATGATGGACATTGTAGATATTTTACAGGCATCTAAGTAGATGTAGCTAAAAAGACACATTCAGTTGCTAACATATTCTTCAGTATGGGGACCCTTATTATTGCCTGCTTTTTTGTGGGATGCCAACTCATTACCCTCCAAGGACTTGGCTGATTGAAGGGGTTACCACTAGTAATGAACACTCCTTTAAAGTTTTTTCAGGTTTGGTTCAGACAAAACCTCCCAAAGTCCATGCTTATCCAAATTTATCACAAGTCTCTTCCAAAATTGGAGTGGATCTCATGAGAATCAGACTTTTTCCATAATGGGTCTAATCCCGCTCCCATTGAAATCAATAGAAAACCCCCCAATGGCTTCAACGGGAGTTGTTAGGCCCTGTATTTCTAGAGTATTATTGTTTCATCCAGACTAGATCTATCACAAAAAGGTATGTCTACACTGCACTTGCGGTGTGTGATCTCAGTATGTGTAGACATACACAAGCTAGTACCAAGAGTAGGGAAGCTGTGACAGCACAGGCTTTAGTGCAAGCTGTAGCAGCCCACCCGGGACCCTGGATGATTGCATGGGCGGCTAGCCTGTGCTGAAGTCCATGCTGCTATGCCTTCACTGATACCAGTACCCAAGCTAGCTAGATTAAAGCTAGCTTGGGTATGTGCTGCAGTGTAGACCTACCCAAAGATAATCTGCTTTTATAGTATATTATTACAGTACTAATGTTTCCAGCCCTGATATAAACCAATAAGTGCAGAGGAGTGGAAAAATTCAAATAAAGCCAGAAACGAACAAACAAAAATGTTCCAGACATCACAAAAATTGTGATTGATTGTTTGATTTTTGAGGCAAAATGTTCCCGTTTCATCCTTAATGTGCCACATTCACTGATGTTGGGGTAAGGAGGTGAAATTTATTCCTCGCTGCTTTGGCTTATATCCCTGTGCTGGTCAGCCTAATGGAGAGTGAAACTGCTTGCCATCTCTTGGGGTTTCATCTTCAGTTAATGGGCAGGGCTGTATAGGAGACCCTACTTGTGGAGGCTGCTTGGATCTAAATAATTGCATCTGTCAATCACCCTTATCTTCCAGTACCTCTCTGGATAGACCAAAGGTTGTAGCTAATTTCTGAGGTTACAGTGTACCCCCTCTGTGGACTTTTTGCCAGCAGGATGTTTGCCATTAAAAGTTGGTGTACATCCTCAGTTGAATCTCACCCAGTATGTTCAAACTGGTGTATACGTTAATTTTTAAGCTTATCCGAGCCATTAACAAATCCAGCAGAAACAGGGGCCCACAGGAACGTCATCCTTTTCACATATTTAGGTATCTGTAAATTACTGCTGTCTCCCCCATGTTTACCCAACACAGTGGCAGCCAAATCTGTGACTGAGAGGTGATACTGCTTTTGAGGATGCAGATGCAATTGGAAAAGGGAAAGGTGGCAGAGAGGACGCTATACCAGTCTTCTCAGGGTAAACAGTGTTGCAAAACAGTTAAGTGAACATTTATCAATTGAAGTTTCTCAATCTGACTGTTTATTTAATAATTTTTACCAGTAAGCACAGGGCTAACAACTCTGTCCCATAAAAAGCAAAATATGTTACGGAAACAGTGATGGAGAAATCGACCATTACTGTGTGTGATGGCCTTCGGGAGTCAATGACCTGTATGACTGCCAGTGGTGAAAGCAAGCCACTGGCATGAAGACTGAAGTGCTCAACAGCAACATAAAAACCAAACTTGTTTTTTGGAACGTACGGACAATGTACGAAGCAGGGAAGCTAGCTCAGGTCACAGCAGAGATGAGATGCTACAGTTTACACATCCTGGGTGTCAGCGAGAGCAGATGGTTGGGATCAGGAAGATTAACAGCAGCCTCGGGAGAAACTTTGCTCTATTCTGGATGGGATGATGGACAACACCATGAGGGTGTTGCCATCCTTTTGAAGAAGGGAGTGGAGCATTCCCTGCTTGAATGGAAATCCATCAGCAGCAGACTTATGAGAGCCAGACTGAAAGGGAACCATAATAATATCACCCTGATTCAATGTTATGCTCCAACAAATGACAGTGGACAAATTCTACCTTACACTACAGGCAGAGTTAGAGAGAGAACCATGCCATGACCTATCGTCATGGGAAACCTGAATGCCAAGGTCAGTAAGGACAACACAAACAACGACAGAGTAATGAAAAGACATGCGTGTGGCACTATGAATGAAAATGGAGAAAGGCTTGTTGATTTCTGTAATATGAATGACATAGTCATTGTCGGAAACCCTATTTGAACATCATGAAATTCACAAGCTGACATGGTGTTCACCAAATGGCAGAGATAAGAACCGATTGACCATATCATGATCAATGGCAAATGGCGATGCTCGCTGACAGATGTGAAAGTGAGAAGGGGTGCAGATGTTGGCAGAGACCACCACCTTGTGACAGCCTCCATCAAGCTAAAACTGAGAAGTGTGGGTCCACCAAACAAGGGACATAGATGTTATGACATTGACAAGCTAAAGTACCTTGAAATACAGAAAGCCTTTGTTCTGCAGTTAAAGAACAGGTTTCAAGCGCTTGCAGACCTTGATGAAGAGGAGGGGAATGCAGATGAGGAGATCAACAAGAAGTGGGACAAAGCAACAGCAATTTATAAACAGAGCAGTGAAGCCTGTCTAGGCTACAGGCAGAAGAGAAGGAGTGGATTACACCCAGCACATGGAAAGCCATAGAAACCAGACAAGCCCTGAAGAAAAAAGTTTTAGACACAAAATCCCAGAAGCTAAAGGACAAATACCTCGAGCAGTATAACAAGGCACACCGGGAGGTCAAATGCCTTGTGAGAGCAGAAAAATGGCATTATATTGATAATCTGGCAACACAAGCAGAGGATGCAGCTGCTCGTGGTGAACAAGGAACTGTCTACACAATGACATAGCTTATCAGTGGTAAATGGCAGACACCAACAAACACTCTCATCAGGAACAAACAAGGACACCTACTAAGAACCAAAAAAGAATAAGAAATGCACTGGACAGAGCATTTCAAAGAATTGTTGAACAGGGAGTCACTTAAAGAGGAAGCAAACATCCAGGAGGCAGAAGAAGATCTTGATATCAACACAGACACCCCAAGTAAGGAAGAGATCATTCAAGCCATTAAATCCTTAAAAAATGGGAAAGCTCCTGGCAAGGATAACTTGAATGCAGAATTGTTCAAGGTAACTCCTAAATTAGCAGCATCTATCGTGGCCCCTCTATTTACATCAGTCTGGGAAAGGGAAAAAGTGCCAGATGAGTGGACCAATGGGATTATAGTGAAGATACCAAAGAAAGGAACTCTCAGTGATTGTAATAACTGGCGTGGTATCACACATTTATATGTGCCAAGCAAAGTATTGTGTAAGATCATAGTCCAGCGTATATCAGAGGCAGTTGATAAAGTTCTCAGAAAAGAGCAAGCTGGTTTTAGGAAAGGGCAGGGATGCACAGACCAGATCTTCACTCTATGAAACGTAATAGAACAGTGCTTAGAATGGCAGTGGTAACTCTACATAAATTTCATAGACTTTGAGAAGGCTTTTGATAGCATTGATAGCCTATGGCGCATTCTGCGGGAATATGGAATTCCTTTCCGTATAATCAACGTCATCAAAAGCTTTAATTTCAACTTTACATACAGTGTTGATCAGAGCTCAGTTTTGAAGTCAAAACAGGAGTATGCCAGGGTGTGTCATCTCTGCAATCCTCTTCAACATTGCCATTGACTGGGTAATGCGGCATACAACAGAAGGCATGACGAGACATTAAATGGACAGTCTTCTCATCCCTTGAAGACCTGGACTTCGCAGATGATGTCACTCTCCTATCACATACCCAACACCATATACAAGAAAAAACAACTCCACTCAACGCATTCAGCCAGCAAATTGGACTGAAAATCAACTGCAATAAGACAGATATCATGACCTTTATATTGCCTCATCATCACCAGTACGGATAGAGGATTATGTTTTCACCAATGTAGAAACATTCACATACTTGGGCAGCACCATTAGCCAGGATGGTGGAACAAGCCAGGACATCCAGACAAAATCAATAAAGCCAGGAACACCTTTAGGAGCTTAAATACAATCTGGAAATCATCAAAATACAACACCAAAACCAAACTCAAGATTTATCAGAGCTGCGAACTTTCAACACTACTTTATAGGTAGAATGCTGGGGAATGAGAAAGTATGACATGTCCAAACTGTCTTCATTCCATACAACCTGCCTCAGAAAAATCCTCTGTATCTTTTGGTCTAGAACAATCTCAAACCAAGATCTATTGACACAGTGCAGCTAAGAGGATCTGAGCACCATCATTGCCAGGAAGCATTGGAGATGGATCGGTCATGTGCTTCAGATGGAAACTGATTCCATCACCAGAGTAGCAATAAGATGGACACCTGAAGGCAAACGAAAATGAGGCTTCCCGAAAACAACATGGCGAAGAGCTGTGGAAGCCGACCTGAAAAACCTGGGGCACAGCTGGGGCACCATCGAGAGACTTGCCAGAAACAGACAGGAGTGGAAGAGCGTCATCACTACCATAAACACAAAAGGAACATGATGACGATGATGATGATTAGCAGTAAATGGTGGTCACTTTTGCTACCTCCTGGAGGCAGCTGACACCAGTGCTAGTCACACACTACTTTTTCTTATTTTGCTACTCAACACACTAGCTGGAATTTCATTGCCTTTTCAGAAGTAAGATGATTGAGTTGCATCCAAATTACATTCCCCAGTCATTTTTAACCACACATGACCTTCCAACTGCAAAAAAGTAAAATAAAATAAATAAAAATCCCAAATTGCATTTTTGGGTGCCAGAAGCCCCAACACCACAACGGTTGAAGTCTCCATCTATCTACTAATGATATGGAGTTATGTTTTCAATACATACATCTGCAGAATATTGAAAATGTTGGGACAGTATGAACAATAGACATTAGCATCAAAATAAATAATAAGGGATACTGGATGCATTGGACTGGTGTGGGGAGTAAGTGAAAGGAAGAGAGACTGTGGACACTGTGCCATGTAATTCTGGTGTTCCTGCTGCATAATTGAGATTTAATATGCCCATAGGAGAGGGGTCTTGCTGATGATTAGTGTTCACATAATGCTTTTTACATGTCAA
Source organism: Terrapene triunguis (assembly GCF_002925995.2). Lineage (NCBI taxonomy): Eukaryota > Metazoa > Chordata > Testudines > Emydidae > Terrapene > Terrapene triunguis. Next base: position 22,704,491 of record NW_020664464.1, on the reverse strand, counting down.
AGTACAGACAAAATTAACTAATTACTCTTCTCCCGCTCCTCTCTGGTAGATACTAATGACAGCTCTGGAGAATCTCTTTTGACTTAATTGATAAATTTGCTGGGTTTGGATCCAAGAGTTCTTGTTTTGTGTTCCAGTGGTAATAGTTTCTCGTTTTACATTTGTTATTTATATATATTGCAATAGTGCCTAGGAATCCCATTGTATATGCTGTAAAAACACATTGAAGAAAGAGCCCTGGTTCCAAAGAATCAGTCTTAATAAACAAAATAAATAGAGCGTGGAGAACAAAGTATTGTTTCATCCCCATTTTACAGTTGCAGAACTGAGGCACAGAGAGCAAGTGACCTGCCCACAGTCACACAAGTGGCATTGAACATGTAACCTAGGTCCCAGTCCAATGCCTTAACCACAAGATCAGCCTTCCTCTTTAGAAGACTGATTTCTTAATGTTTTTGTACAGATTTTTTTTAATTAAAATTGAATTTTATTTTAAAGTATATTTCTCTGCTCCTGAAAGGTGCCAATGGAAGGTCTGATTGTTGGTCACTGAAGTTCTGTGTTGCCATAGAATACACACTAAATAGATAGAGGAGATTGTAGTTTTCACATCCCACCTTGTCCCAGTGTACATCACCTCTGTGGAGGACGCTATAGTTCAGTCTCTAAGCCCAGATATGTCTGACACTGAAAAGAGTGAGATCAACAATGGATTCCACATAGGTCATAAAGCAGCCTTCAGATAATGATTTTCAGGCACTACTTTACTTGGGCTGCATTCAAACTGGTGACCTAGAAGTGAAAAGCTCCATTACCATTCTCCTAAGTGTCTCAAGTCATCTGGAATTTTAACATCTCAGTCCTGGGTCAGGTGTGCTGAAGAGTGATGCTTTCAATACATGGATTAATTGGACTCCTGACAGACACAACTTGCACTGAGAGGAATGACTTAAATGTTATGAAAATAATTGTAAAGCTGTAAAAGGCACTTTTATCAAGTTATAGTTCATTTTTGTTGATTTACTTGAGTACTTGCTCAAGATTTTTCTGAGAGATGTGCTGGAAGCTGAGAGAGTTCTACGATAAAAATGATATATTGTGAAACAAAAGCTATTCTTCAGCTTCGGTCAAGATGGAAACCATTCTGCACTGTATTTTATGTTCCACTTTCTATCTACAGTCTGCTTTTGATTTTGCTTCCACCTATATCATGGGTTCAATTTGTCATTGGAATTCTACTGGGAGACCTATCGTAGTTCTTGTTTTCTCAGATCACATGTTGTAGTTAGTGGGTACAGATTTTAAATATCTGATGCTTTTATCTCTTCCCTATGTGAGAGGCATAGCTGGTAGTGCCCCCTATAATGAAGGTTGCCTTGACACTTCCCAATAGAAGACCCTGTATTCTATTGCTGATAACTTTTTGCCAAACTTTAACTGTTTGGCCTGACATTTTCTATGCCCGGTTTCTGCCTTGGGCAGAAATTTTGAGGAAAGTTTCACCTAAGGGAACAATATGTTGTTTTGCTCATGTTAATATTTTTTATAAACATTTTGTTGAGAAGCTTTAGGCTCTCCATGCTTTGGAGAAAGGGCTGGCAATTTTAGCAGGGGATAGGGGAGGGAGGTCACGCTAATGTCATGGATGTGACTTTTGATTCCCATGAGAAACATCACTCAGATTTGGCGAAGTTATAAGCCTCTGAAAAATCTCAATTTGCATATGCTCAGAGACTTGTTAGAGTTTGGCATGAAATTCTTTGAAAATCCCATCTGCATTGGGGTATGTTTGAACCCAGGGATTCAGAGACTGAGCAGGACTTACCCTGGAATTGCTTCTCCACACTACCAGAGGACATTGTGGGATTCCAAATGGGAGCCTGAAGACTTTCTCTCCTGTGCTGCATGACCCATCCCCTTGCAACTAAAATTGCATCCATACAGTAGTTAGTAGGAAAATATTCTTCTGTGGTGCTCTACTTCTATAATTTGTGATAACCAAAGTTTGTGATTTAAGATCCAAATTACCAGTTCCTTTCTTTCCTTTACCTTTTTAAATCAAGAAGAACATGGTTCTTGTGAAGAGCCAGACTGAAAGTGCTTGAAACCAAATTTCCTCCATTTATTTACAGAAAAGGTAGAGCAAAGGCAACATCAATGTAAATTGCTCCAAAAGGAATCTTCATTGTCCCTCAACCCTGACTTGCCAGGAAGAATGGTAACCTCTAGGGATGAAATTCAGTCTACATGACTATCAATTCCTGTTCTGCTCTTTGCTGAAACAGCCTACGAGGTTGCTAACTACACTGGATTTTTGTTTGGAATGGGACAACTCACATCTATCAGAGCTATTCTTTCAGGCTTTCTGCAGTCTCAGGCAGGTCACTGCATGAGTTACACATGGGTGATATTTTCAAGCTTTTCCTTCCAATCATGTGGGTTAGACGATTGTGATGTAATCACCTGACTCCAGGGGTTGAGGTTTTAGGAACAGGCCTATAATGTCTCAATCCAGCTCTGCCTCTAGTAACTAAAATGAGATTAATGAGTTAATTCATTTAGGCCCTTGCACATCCATCAGAAGGTAACTGTCCATCACTACTGTGGGAAACTGTACCTTTAGGAGCTCATGTTATCTAATTTAGAAGTTCATTGGAAGCTGGGCAAGGAAGTAGACCTGAAGAAGAGCTGTGTAGCTTGAAATCATGTACCTTCCACCACCAGAAGTTGATCCAATAAAAATATATTACCTCACCTACCTTTTGTGTCTCATATTCTGGGACCAACATGGATGTAACAACACTACAAATAAGCTTGTGTTATGTAACTAAGAGGCAGTTGGAACTCAGGGTATGTCTACACTTACCCGGTAGTTCGGCGGCGAGCGATTGAACTTCTGGGTTCGACTTATCGCGTCTTGTCTGGATGCGATAAGTCGAACCAGGAAGTGCTTGCCGTCGACTGCGGTACTCCAGCTAGATGAGAGGAGTACCGCGGAGTCGACGGGGGAGCCTGCCTGCCGCGTGTGGACCGAGGTAAGTTCGAACTAAGGTACTTCGAACTTCAGCTACGTTATTCACGTAGCTGAAGTTGCGTACCTTAGTTCGAATTAGGGGGTTAGTGTAGACCTGGCCTCAGAGACTAAATGAAGTATATCTGTCAAGCACCTTGTTTCTGATTATTATCCTGCACTCATTGAAGTCAGGGGATTTTTGTCATTGAGAGTTGAAGCAGGAGCAAGATCCTGGTACACATTAGAAGGGGTGACCTTAAGGTGCAATGTTGCACATCTTATTATCAGTACCCTGAGCCATCGAGGTTTTTGTAGCGGGAAATTTCTATGAGCGTTATCCATGGAGTGGTAATTAAATTCAAGGGGTTCCCCCATGTGAGTCTGGTTATACCTTAATACAGTAGACTCATTCTTACTACTGAGAAATTTACACAAGGGTTAATGAGATTAAGCTGTAGCGACTGTCATGCTCCATAATCAGTCTCTGCTGTGGAACAGCCACTGTGAAATACAGCAAATGTATCTTGGAGGGAAAATACATTTTTAAATTTAGTCTACTTCATTAACACAAAAGCAAACGATTATTTCCTTCATAAAAGTTATAGGATAATGCTGAGTAGCTTGCAGTGCTTTACCTTCGTCTGTTTTTTTTTTTAAACCAATGTCTGAGATCAATTAGACTTACTATGTCTGAGCTTTCCTGGAAGGTTCAGGCCTCAAAAGTTCTCAGGATGTCCATCTACTGTAAAAACATTCATTGTTTGCAGTACTGTGACTTTTCTCATATCTATTTTGTGGGCTGTTTGGCCTTTAACTTTCTAAATAAACACATATCAATGCATTTCTGTCTCTTCAAAAGAAAGATATTTTGTAAAGAAAAAAAGGCTGTCTATCTAAAATTTTCCGAATCATGAGTAGTAGTGTTTGTTTTGTTTTTTGTTTTTGCCATGCCCCTGAAATGCCCTTCTTCAAAACAAATTATGGTGTTGCCTGAACTCATATATGTTCTTCACTTTAATTATTTTTCGTGATAATTTATTCTGTATGTCTATTCCCAATTTAGTACTAGTTTACCTCACATTTAGATTGTCTCCTATTTTCAGCATAATATGTTGTATGCATCCCAATCCTGGAAATTTCCTCCTTCAAAAGGATTGGTCACTTTTCATCTTACACTCATCGTACCAGTTCAGTTGTGGCCTAGATTGGTAGGTACCATTTGGTTGGTAGTCTAATGGCCTATATGTAGTGGGTGGTTAATCTCAGTCTTATTCCCAGCACATAGGTGTCTACATCAAACTTGGCAGTGTAGCTGGAGAGGTCAAAGATTCAATAAGTATGAATGCTGAAATAACCTCTCAAGCTGGGGTGTTAACCTTGTGCCTTTGGACTGGTTTGAGACATATTAGTGGGATAGTGTGCTATGTTGTAACTGTTCTTTGAATAGAAGATTCAAATCTTGAGGACAAACATTGCATTTGAAAAGCAATATGGTAAACCCCTAAAACCGTGGGGAACTAGAATAATGTTGGCAGAAGTGATCTCCTTTTTTTTAATAATAAATTCTAGGCTGTCTGTGTTTTTCACAAATGCAGTTGTGTCTGCTTATGACTCTCTCAGGTTATTTAAACAGAGGAAATGAAAGTTTATGGATTTCCAGTTATACGTTTTATTTACAAAAATGAAAGCTTGGAAGTGACTGTTTTAAAATATTTAAAAGAATACTCTTGGAGTTTCCCGTTTGTTTCCCATTGCTGTAGCATCACCTCTCCTATAATTTAAATGTCTTTTGCTTCCTCTTGTTTTCTGCTTCTTTTCCCACTTAACTGCTCTCTTCTGCTACTCCCCCCTCCCTCCAACATACACACACACATATCTTCACTTTACTAGGCATGAAACCCTGATACAGCTTTGCTCTACTAATTTCCACAGAAACCCAACAGACTCCTCGTTTTGTGTTATCTGGAGTATTGTATCTGTCTTCAAATCTTCATCTTATCAGCAGAATTCCGAAAGGATTACATTAACATCTGGTGAAGGTCTCAGTCCATATATTTATTCCTCTCACTCTCTGATGATGGATTTATCTCTCAGCTAGAGCCATACAAACCTTTTGAAACAAAATCTAAAACCGCAAATCAGGCTTTGTCATGAAAGTGAAAGTCCTAGAGGTTCGCTAACTTCCAAAATTCCTTTTGATGAGAAGGAAATTTGGGGATTAAGCCTGAATTTTTTTCATATTTGGCCTAATTTTTAGTTTTATTTGGGCCTGGTCAGTTCAGGATCCCTTTTCCCACCAAAAGATCCTGAACTTTCCCTTTCCTATTTTATCGTGGGAGATCTGGTGCCCTTCCAGACTCTCTTTTTTTGCCTCTAATTCTTGAGAGGGGTCATCTTCCATTCTCCTTCCCCTATGCAGAACTTGGGGCTGATGGGCTTGCTTGCTCCTTAAATATCCATGGAATAGCTTGGAGAAGCAGCACCATGGAAGGAAATGATTCAAAGACAGAGGTTTTTTGTTTTTTGTTTTTTTTTTAATGTGAAAACCATAGATAAAGCAATTGGGGCCCAATATCAATGTGTTTATAAAGACTCTGAAGACATAAATAAATGTTGTTGAAGCATTTGTTTTGAAGGAAAAAATACATATAGAATTACATGGAGTTTGTAAGCATATTTTAAAAAGAAAAACTAGCTCATCATCCAACCTTGTCAGTATTTCTTTTAGTTATACAATTAAATGGATCAAAGATCAGTCTAAATAGCATGAATGGAAGGAAAAAAATGAGCCATTACCATGGGATTTTTTTAATAGAGTGTGAAAGCCCACCAAAACCCTCAAGGCTAGAAAAGATGCCCTTGAGTACTGTAAGAGAAAGGGTAATAAACAAAATCACAGAGAGAAAAGTTCCTGGATGAGATGGTGATGCTTGTTGAATAAACTCATTTAACATGCTGTAGAATAGCCTATAGAGAATTTCTATTCCACCTACTATACAAATTAGACCTAGCAAAGGATGTAAGGTGAGGGTTTTTTTAAATGCCCCAAAAGGAATTAGGTGCCCAATACCCATTGGGTTTTTTTCAAAGAGGCTTGGATGCCTAACTCATTCACACACACCTGAAATCCCATAGCCCCTGTGATTTCAGTCAGTCCCAGGGAAAGCTCTTATCCCCCATGGCTTTGCTTCTGATTGTCCTCGCCAGGCAGCCTATTGCCTTGGGTGGTGGTTTCCTGTTTCCAAAATTTAATTGCTCCTTTTATTTACCCTGAAAGAAAGGTTCTTAACTTTAACAAGGTCAGTGATTGTCTTTAGATTAAAGATCCTCAATTAACACCTTCTATCATAACAATAAGCTGTCTTGTCCAGTGAAGGACAGTTGAGATCTGCATGTCAAATTAATGCACTATACATAGCTTGTGTGCGGTGACTGCTGCCTATTATGCTAATCAAAATCATCTCACTGTTACTTTGTCCTCCCCCATTTTTTGTATGCATTCCGTACATTGTCATTCCGTATATTCATTAGGTTTTAAGTTCTTGGGACAGGATCCATCTTTTTCATGTGTGTGTTCAATACATACTACAGTGGTGCCCAGATCCCTGAACTGGGCCTCTAGGCATTACTTCAACACAAATATTTAGTAATAATAAAGTGCTTTGCTAGATCAGGGCCTAAGTGGTGGAGGTAAAATCTGCTTCACAGTCTGCCAATAGAACAGGGCTATTAATTGGGATATTTGATAACACTGTTGCTGCATGTGACCATATGAAAATCAGGAATAACAGGCTCCTTTCTCAGTGTGTCCTCCTCTGCCATTTACATCCAGCTAGGGTTACCATACATCTGGATTTCACCGGACATGTCTGGCTTTTTGGTGCTCAAATCCCCATCCAGGGGGGAATTTCCAAAAAGCCGGACATGTCCGGGGAAATAGGGAGGCATAAGCCAGGGTCCGCCCGGCCCCAGCACGATCCGCCGGGTCCGCAGCGTAGCCCAGCCGCCCCGGCTACATTGTAGTGAGCTTGGGCGGGGGGGGGCTCGGGCTTCCCTCGCGGGCGGGGACCCCCCGGCCACGGGGGGACCCTTCCTGTGGCCCCGTTGCCCCGCGCGGCTCGGAACCCGGCACCGCGGGAGCTGTTTCCGGCGAGGACAACAGGCTGCGGAACGTGCTCGGCGGCAGCAGGAAGGAGGCTGCGGCCGGGGCTGCAGGGACCCGCACCGCCCCGGTCGCTGCTGAGCGTCTGAAGCCCCTGCCAGGCAGAGGCTGCCGGGTGAGCGGGGGAGCAGGGCAGGCGGGGGGCGCAGAGGCTGCAGGGGCAGGGGGTCGCAGGGGCAGGGCAGGCAGGGGGCGCAGAGGTGGCAGGGGGTGCAGGGGCTGCAGGGCGAGTGGGGAGCAGGGGTCACAGAGGCTGCAGGGGCAGGGAGGTGCAGGGGGGCTCAGGGGCAGGGCAGGCGGGGGGTGCAGAGGTGGGGGAGTGCAGGGGCTGCAGGGCGAGCGGGGAGCAGGGGTCTCAGAGGCTGCAGGGGCGGGGGGGTGCAGGGGCTGCAGGGCAAGTGGGGAGCAGGGGTCTCAGAGGCTGCAGGGGCGGTGGGGGTGCAGAGGCTGCAGGGCGAGTGGGGAGCAGGGAAGCACTTAGCAACCCCCAACCAAGATCAGAGCGGGAGGGAGGAGGGGGAATGCAGGGTGCTCAGAGGAGGGGGCAGAGTTGGGGCAGGGACTTTGGGGAAGGGGCGGGGCCAGGGGCCCCGTGGAGTGTCCTCTTTTTTCAGTGTTGAAATATGGTAACCCTAAATCCAACTAAAAATGTAGACTAAAAACAGAATGAGAACCATGTGCTAGTTCATATCATATGAGCCTTATAGAAAAAGACAATATTTCTAAAGAATGTTGGAGTCAGCAACAGTCAAGTATAGTTGACTGAGACACCAAATTTACTTCCATGAACATTTTCAAGGTTTTTGGGGGGCAAAATCCAAAATTCTGACAAAAAAAGCAAAAACCTGGATGCTTTTCATGGAAGCGAAATTCTGCAATATTTAGTTTGAGAAATACCAAAATGTTCTCAGAGCAGGGAGGTTTAGGTATTTCCAAAAAAAATATATGCTTCTCAGGCTTCCAGGTTCCCTTGTATCCCCTAATCTGTTTTGCAATCCTCCTGGAAGTCCAGACTTCCTTACAGCCTACCATGTAGATTGCAGAGGAGCTGGGAGCCTGGAAGCCCGGTGAGGTCCTGGTTTCACGGCAGCCCACTCCTCTAGTGTCAGAAGTTTGGGCGAAATAGGTTGTAAAGCTTCTAACTTTGATACTGTCCCTGTAAAACAAAACAGATGGCAGCATGTAACTTGTCTGCCAGTCTTAAGACTAGTGCAGCTTTTTTACTTGATCAAATGATACTTTTTAAAATCCTGGCTAAGGTCATTCAGTATAAGTGATCCATTGTATCATCCATCTTCAAATGCAATGCAATTGCTATAGTGAGTAGCATTTGGATCTGAAATTTTTTTGTTGTTCTGAAATTTCTAGTTTACCCATTATTTTTTGTTTTCACATACCTTGACATTTCCAGGTTCTGGCCAGGACTTAAAGGAGAACTACTGAAATAATGTGAAAAAGCCTTGAATTTGGTCTGGCCTCAGCAGGAGCAGAACATATTCATTTGAAAGCCTGTTCTAGTAAGACTTCCAACACAACTCAATAATCCGAAATTGCTCAGATGGGCTTTTTTTCCAAAATCCAATTAAGTCAATTGAAAGATTCCAATAGGCTGTAGATTAGGCCCGTATTTTAAAAAGATACAATTTGGAGGCCAAATTCATAAAAGTAAGCTTAACTTTTTGTGCGTAGACAGCCTGCACTTGAGCAAACTCAAATAAGGCACTGGCTTTCAGCTTTATATAAATATAAATATGTAGGTCAGAGCTTTTATGTCTGATTCTGAAACATGTAAGATTTGCCCATCACTGTAATTGGATAAAACTATGGACTAACTGTTTGGCCAATAGAAGCCAAATTTGATTCATCCAGACTCAAAAAGAAGCTTCTCAAAGTTTTTTAAAATGCACTTTGAAGGTTAAAATAATTCCTAACTTGAAATATCACATGCCAAATTTTAGTTCAGAACAAATTTTGCAGCTAATTTATATAGATTTAGAATGGAAAGAAAGATAGAACCTTAATTTTGTTATTACCATACCAGTGTTCTGCATTTAAGGTCCTGGTTCTCATCTACAGAGCATAAAATACACTGTAAAGATTTAAGCACCCCCTTAACTTTAAATAGGAATAGTCCTATGCTTAAAATTAAGCTCATGTGTAAGGCTTCTCAAGCTTGTGGCCTTAAGATCCACATCTCCCTCTAGGGCAGCAATCAGCAGGGATTCTGAAGTTGGCAAATTCCATGGGATACTTGGTAGGAATTGTCTCAGTAAAGGGTTTGCAGCTTTGGAACCAACTTTCTCTCCAGAAATCAGATGGGACCAGAGTATTCTCATCTTCACAAGATTGTGCAAGAATCTTTCCTTTGAGCAAGTATTTTCATAACATTTTGGTGGGACCACCTGGCTATTCTAGAGTAGAATCCTGTGTTTTGAAGGTTGACGGAAAAAATTTGAGAGCCATTCACATAGCAAAGAGTTCTACATATAGTCATGACACTATAGAAATATGTTTATAATAATAATTAATGAATTAGTAACCATTATTGTCAAAGGAAAATAGACATGTAGACTCCTTCTGTAAAGATGGCATGGAATTGGATTAGATCTTGCAAAATATGGCATTACAATTTTAGAAATAGCAATGTTGTGTGGAGTTAGAACTGGAATTAAACATAAACTACAAAGTGTGGATTAAGATTTGAATTTTTCAAAAAATTGAGGATATTTAGAACTCAGGATTTGATTTAGACCCGTCTCTGGTTAGAACATACAGTTTTATCTAACAGAGCTAATAGTGTAATAGAATACTTCAGTGTGCAGTAAGGTATCTGAGACTATTTTTATGTCACTACTATTTCTAACCAAATTAAACAATAGAAATGTGTGACATTTTATTCTCAAGTTTAAATTCATGTCCCATTTTAAAGCAAATTTGAAAACTTTCTTTTTGAAATTTCCAGTGTAGAGTTATGTTTTATCTTGTCATATTAGAAATACATTTCCCCCCTGGATGTTTGTTGTCATATTACAGTGCAAATACCTTGTGAGATTTTTTCAGTCAATTTGGAGTAAAAAAAAAAAAATGAAATGGATGTGTTCATAGACCAAAAAATTATTTGAAACAGAAGGGAAGTGGCAGCAACACAGATTTAGCAAGACTTGCAAACAGTGCACTTTATAAAGTGGAGATGCACTTCAGTTAGACAGTAAACCCGCACAGTTATTGCCTTCCTTATCTCAAGAAAACGAATGGGGTTGTCTGTTGGAGAGGTTTAGTCTGCACAAACTTGTTTTAGTCTGGTATGAAAATGTCTGAGTATGCATGATACATTCCTCTGAGCCACTAACTCCTCATTTAGTGCAAACTCTAGAGCAGGGGTAGGCAACCTATGGCACGCGTGCCAAAGGCGGCACGCAAGCTGATTTTCAGTGGCACTCACACTGCCCGGGTCCTGGCCACCGGTCCGGGGGGCTCTGCATTTTAATTTAATTTTAAATGAAGCTTCTTAAACATTTTAAAAACCTTATTTACTTTACACACAACAATGGTTTAGTTATATATTATAGACTTATAGAAAGAGACCTTCTAAAAACATTAAAATGTATTACTGGCACGCGAAACCTTAAATTAGAGTGATTAAATGAACACTCGGCACACCACTTCTGAAAGGTTGCCGACCCCTGCTCTAGAGTCCTCTTCAAAGTGTTCTAAAATTTGATGTGAACCGAGTTTGTGCAGTCTGTGGTTCATGTGCATGGAATGCTTCTGTGCATTACTTCGGTAGTCCTCCACGTTGCTATTCCACATTGTCTTTCGGGGGTCCATTACTGACCTCTGTTTATCTGTGCGTCCTTCATTGTTTTTGGGGTCAAGTAGACTGGATGTCCCCTTTCCATGTTTAAAAGCTGGTATGTTGCCAGGATCAGCCCATTTGCTTGTGGATGCCAGTATATTATTCCAACAGCCTTTAAAATGTGCCTCGAACAGTCACTTGGAGCGTGCTGAGACCCCAGATCTCATTGCCAGCTGGAGAGAAGCATTGGTGCAGCAAGCTTTTGGGGCCAACCACAGGAATAAAGATGTGTTTGTGGACATTGCTAATCAGGTGTCCGCAAGGTGTCACAACCAGTGCCAAGTAGAGTGAGAGTGTCTTACATAGGGCACGCCTGTTAATATACCCCAGAATATTACCCTTCTTTGCAACTGTATCATTGTTAACACATATTCAATTTGTGATCCACTATAATCCCCAGATCCTTCAACTGCTGCTTAGCCAGTTATGCCCAATTTTGTAGTTTGTGCATTTGACTTTTCATCCTTATGTATAGTACTTTGCACTTGTCTTTATTGAATTTTATCTTGTTGATTTCAGAGCAATTCTCGATTTTGTCGAGGTTGTTTAGAATTCTCATCCTGTCCTACAAAATGCTTGAAACTCCTCTCCACTGGTGTCATGGGCAAATTTTATAAGCCACTACATTATTCAAGTCATTAATGAAAATATTGATTAGTACCAGACCCAGGACAGACCCCTGAGGGAACTCACTAATATGTCCCCTTAGTTTGACAGCAAATATTGATAGCTCCTCTTTGAGTACCCTTTTTCAACAAGTTATGTAGCATCTTACATTAATTTCATCTAGACCACATTTTCCTAGTTTGATTATGAAATTGTCATGTCTCACGAGGCATTCATACAGGAAAAGAAGTTTACCTTAGGGATGGCATAGCTATATAGCTCTGAATGGCTTTTCACATGTTTCCATAGAAAAAGACTGGAAGCAGTTAAGTCTTCAAACAATCAGTGCAGAACTCAATCTGTTTTTCTCTGCACTTTCAGCATATCTGCAGGGGAGATAAAGCAGAATATAAGACTGAAAAATTGCTTGATTTTGGTCTGGACATTCTGCAGGCTAGGTTTTCAGTCATTGCCCCTAGCAGAGCTCACAATTCCTTTCCACTCCTGCAACACTTCTACAGGGACCATCTTGATGAATAACTTCACAGCACATCTTGCTGGTGACTGACCTTTGCCTTTTTGAATAAGGCCGTTCTCTGCCTCCTAGCTACACACCTTAAGAGTCCAGGCAGCCTAAAGAGGATGCCGAGGGGAGTACTGTCCAGCTCGCCCCCAGATGCCCCCTGCTAATTCTTCTGACACCGTATAAGCATCTTCAAGGCAGAGCAAAACTGCAGTCAGACCAGGAAGACAAATCCTAACCCCCAACAGCCTCCATGGCACAACTGCAAACACAAACAGCATATACTGAATACCCAAAATCCCAGTTTAGGCCTGATATATACACCATTTGCCATCTCTGAGGTCCCTCCAAGACTGGGAATAATCTCAAGGAGGGTTTAAAAAATGGTATCATAGCCTCTCTGGAATACAAGAAGAGGCAATATGGAAGCAGAATGCTCTGATGTAGCACATGCTGCTAGCGGGCTTCCTGACAATTCAGTATTTCCATCCAGGACCCAGCCATGTTCTACAGCCCCTGGACAATACAGGGTAGTGGGAACACCAGCATGTTCCATGCTGTACCCTACAGCCATACTCCCGGATGCCATTCTCCTCCCTGACCAAAGTTCAGTGCAGTGAGAACAGTTGCAACTTGGAACCCTGCTTTGATAACTTTGAGCCCCAATGCTTAGCACGGGAAGGCAAAACAACAACAAGATGCAGAGGCAAGGTGTGTAATCACCAGTGAATTGGAGCCTCTACATTGTTGTGTGCTGCCCTCCAGTGCACTGTCTCACTTTAGAGCTTTGTTGTGTGGCTGTTTTAATTAAAGGTTTATTTCTGGTGGTTATATAATAAATTTGTTGTTTAAAAATAAAAACCATTACAAATTCATTCATAAAGACTCTTCAGTGCATGGTAGACAGACCCCCCCCCCATACATTTTGCATAAGCATTAGGTTATTACAAAAGTATAAAGGCACAGACACAAGATAAAATAGGGATGGGCATAATGTGCCACTTGTACCATCCATAAATGACATTCCAATGCTCACAGTCCCCACCCCCACCCTGGGATAACAGCTGGAGGTACAGCTGCACATTTTCATGCTTGAGACTCTAATTAAGAGCATAGGCATTCCTGGCTGTTTCCATTTTCTAGAGGATGCCTTGCTCACTGCTTAGCCTCTTAAGCAAGTCTCTGCAGCTCAACTGCCCACATATCATGAAGGCTTTCTTCCTTATTCTCAGAAATATTGTACAAAATACAACTTGCAGCTGTAATTTTAGGCAAGTTTTTTTCCCCTGCAGCTTCCAACTTAGCCCATAGAGTGCCCACCTTCCTTTCTGCTGGCCAAATTCACACCCCACTGTCATTCTGCAACTGCTGAGGCCATAGTTAAACAATACCTTCCATCATTCCAAGCGGCCTCTTCATTAGCCAGGGAAACAGAGGACAATCCAGATCTCCCAGAATAACCAGAGCAATCTCCAAAACATTGTCTAGAGTGATCCTCTGGGCAAACACTCCTTTCTCCATTAAGATAAATAGAGCTTAGTTACCCCCTACTGCCACCCACCCCAAAAACCTCCTAGCATCATAGACCTTTTCAGACAATCTTGCATTTATGTTTGTGAACCTCCACAGTGGTTAACCACCCTTGGAGCACCATGGAAAAAATAACTTTCAGATTTTAAACTCTAAGCCCTGGTATGCACGTAGGGGTGGTGCAAATGATAGGCATATGGAGGCCAATCAATTGCCCTAATATAGTTTAGGAACCCCATGTATGCAAAGCTATCAATTATGTCCTGAACATTTCCAAGTTTTATAACCATGTGCAACAGTACCTTATGCATAGCATCACACACCTACATGACAATGGCCCCGACTGGCAATCTCTCTATGCCAGATTGTTTAGCTGGCTACAGACTAGTAATGTTCAGGGGTGGCTAGCTTCCAGATGGCCATGGCAACCAGCTTGTCCACGGGTATGGGACACTGCATGTTGTTAAGCTGCCACTCCAGAACTAGTTCAGCACATCTCTCAAAAATGGTTTCCTTTGACATCCTGAAATTCTCTCACCACTGCTGGTTATCCCAGGTCTGCAGAATGATCCTTTCTCACCAATCAACGCTGGTTTCCCAAGCCCAGAAATGGTGGTGCTGTGTGTAAAACTGCTCCAGAAACAGCTCCTGTATTAGCAGTTGCTCAGTCTTGTCCTTGTACTTATGCTGCTGCTGCTGGAGAAGGAAGATGTTGCTGCAATCACATTTGCTAAGTGGTACAATGGGCAAGTCCAAGAATTCAAATTAAACCCAAACAGTCGCTGCTCATTTGCGGTTGCCTGCAAAGCACAGAGCATTGTTGAGTGTTTGCTGACCAACAGCAATTTGAAATTTGTGTTAGCCAATTCAGAAACAGGAGAAGCATGGGGCCAAGAGAGCAGAATAATGGGATTTTTTAAATTTGTCTGAAATCCTAGAATTCCACTGGCTTCTGTTGTGTATTCCACAATGCACAGTGAGAAAAATCCCAGAGTGAACACTGATTAGCAGTGAAGCAAAGGACCCTGGGATACCCTCCAGAATGCCACGTGCTTAGTGCGTAACAAGCCCGCACCATATCTACACCATGTGAACTGAAAGTGGGCAGAGCTGTGATGTGTGTACACTATTTGTATGGCTTACGTATTGCACGCCAACTAATGTGTGTCAAGTCAGTGCAAACTAACCCCCCTCTATACATGTAGCCAAGGGCTAAGATAAAAAGAATCATCTCCTGGAATGATACTAGCCCAGTGTCAGCATCCAGTCTTGTGAGGTGTTTTGAGCCCCTCAGTTCCCATTTATGACAATGTCTTTAATATGTTTTAAATCATGTTCAGGCAGTTGACTTTTGGATGCCGTCTTGATACAAACTGAGAGCTCTTTCACACAATTATAAATTAAAAAATATTTATTTGTTTACTGAAAAACTAAACTCCATATACAACATAACTGTACTTTGAAGCGGAAATTAGAATTTAAATTTTATGCAGGGAAAGTCCAGTAGTGTTACAGAAATTTGTTCATACAATGCTCGCTGGAGTAGTTTGAATAACATGAATAGTCCTATTGTCAGTTGTGACTTGAGCTATGTGAGAAACAAGGATAATCATTAGCTTTCTGACTGAAGATTAAGCCATCACAGAGATTTAGCTATCCAAAATCAGCAGAAGCTGATATAAAGCATACACTTTATTTGGGATTTTTCTTTAGCTTCAGTTCTTCCAGGTTCATGGTTTCAATGATAAGTATACTTATTTACATAACAAGTAGCTTATTCAAAAGCCTATTTTTTTTAACGAGTCAAGTTAATATTTGTTCTACAATGCTTACATGGCAAATGAAAACTCGACTATTTCAAAAATGTTTTATCCTTTTTTTTTTTTTTTGTTCATGGCAAAATGTGCAGACCAGAGACAGATGTTTAAAAAAAAATAAATAAAGAGATCAAGTTGTTAGAAGAGAAACCAAAATAGTGAAAATTATCTGGAAAAAGTAAAGATACAAAGAAACAACTACAAGAAGGACGAGACTTGAGTTTGCTAGACTGAAACATTGATTTTTTTCAGTAAGAAATAATTGCTACTGTGACTTGATTAAGTAACCAAACATAATTTCCTTAAAATCACACATATATAGATTTAGAGGACACGGGTAGTATTTTCATTTCTTACATATCTGTCCTCAGTTTGGAAAAGCATATTGGGGCATGCGTGATATGTTATTATTTTGTCTTGGTGACTTCCATTTGTTTTGTTTTCCCCCGCCCTTCCCATATGTTTTACATAGTATTACTGTATATTGCTTTTATGTGGCAAAAGTTAATATCCCTTAGACTGTTCTACTCAGAAAAGTGACCATGTAAAAATGGGGTCTTCCTTCTCCATCACTTTGCGGGGTGATATGGGGTCTAATATTCAATTTGTTTGAATAATTGTAGCTCAACTGGTGTTAGTTGAGCCATGATAACTTACACCAGGTAATGCTATACGTATTCCATGTCACAGCTGCTGAGTTTAATGAGTAAGGTTTTGGTTTTTGTTTTTGTTTTTTGGGCTACCGTTTATTCCTGTTGGCATTACAAAGTAAATATGGCTTTCAGAGTTGGCCTGGTCAGTTCTGGCTTGTACATAATCAACAGAATTGCTATCAAAGTTCCATTGCAGACTCTCTTCTTGATTTTTAATTTAATTTAAAACTTAATATTTCTGCCAAGAAGATCTGTGTGATGCTAGTCATGTTGCTACTGCAATGATGCATGGCAGATTAAATCTCAGTATTTAGTTAGCTTTATACAAACTCTAAAAAAGCCTCTATATGCTTGCTCTAAATGCCCTAATAATAATAATAATAATAAACGAATATCCCTGCACAAAACAAAGAGTTTTAAAAAGCCATAATTATATATGGCCGGACTTTCTAACCTGATTTCTCAGTTACTGTAGTATTTCAGTAGAAATGTATAAAAATGCTAGTTATTTTCTCCATAAAATATTTCTACACAGACATACTTCCCATTATACAATATGTAGAGATTTTAACTTAAAATAACACC
Source organism: Terrapene triunguis (assembly GCF_002925995.2). Taxonomy (NCBI): domain Eukaryota; kingdom Metazoa; phylum Chordata; order Testudines; family Emydidae; genus Terrapene; species Terrapene triunguis. Next base: position 22,687,746 of record NW_020664464.1, on the reverse strand, counting down.
CTAATTACAATAAAAATGAGTGGTTAGTTTTACAAATCACATGAAGTAGACAAGAATCTCCAGAAAGATTAAAACCATTCTTACAACTATTTCAGACCCATTCCGTATTTTCCAAAAATCCTTACTAGTCTTACTCTTTCTTCTCATGTAGTTATTCCAAATTGACATGGCAATAATTGCATATTTCTCTAAAAAAAAAAAAAAGAAAAAAAAAATCCAAACTATGTGCTATTGTTTAGAATTAACTTGTCATTGGTTTCTTAACTGCTGGCATGAGGTAAATGAATTTACAAAATGTGACATTTATGAATATTTTAAACGCAACAACATGAATGACATTTCGGTTAACAAAGTAACTGAAGTCTCTTAATCATTCTGTACAATCTTGGGGGAAAGTACAATAAAGATAATCTGAAGTACTGTTTCATATTCAAAGAGTGATTTCATATTTTGGCAGACCTAAAATATATTCAATTGACACCTTATTAAGTCATCATGATACTGTTTCTGTATTTACTGTGACGTTATTGCCCATTGCCAAGATGCCTATTTAGAGGCACAAGCTTTCTTCCTTTATAATCAGCTTTGTCCTCTTGTATGAGTCATGCAGTGATGGCAATGCTGTTTGGGACCAAACAATTGAATATTTCAATGGCAACTCTCCTATCACAAAAACCAGACTCTGGTATTACTGAATGAATTAAATAACAGCTCTTGGTTTAATCAAATGCTGAATGGTCATTGGTAATGAGAAGAATGTAAAAAATTTTTCAAGGAATCAGGAGTAGTGAAAGAATAATATGGCTGGTTTGAAAAGGATGAAGTGACAAACTTTTAATTGTATTAGATGTCAAGTGTGTGGGACGCAGGCCTTGATAATAATTAAATTGACTTCTGTGGATTATTTTGAGTGGTTTGAAGTTGAAGCGATCTCTCTCATTAACTGTGAGATGGACTGCTTGAATGTAATGGTTTGTGGTAAAACTGAGTTATAGTTCCTTTGCTAGTTTTGTTCTATATAGAATATCTATAACTTATGCTGATGAGTCAGTTCTATTTTGGAGACACTTGGAGAAATAGTCTTCTTATTGTGTGTACTAGGCTGTTGTTGCAGCTTTCCTTTACTTCTCCATTTAAATATGTTTCATTTCTATTAAAGAAGTTGATTTCACCTGAACTTTTTTTTGGTACTCAAATGCTGTATTTCATACTTACATTGCTGTGATATGGACAACAACCTTCTTGCCTGAGCTTCTACACAATTTATCTGTTTCTATGCTTGGATGTTCTTGGGAAATGGAGCAGGGTTTATACTGTAGCTTATATATATAAATAGAAGATAGATAGATCCAGGGCCGGTGCAACCATTTAGGCAAACTAGGCAGCCGCCTAGGGCGCCTAGTGGTTGGGGGCGCCTAAAAGCCTGCTCAGGTGAGGAGGTGGAGTGGAGGTGAGCTGGGGCAGGGGGGGCGTGGGGAGGGCAGCCCACAGTAAGGGGGGGGGCGCACAGGGGAACCGCTCCCCGCCCCAGATCACCTCCACTCTGCCTCCTCCCCTGAGCACACAGCCCCCGCTCTAAGTCTCCTCCAATCGGCGCCGCAAGCCTGTGAGGGGAGGAGAATTAGAGCGACGCTGGAGTGCTCAGCGGAGGAGGCGGAGCCGAGGTGAGCTGGGGCGGGATCCCCAGGCAGGGTTAGCTGCCATGGGGGGGAGTCTCCCCAGGTGGGGTTAGCTGCCGAGGCGGGGGTCTCCCCAGGCGGGGTTAGCTGCCACGGGGGGGGGGCTCCCCGGGCGGGGTTAGCTGCTGCAGAGGGGGGGTAGCTGCTGCGGGGAGGGGGGCTCCCCGGGCGGAGGAGGTGGGCTCCCCGGGTGGGGGGCTGGGTTAGCTGCCGTGGAGGGGGCGGGGTTAGCTGGGGGGGGAGCGCAAGGTGGAAGTTTCGCCTAGGGAGCGAAACATCCTTGCACCGGCCCTGGATAGATCCATTGATCAAATACAAAGAGTTGCTAACAGGAATTAAATATGAGAGGGCAAACTGTTTACCTGTGGATGTACCAGTAAAAGTTTTCAAGAGTGTTCCATGGGCCACTGACTGGTGAATCATGAACAATTAGATGAGTACATGGTGCTAACTCTCCTCCTTATTTTCTACTTGCTAAATTGTGTTAAATAAACCTAAAAACACATTTAATATCTATTATTAAAATTAGAATTTCCCACTTAGACCAGTTTAATTTACACCCTCTCTATGGTGCCATTACACTGCCGGAGCAGTGTAAAACGGTATTAGTGTGAATGAGTATCTGGCATATTAGGTGTAAATAACTGCATCAGATGTAAGGCAGTAGAGGATCAGACCTAATGCGATGAGTTTGCTCAGTGCAACCATCTTTTGAACTTGAATAAGAAATTCTGTAGGGTTGTGTGTATCTAAATACCTCCCAGCATTACAATTACAAATTGGTTTGAATTTGAATTCACTGTGCCATATCCTGTTGTCTTTACTCTGGTAAAACTCCCATAGGGTAAAGGACAAACTGATTTACATAACCCTAAGCACTGTGGGAATAGTTGCATTGGGGGGGGAAAGGATAGCATGTTTCAAATTTTTCTCAGTATTGGTGTGCAACACCATCACATGCCACTCTACACCCTTGCCTTCAACTACTGACTTTGTTTAGGAATTGGTTTACAAATGCATTCTGGAAAGATGCTAATCCTTCTAGACAGAATAACTCCCATGTACTTTTGATAGTACATCTGCTCTGGTGTATTGTAGATTAGTGTCATAACCAGTATTGAACTCTTAATGATTCTCGAGGACATATGAATTTAACTGGTGAGATCTGGACACCCATCTATGTCCAGCCACGTAACCACAATTTCCAGTTTTGTAACACACAACTTAAGTGTCTCTGACTGCATCTCATCCTTCAAACTGTGATAATTGTTAGACATAAAAGATATTAAGTATGCTGAACATTATGATAATAGAAGTTGGCAACACTTGTACTGCAGCGGGGCTGCAGGGCTTTGATTTTGTCGCATAAACATGTTGCTAGTTTGAAAGCATCCCTCCAGGGGCACCATGCTGAGTAAGTGAAAAAAGAAGTTGCCAAATCTTTCCTTGAAGGAAGATCATTTTTAATATAAAGAACTGTGCTTCATACTGATCAACTCCCTTTAATGACATTTTATCCAGTAGGTAGTTCATTATTGAAGGGAAATGTTTGAATGTCTAGATGAGTAAAGCTTTTGATAGCATGGACATCTGCAACCTAGAAGCAACCCCAGCCATTCAGGACTGTTTTTAATTGGCTTGTGTTTTAGCTTTTATCCTCACAGACTGCGGTGCACACAGAGATGCAAGTTAATGCCTGGTGTGACTACATAACCAAAGAGATCAGAATTACAAGCTGCCACTACAATTCCCAAACCTTAATCACATGGGGACAGATCCTCAACTATTGTTAAATCAGTGCATCTCCATTTAAGTCAATGGCATTATTCCAGTTTATACCAAGAGAATCTGGTTCCTGGTCTCAAGACTGTAAGCCACAGAGACTTGGATGTCTTGAAAACACTGTCATTTTATTATGTCCAGTTTACAGTAGGATTTATCTTTGTAATCTCTGTTCTTGACCAGCTGCAAACATTAATGAGGCAATGTGATTTTTGAGTCAGATTTGCAGCAACACTAAAGAAGGTGAGTTGGATTAGAATAAATTATTTTATCAAACTATTTTGACTAAGTATATGTCTTGAGACAAATCAGACTTAGTGTGATCTGCACTCATAAGCATCATCTGATTATCTAACATTTTAAAATATATAATTAAAATTCATGCTAATAAAAATAATTGCTAGTTTGTGCTATTTAAGCATCCATTGTTTTTTATAAGCAATCTGAGAGCAGCTGGGCAATATGTTTTGTAAACTGGATGTGATTAATCTCCACACAACAAGGAAAATTTGTCCTGTCCATTTTATAGAAAGGAGAGTACCGAGACAGTCATTAATAATACCCACCCCTCTAGGTCCAGACCAGAGGGAATGAGTCATATTCTCCTCTCCTCACCACTCTCTTCTTGGGCATGGTCCCTGTGCCTATTGTGTGTAAGCAGGATTGCTTCCCAACTTTGACTTCCTTGTGGTGTTGAAGTACACATTTGGGGCCTCTCATCACCTTTGATCAGCTGATTGGTTCTGTTCTCTCCTCCCCTTCTCCTGAGGTGGGTTCTTGGAGATTCTCCTAGGCTAGCAGATATGATGAGTTTGCTGCTGCCAACCAGATCGGTCTGTGGCTTGCTTTCAACTGCTTTAGTTTGGTGCTTGAGTTATCAGGAATGTTGATGTCTTTTGCCTATTACCCACAACTGTTGTGTGGTCTAGTATTGGAACCCATACTGGATAAGTGGTTGCTGGCTGTTGAAACGCATTCTGTAACATGTAGGAATTGGTTAGCATCTCTTTGAATAGTTTATGAGCCACAAATTGTCCTCTGTCTTATTCCAAGTGTGTCACAGTCAGTGTCTCACAGGTATTAGAATGAGTTGTTAAAACTAGGAAGAAGCAGTAGCCAAATCCCACAGGATACTAGGCTAAATGAAAATTTTCACCCCATTAAGGCCTGTTTTACAGGTATCAGGGCCCTTATTTCAATGGCTGGCATGTAGAAATAATAGAAAATTAAAAAGGAGAAAAATAAATCCCTGCTCCTTTGTGCTTATTGAATCTAAACTGAAGATTCTACATCTCTTCCACATTTTAAATACAGAATAAAGGAGTTTAGATACACAGCATGCAGTACTGGACAAGATTAAGTCTGGATTCCATTGTTCTTAATATGAAGTATGAGTACACAGTGCATCTATTACATCTTATCAAAAGACTCTTAATCTGTCTTTCTAAATGACTTAAAATGTCATCCTTTAATAAGTGACTTTTTTCCCTAAAAGACTTAAATAAAATGCTTTGGATCTTTTCTGGTCACTAACAGCATCATAGGCTGATGTGGAGTTGTTCCTGGGAGGCCAAGTGACCTTTTGCTGGGGTTTTAAACCACTTTGTTCCATAGGTGTATGCTGCTTTCTTTCAAATACCCTTTTCTTGCTTTGTATAATTCAAATTCCTACCTCTTTCTTCAGTACTTCTGCATTTCCATTTAGATTCCAAATTGAATCCCGACAAAAAACGTCAGGATGTTATCACTGTCAGCACTCATAGAGGATTTCTTATGAGTAGTGACAGCTCAGTGGGTCACTTAGGCTGCCTGTCTTTGATTCTGGAGACCAAACCACACTCTATTTTTATTTTACAACATGAGGATACTAATCCATCCAGTGACCTCCATTCATAAGTGGAATATTATTTGCTTCATGTTTACTCTATCTTTGATTCTTCCTTGGTTGTGCTTGCATTGCAGATATTTTTAAACATAGCATTAATTAAACTGTTGTCTTGTGCTAAATGTTGCCTGACCCCAAGACAATGTTTCTAGGTTATGTTCAGGGTCTTGTATGCCCTGCGATACATGGGATCAAAATTCTCAGTCAAAGCCTCCTGAATTTTGTGACATAGAAGTGCTGAAATCTGAAATGTTGAAATGTATGCAGCTGCTTCTAGTGAATGTAGTAATAAGAGGTTTTATTCAATTAAATATAAAGGCAAATGATACAGAGAGTAAACTATCCCTTTGAGGTAATATTGTGACTTTGCCCATGGCCAGAAATAAGTGGTTCCATTAGCTGAGCCAGCTCGGGGCAGACAAGGGAAGAAAAGGTGATTCAGAGTCACATTTCTTTCCCTAGTTCCACCTTGCTCCCTGGGGGAAGTAATTTGCAACTGATCAGTAGCATATAGTACTGCCAACCCCAAGCACTGAAAAATCCTGACTCAGACCCCCCACAATCAAGCTATTAGCTTAAAATTCATTAGACTTCAAATAAATAAATAAATGCAGGTTCTTTTTGTTTGCCCTCTGTTTTTTGAGTATTTATGGTACACACTGTTCATCTTTTCAAGCTTTTCTCTGAAATCATGAAAGCAAGAAACTTATTTAAGAAACAAACAAACAAATACCAAGACATCCTCTGCTGCCTTTAGCCAGTGAGACTCTCACCTAATCACCTGGATCAGGAGCTGGAGTTTAAGAAAACATCCACTATTATGAGACTCATGATAAATTCTCAAGAGTTGCCAACACTATTTACTTTTCAGTCCTAATTGGTTCAGAAATGCTGGGTAGAACATGGGGATGAAAGGGAGCAGCCCATTCCCCATATACATACCTGGGGGTGGGAAGTCATTTCCCTGTGCAGCCTACTTCATCCCCTGCTCTGATCAGTGATGTACAGAGACCACAATGAGGGATTATGGATTCCTTTTATCCACTTGCTCCTTTGTGTGTGGCGATTGTAGGTAAGTCACCATTTTCTCCTCTTATTGATTTGAATGTTCATTTCAATACAAAACACAGTTCTGAATAGTTTCAATTTCACCCTGCCTTCAGGGATGTAGTGGGGTGTAGAATGTTGTAGTAGAAAAGCATAATTTCAGTGTAGAAGTGATCATCTAGAGGTTTGGGGAGCTAGGTAAGGGACATTTGGTGTTTTATGCATCTCAGGTCTCTTGAGGATTTTGGCAGGAGAAAGGAGATGTATATCCTCCTTCCCTCTATTTTGAGAGCAGTTACAGATGTGACTTGACACTTCTGGGGGTTTAAATCTCTGCTTTGCCACCTCAGGTATCCTTTGCGAACCAGTAGCCCCATTGTCCTCTCTTTCCCTTGTCTGCCCATATCTGCCACTGAATGCAGTAAACACATATTTGCTAGATATTTTTGCTAAAATCATCAGTGGTGAATTACTGAGCAGTGTCCACAATTAAACTGCCATCACTGGGCTTCACTGTTAACACCCCATTGAGATGGATGGGAGCCGTTCAGACGTCTCTTAGGGCTATCACTTCAACATATTTTTTCAGCAGGATCAAAAGAACAACATGGAAACCTTTTACTTTTGAAAGGATTGCATTTTAGCAAGGAGGACTAGAAATGTTGTAAATGAAAGGTTACATTTTGTAACCAAGTTCTTCACTGGAAAGAGGGTGCATTCTTTTTGCCAATTCTGAAGCTGTGGAAACACAAGGATCTGACCATAATTACTATTAACATGCTGTGTAGTATAGCACTGTAAGTTCAACATGGGGGATTACACCAAGTCTACGCTCTGGGGACTATACCAGCATAGCTACATCACCACAGCTATGCCAGCAAAGCCCCATAGTGTAGACACAGCTTACACTGACTGAAGAAATTTTTCTGTTGGTGTAGGAACACCACCTCCCCATCTAATAGTAGGGGAGGCCTTCTTCTATCAACCTAATTGTGCATATGCTGGGGGTTAGGTTAGCATAGCTACATCACTCAGGTGTGTAGCTTTGTCACACCCCAGCAACATAATTATGTCAACCTAAATTTTAAGTGTAGATCAAGCTTAAGATCTACAGAATGATTTGTACACTGGCATTTCTTTTGAAAGCCAATAACTACAAGACTTGATCTAGGAAAATGATAGGCCACAGAAATAAATTGAATAGGAAACCTTTGTATTGCGCTATTATATTAGTTATGATCCTCTGGACCTAAGAGCTACAAAGCATTTCTTCCACAATTTCTATATTGCATAGGTAATGAGGTTCTCTCTGGTCCTTTAATTTCATTTTCAGAGCAAAGTGTGATATTGTATGCCAGGTGAATGAAGTACTGTAATTTACAGACTTTTTTTATATTCCTATCCACAAATTGGTATCTCTTGGTGTTGACAGGCATAGTGCTATGTTGTGTCACAAATATTTTAATACCTTATTATCTTCATTGGAATATATTCTTATTTATTATATCTCTCTGGTGAGGCACTGTAAAGTAATAAAAATCAGGTCCCCGCCCTAAAGACCTCACAATCTGGAGGGCAAAAAGAGAAAACAAACATAGATGAAGAGCATTGGAGATTGGTAAAATAAACAGGTAGAGTGACTGGCCACTCTTAGGCCTGGTCTACACTATGGGGGTAAGTTAACCTAAGTTACGCAACTCCAGCTACGTGAGTTATTCACGGAGATGGAGTTGACATAGATTAGGTCGACTTACTGCGGTGTCTACACCACACTGGGTCGATGGAAGAAACTCTCCCATCAACTTACCTTATGCTTCTCGGTCCGGTGGAGTACTGGAGTCGACGGGAGAGCAATCTGCAGTCAATTTAGCGGGGTCGTCACTAGACCCACTAAATCGACCGCTGGTGCATTGATCACTGCAGCATCAATCCCCGGTAAGTGTAGACATACCCTCAGATAAAACGTTTGATAACACCTTGGGGGTTTATTAGTTCATATATTATGAAACATCTCAATTTACCCTCAACTCCTGCTGCCACTAATGAATCTGCTTCTTTTACAAAGGACTGTGGAAGAAGTTGGACCTCATGAGGGGATTTGAAAATAGAAAGGGTAGAGGCCTTGCAGTCAAGATCTAGAAGGTGCTCTCTACATAGAGGATAGGTTGGTCACAAATTTTATATTTTGATTGGCCTAATTCAAATAAACAATCATTACATTTGTATAAAAAAATATTTTGGTTGGTATGCTCAAAGATCATCATAGTTGTTTTTGAGAACATCAAAAGTCAAATTATTGTGGTTCTCAGTTGATCCTATATTTTAAAATATAGATAGATCAGTTAGAGTTAGCTAATCCTTGAAGATCTTGTTCAAAAGGAAAGATAATTAAAGATTCTTATATTGTGAGTGTTAGTACAAAATTTCAGTTCACCTTTTGATCTTTATAGGCTCTCTGAGTGTGCATATATTCACAGAGAGAAATACATATGTTTTTTATTTAAAGTGAACAAACAAACAAAACATGATATTTTCATAGTTACATGGTCACGTCACTCTAGAAATTAATGAAGTTTGGTTAGAATTATTGTGTTGATTTTTAAGGGCAGATGTAACATGTAGTATAAAGTTATGTTTGTATTGCTACAAGGGGTTCCCCTAATGGTGGCAAATTATTTTACTTATTTTGTAACTCATTGCTGCATTAGAATGAATGAGGTAGGACACAAGGTGACTGCCGCATGAATACAACAACAGAGAGTTATCACTGGATGTCTGCAGTAGATATATTGTATGTAAGCAGCAAGAGTGAGTGCTGAGTCCCCCAGGAAATGCTACCCTCAGGTCAGAAAGGTCTTGAAGAAGCTTAAATAACCTCCATTATGAATAGAGTATTTCACATATAGAAGCCTTGTCATGTCAATAGTTCCTCTTTATACATTCAGAACTATTGAGCATGCTCGTGAGCCAGTCAGAAGCGTTCTCTATACGACACTGGCCTTACCAGATTAAATGCCTTGTTAAACAGATTTCCTAAGGATAGAACCTAACAAGAGCTCGCTACAGGATAAACATGATAATTAAAGAGTGAAATGCACTAACTATAAATGCCAGCAATTGTAAGCCTATTAAGATACATAGTTTAAAACTCCAAACTTTAATCTATTAATTTTAGATCAACTCCATTGAGGTCCCTATTGAGCTGAAAAGGAGCTTTGGCAGTTGCTGGCCAATGGAAGTTATACAGGCCTCCTAGGTTATGCGGTCACTGAGACAGCGCCTCATTCCAAAGTGCAATTCCCTCTAGGTTAACAGCAATGTCTTAATGTATTGAGAGAGACTCCTCTTGTTGGGGCTCACTGAGCATGTCGTATAAGTTGCTCAGTGTCCTAATGTGCTGCTGGGTTCTTCCCCAAATGACTAAGCATCCAGGGATGAATTTTAAAGGGACTCCAGCCTGAATGTATCTGGTTCCCACTGCCTGATAGCACCAATGTAAAACTCAACTAAGGAGACTGAGAAGGGTTGTGCAGCCCAAAGATAAATATACACCTTCTAAAAAAGTTCAGGGGGGACCTTTCCAACAGGTTTCCAACTATGTGGGATTGTCTTCACTGTAAATGGAAACAAAAGGTCCTTCCTTCCAGTGAATTGTTTTACCCAGATCAGGCCTGGGCTCTGATTCACTATCTCCCCATTGGGGATCATACCAGAAAAGATATTCTAGCCTAGCAGTTCTCAAACTGTGGGTCAGGACCCCGAAGGGGGTTGCAACTCCGTTTTAATGGCGTTGCAAGGGATGGTGTTAGACTTGCTAGGACCCGGGTCCAAAGTCAAAGCCTGAGCCCCACTGCCCGGGGTCAAAGCCCGAGGGCTTCAGCCCTGGGAGGCAGGCCTCAGGCTTTGGCCCCCCGGCCGGGTCGGTAAGGCTCAGGCAGGCTCAGGCTTCGGTTCCCCCTCCTGGCATCATGTAGAAATTTTTCTTGTCAGAAATGTTTGTTGTCGCGGTTCACTAAGTTTGAGAACCCCTGTGCCCAAGGATTATAAGGTCAACTGGATCACGAGATGGATTGCTCCAAGAATCAAGAATTGTTGTTTCCAGGAAGTTGGGATGATTTTGACGTGAACTCTGCGACTGCAAAGCAGCAATATAATGCCTCACTATGGAGCTGAAGGTTTTAATTGCTTTCTGCAGTGAACCAAGCTTTCGCTGACCCATTATGGAATAAGTAGCTGTTGTTACTTTCCAATGCTTGTGTGTTCCAAAAGGCTTTAGATACTGTTGCTGAATCAGACACTTAGTAAGTTTCAGTTTAATAAAATTAGGATTATTGTCTGCAGCAAATGGTTGAAATGATTCATTTTCTCGCTTTTTAAAAATTGTAAACTCAGGGAAATTTTAGTTTAATTTTTTATTCCGTCACTTTTTTTAACTCTTCTACAACACCTGCACAGTGCTTTATTTTTGTAGGTTTTCTCAGTTAAGCATGTATTTTTATAATATATATATGAAAGAATTGCCTGCAAATATATTTGGACTATTATACTTGGTAGTGGCTCTTCAACAGAGTATATTTTAAAGAATTTTTTAAAGGCACTTTGGTCTGTATTGGATTTTTCATAAGGAAAATAAATTACATATATAGATGGGGTTGATAGCACCATTTATCATTAAGGTTGCCCGGTACTTTCCATGATAAGAACCTGTTTTCAGGTATTTATAATTTTGCCAAACTTTAACTATTTGGGTTTAAATTTTGGTTTGGGCTGATTTTATTTATTTAACATTTCAGCCAAAAATGTTCAGTTATTTCTGAGAGAAGCTAGGAAAAAAATGTTGTTTTTCCCATGTTCTAGCAACCTTTTATCTGAAAAGTTCTAGTGACCACATGTTTTGGAACATTGTCCTGAAATTTGGCAGAGGTGTTATGACTTTTGCTGTTCATATGAAATTTCACCCTAATTTGGCTCTGGGCTGCTGTGGGATCCAGGCACTTGAACTGACATCAGGGAGCACCTCAATATATTTGTGGCACTTAGATATCTTTATCTAAATCTAATAAAAATAAAATAAAAACCTTCCACCCACATAGTCCTTTTTGGTAAGGTCTGTTTAAGCATTTGATACTATTTTGAGGTTTTGATGCATCATTGTCAAGAAAAGTGGAGTGAAGAGAGGCTGTCAAAGAGTGACAGGTGAGAGACTTGATCTAGGAAAGATGGCACTAATAGTAGTGTGCAGGCTGTCCATCTAAATCCTTGGTAATTGTGCTGTGGTGAAATTACATGCCCAAACTGATTGAAAATAATACATTAGTATTAATATGATCCTAAACATGAACATGACTAAATTTAGCTTTCAAACCACATATAAGTAATGCAATGAAATGGCTGACAATACGAGACTCTAAATAGATTTCAGTCCTGAAGTATGGTGGTCACCTTTCAAATCTTTTACATTTTATTTTTTGCCTAAGTACAGGGAACATCTGGTTTATTCTTTAATACAAGTAGGTAGCACCATAAAAATCATGGTTACATAACTACTTCCAAAGGGGTATTGCAAATATTTTAACCCTGAGAGTCAGGGGATATAGGTTTCATTCCTGGCTTTCTCCCTGACCTACTGTGTTACCTTTGGCAACTCATTTAACCAGTTGTGTCTCCGTTTCACCATCTGGGTACCCGCATGGCCCCACAGTATGCCAACAGTTTTATGGCTGACTTAGAACAATGTTTTCTCAGCTCTCGTCCCCGAACACCTCTACTCTACTTGTGCTACATTGATGACATCTTCATCATCTGGACCCATGGAAAAGAAGCCTTTGAGAAATTCCACCAGGATTTCAACAATTTCCATCCCACCATCAACCTCAGCCTGTACCAATCCACACAAGAGATCCCCTTCCTGGACACTACAGTGCTAATAAGCAATGGTCACATAAACACCACCCTATACAGGAAACCTACTGACCACTATACTTACCTACATGCCTCCAGCTTTCATCCAGACCACATCACACTATCCATTGTCCACAGCCAAGCTCTAAGATACAACTGCATTTGCTCCAATCCCTCAGACACAGACAAAAACCTACAAGATCTGTATCAAGCATTCTTAAAACTACAATACCCACCTGCTGAAGTGAAGAAACAGATTAAAAGAGCCAGAAGAATACCCAGAAGTCACCTACTCCAAGACAGGCCCAACAAAGAAAGTAACAGAATGCCACTAGCCGTCACCTTCAGCCCCCAACTAAAACCTCTCCAGCGCATCATCAAGGCTCTACAACCTATCCTGAAGGACGATCCCTCACTCTCACAGACCTTGGGAGACAGGCCAGTCCTCGCTTACAGACAGCCCCCCCAACCTGAAGCAAATACTCACCAGCAACCACACAACAAAAACAGTAACCCAGGAACCTGTCCTTTCAACAAAGCCCATTGCCAACTCTGTCCACTTATCTATTCAAGGGACACCACCATAGGACCTAATCAGATCAGCTACACCATCAGAGGCTTGTTCACCTGCACATCTACCAAAGTGATATATGCCATCCTGTGCCAGCAATGCCCCTCTGCCATGTACATTGGCCAGACCGGACAGTCTGTACGCAAAAGAATAAATGGACACAAATTAGACGTCAAGAATTATAACATTCAAAAACCAGTCGGAGAATACTTCAACCTCCCTGGACAGTCAATTACAGACCTAAAAGTCGCAATTCTTCAACAAAATACTTCAAAAATAGACTCCAACGAGAAACTGCAGAACTGGAATTAATTTGCAAACTGGACACCATTAAATTAGTCTTGAATAAAGACTGGGAGTGGATGGGTCATTACACAAACTAAAAATGATTTCCCCACGCTAATTTTTCCCCCTACTGTTACTCACACCTTCTTGTCAACTGTGTGAAATGGGCCATCCTGATTATCACTACAAAAG
>NW_020664464.1:22620991-22674004 GCF_002925995.2 Terrapene triunguis | reverse complement strand
ACACAGAGAATATGAAAAGATATATATAATATAATATATATATATATATAATCTTCCTACTGTACTTTCCACTCCATGCATCTGATGAAGTGGGTTTTAGACCACAAAAGCTTATGCCCAGATAAATTTGTTAGTCTCTAAGGTGCCACAAGTACTCCTCGTTCGTTTTTTTTTTTTTTTTTAAAAGCAGTGTAGTTGAGCAGTGAAGCTTTTGGCATGTCTTGTTAACTGTTGTTTTTGTTTCCATTTTAAATATTTTATTGTGTTTTTTTGGCTCTGATTTTTAGCTGACTCATGCGCTAACACTTCTCAGGGGAGGAAAGGGCTAGTGTTTTTAGGACTTTGGGAAGAAGGGCATTTTAATTGGAGTCACTGTGTTTTGAGTCCCCTTTGCAAATTTGTTCTCTTCTAAGGAGTGGTCTGGCCTTATATTGGGACCTTAATGCAATATTTGTCCATTTGAAAATCAACTTAGAATTTGTATTTAAATAATGCTAATAAATCTTGCATTTATGGAGCAGTATCTTTTGACCCACATGGTCCTGAAGAACAGATCAGTCAGTGCTTCAGTACACCAATATCTCACCCACAACGTTGCACACTGGAACCTACTTTACTGGAAAAAGGAATTTTGAGTATGACCTTATTATTATACCTTTTTTTCCCCTAGAAAATAATTTTTAACTTCCATCTGGGCAGACAACAGAGATGGGCAGAAGGAACATCCGTGTTAACACTTTGCTGTAATCTTGCAGTGACTGTGTTTCTACACTTATGCCATATTTCTAAAAGATGCATATTTTGACTTATAATATAGCACCACTTTTTATTGAGGTTGCTCACAATTTTTCAGGCCAGGAATTTGCCTCAGGAGGAAAATTGAGGGTAAGGAAGGATTTTTCAGCCAAAACGGTTCAGCAGTTTCCAGTAACTAGGCAAGGGTAAAATGTGTTATTTTGTCCACTTTAAAAATTTTTGGTGACCTTTATTTGAAAAGCTCTAGCATTCTATGCTTTGGAACGTGGACTTAAAATTTGACAGGGGGATTGGCCATTGTGTGAAGGGTGTGCTTTTAGCTGTCCCTATGAAAATCCACCAGAATTTGGCCCAGTTTATAAGACTTTGAAAAATTTCAGTTCACACATGTTCAGTAGATACTTCTTCAGTTTTAGAAGATTCTGTCCATGCTGGGCATGCTCCATCCTAGGGCTGAGTACAGCTTTGCCTGCAGTTTTAGCTCTGGGCTGCAACAGACCATTCTAGGTCTGGCTCCAGACACCTGAATTGAGATCAGGGAGTCAATCTTTCCTGTACTTCAGTAACACACATCCCCACCAGGCCCAGGCAGTGTGGAGGTGACTTGGAGGGTAGGACAGGGGAGTAGATTGGGACAAGGAGCCTGAGGTGTTGGACTGGGACTGCCCGGTAAAGAGACTGAGGCAAGGAGATTGGTGGTTGGGAGACACTGAGCTAGTATGAGCAGCCCAGGAAGGGCGGTCAGAACTGGGAGCCAATGGAGAGAGGGAATGTGAGCCAGGGTCAATGGCGTAAAGAAACATGGAATGAGAAACCAGGAGTGGAGGAACCGAGATTAGCTGGACAAGGAGACTGGGAACAATAGATTGGGGGTAAATTGATAATGGTTCATAAGTTAGGAAATAACAGAATTAAGGTTGCCTTGTGCCATAGGAAAATCCATGAGGAAATTAATAATTCTGCCTTCAGGAAAGCGTTTGATTAGTGTGCAATAAATAAGGCATAGGGCTGCACACTGAACAACAATGAAAAAACAAGATATTGAATAGCTGCTCATTCAGTGAGTACTGTCCATTCTGTGTACTGAATGATATAAGGATCCTGTGGGGGTGGAGGGAAATAGCATGTGATCACGTATTTAGAGGTGGTCATAATCCGTATGGAGCAGTGGGCAGAATTAAGGGTGTACAGGAAACATTAATTGTTGGATTTCCTAACTTTTGAGTGTTTGATTTTACAGGTTTAATAAAGCTCTTTTAAACTAGTTTTTATTATACGTAGTATGTATGTTCATGGGGTACAAGTGTGCTTGTAGTCAAAGCCAAATGTTGCAGGTTGTGAGGACTCTTCTGCCTGCTGATAAGCCCCAAACTAGACAAATGTAACAGTAAAATCCCACAATTAAACTAAGGACTGCAGGAAAGCCCACAGGTGAGGAGGAGAACACAGTTTGGGTGGAGACATCCATTAGAGATAAATTTGTTAACTGCGGAACTCGATAACCTCAACGGGTAGTGATCAATGGCTCCATGTCTAGTTGGCAGCCAGTTTCAAGTGGAGTGCCCCAAGGGTCGGTCCTGGGGCCGGTTTTGTTTAATATCTTTATTACTGATCTGGAGGATGGTGTGGACTGCACTCTCAGCAAGTTTGCCGATGACACTAAACTAGGAGGCGCGGTAGATACACTAGAAGGTAGGGATCGGATACAGAGGGACCTAGACAAATTAGAGGATTGGGGCAAAAGAAACCTGATGAGGTTCAACAAGGACAAGTGCAGAGTCCTGCACTTAGGACGGAAGAATCCCATGCACAGCTACAGACAAGGGACCGAATGGCTAGGTAGCAGTTCTGCAGAAAAGGACCTAGGGGTCACAGTGGACAATAAGCTGGATATGAGTCAACAGTGTGCTCTTGTTGCCAAGAAGGCTAACGGCATTTTGGGCTGTATAAGTAGGGGCATTGCCAGCAGATCGAGGGACGTGATCGTTCCCCTTTATTCGACATTGGTGAGGCCTCATCTGGAGTACTGTGTCCAGTTTTGGGCCCCACACTACAAGAAGGATGTGGAAAAATTGGAAAGAGTCCAGCGGAGGGCAACAAAAATGATTAGGGGTCTGGAGCGCATGACTTATGAGGAGAGGCTGAGGGAACTGGGATTGTTTAGTCTCCAGAAGAGAAGAATGAGGGGGGATTTGATAGCAGCCTTCAACTACCTGAAGGGGGGTTCCAAAGAGGATGGAACTCGGCTGTTCTCAATGGTGGCAGATGACAGAACAAGGAGCAATGGTCTCAAGTTGCAGTGGGGGAGGTCTAGGTTGGATATTAGGACACACTATTTCACTAGGAGGGTGGTGAAGCACTGGAATGCGTTACCTAGGGAGGTGGTGGAGTCTCCTTCCTTGGAGGTTTTTAAGGCCTGGCTTGACAAAGCCCTGGCTGGGATGATTTAGTTGGGAATTGGTCCTGCTTTGAGCAGGGGGTTGGACTAGATGACCTCCTGAGGTCCCTTCCAACCCTGATATTCTATGATTCTATGAACCTAGTAAAGAGGATGGGAAAGAAGCTGGTAAATTACAGTTAAGAGCTAGTGAGGAACAGTCAAACAAAGTCCCATTTTAATAAAACACATTAAGACATGCAATTGAATGTTGACAAAATGTACAAGTGCTTATATCCAAATGCTAGAAGTCTAAATACTAAGGTAGGTGAACTAGAGTGCCTAGCATTAAATGAGGATATTGATACAGTAGACATTACGGAAACATAATGGAATGGGGATAATCAACGGGACATGGTAATACCAGAGTAGGTTGTGCTGGTTGGGGAGTGGCACTATATATGAAAGAAAGCATAGAGTCAAATAAAGTAAAAAAGTTAAATAAATCAAACTGTACCATAGAATCTTTATGGATAGAAACTGCATGCTTGAACAATAAGAGTATAGCAGTAGGTATATACTACCGACTACATGACCAGGACAGCAATGGTGATAGTGAAATGCAGAAGGATGCAGAGAGAAAATGTCTAGACACCATAAATGGCTGCTTCTTTGAGCAGCGTGTCCTGGAACCAAGGGGAGAGGCAATTCTTGATTTAGTCTAGTCCTAAGTGGAGCACAGGATCCAGTCCAAGAGGTGTATATAGCTGAATCACTTGGTAATAGCAACCAGAATGTAATTAAATATAACATCCTTGTAAAGGGAAAAAAGCCAATCCAAAGACTATCCAAAAATGAGCAAGCTAGTTAAATGGAAATTAAAAGGAACAATCACAAGGGTGAAATGCCTTCAAACTTCCTAGAGGCTATTTTAAAACACCATGATAGAGGGTTAAACTTAAATGTATACTCCAAATGCCACCATGGCTAAACAGCAGAGTAAAAGATGGTTAGAGGCAAAAAGGCATACTTTAAAAATTGAAAGTCAAATCCTAGGTAGGAAAATAGAAAGGAGCATAAACTCTGGCAAGTCAAGTGTAAAAGTAAAATAATTAAGGGTAAGGAAGAATTTGAAAAGTAACTAAGGATTTTTTTAAGTAGCAGGCTACCTGCTTCTGATGCAAACAGTCAGTGGGGCCACTGGCTGATCAAGGCACTGACAGAGCACTCAAGGAAGACAAGGAAAAGAAGCTAAATGAATTCTTTGCAACCATCTTCACTGCAGAGGATATGGGGGGAGCTCCCCACACCTGAGCCATTCCTTCTAGGTGACAAATCTGAGGAACTGTCCCAGATTGAGGTGTCAATAGAGGACATTTTGGAAAAAATTGATAAATTAAACAATAAATCATCAGGACCGGATTGTATTCACTCAAGAGTTCTCAAGGAACTCACATATGAAATTGCAGAATTCCTAATTGTGTATGTAACCTGTCACTTAATTCAGCTCCTGTATCAGATGGAGGGTAGCAAATATAGAAGTGATTTTTTTAAAAAGCTCCATAAGCTATCCTTGCAATTACAGACCAGTAAGCCTACTTTCAGTACCATGCTAATTGGTTGAAACTGTGGTAAAGAGCAGAATTATCAGACACATAGATGAACACAATTTGTTGGGGAAAGTCAACATGGCTTTTGTAAAGGGAAATTATGACTTACCAATATATTAGAATTCTTTCAGGGATCAAGCATGTAGACCAGGATGTTCCAGTGGATATAGTGTACTTGGACTATAGCCATCACCAAAGTCTGTTAAGCAAACTAAGCAGTCATAGGATAAGAGGGAAGATTCTCTCATGAATCAGTAACTGGTTAAAATATAGGAAACAAAGGGTAGCAATAAATGCTCAGTTTTCAGAATGGAGAGAGGGAAATAGTGGGGTCCCCCAAGGATCTGTACTGGGACTTGTGCTGTTCAACGTATTCATTAATGATCTGGAAAAGGGGAAGAGCAGTGAAGTGGCTAAATTTGGAGATGATACAAAATGACTCGATATAGTTAAATCCAAAGCGGACTGTGGAGATTTACAATGGAATCTCACTAAAGTGGGTGACTGGGCAACAAAATGGCAAAAGAAATTCAATGTAGATAAGTGCAAAGTAATGCACATTGGAAGAAAATAATCCCAGTTATACATACAAAATGATGGGGGTCTAAATTCGCTGTTACCATTCAGAGCTTGGAGTCATTGTGGATAGTTTTCTGAAACAGCCTCTCAATGTACAGCAGCAGTCAAAAGAACTAACAGAATGTTAGGAGCCATTCAGGAAGTGATAGATAAGAAGATAGAAAATATTATAATGCTACTATATAAATCCCATGGTATTCCTACACCTTGAATAGTGCAATGGATTGCCCCATTTCTAAAAAGATATATTAGAATTGGAAAAGATGCAGAAAAGGGCAACAAAATGATTAGGGGTATGTAACAGCTTCCATATGAGAAGTGATTAAAAAGCCTGGGACTTTTCAGCTTAGAGGAGAAATGACAAAGGGGGGAATCTATAAAATCATGAATGGTATGGAGACAGTGAATAAAGAAGTGTTATTTACCCCTTTACATAACACAAGAGTCAAAGTTCCCCCAATTAAATTAATAGGTAGTAGATTTAAAAGAAACACAAGGAAGTACTTTTTCACACAATGCAGTCAACCTGTGGAATGTTGTTAAGGCCAAAAGTATGAATGAGTTGAAAATAAAATTAAGGTAAGTTTCTGGAGCATAGTTACATCAATATTGATGTAAAAAGGTGGTCGGGGACACACAGCCCCATGCCAGGTGTCCCTAACCCTCCAACTGTCAGAAGCTGGAACTGGACAACAGAAGATGAATCATGCAAAATTGCCCTGTTCTGTTCATTCCCTGTGAAGCATCTAGCACTGGCTACTGTCGGGGACAGGGTATGGGGCTAGAAGGACCATTGGTCTGATCCAGTATGGCCATTCTTATGTTCTTATATAATCGGTTAAACACATGAGTAAAGTTATTAACTTGCTTAAATATTTGGAAGACTGGATTGTAAAACAGAAATTGTATCCCATTACTGAATCAAGAATGTTGTCATCATGTTGAGCATGACAACTTCCTTAAAAAGACTTCCATAAGCTTCAGATCAGTCATGTAGCACTTATAGACCAATAAAGAGAAACAGGCTGAGTGCAGAAGTTAATTTCTGTTCTCTCTCTTCAAACTGAAAAGTGCTCACAACAGGCACGGATAGTATTTTTAATCTTTTAAATATTTAACATCAAGCAGTTGAGGTACATGTAATACTTGACTCAACTGATATACTTTAGAATTCGTTCTTTCCAGCTAAAAGTGTTGTAAAATAGCTGGAAAATCTTATTTTCAAATCTGACCATTTAGAGTGGTGTAAAGGAGAATGTTTCACTTTTAGATTATTGTTATCAGAAACCTAATTTTAAATGAAGAGCACATGGCTCAAGTATCCCCTGAAGTAACAAATCAGGCATTTCATACTTTATCCAAAACTTAAGAACTCATTTTTGCTAGAGGCATGCCTTCCAGAAACAATCTTAGAAAAAATTGAAATCTTAATGGAACACTTAATTTGCGCATAGCACTTAAACTTCTGGGGTTTGGGTTCTGGTTCAGTCAACAAACTAATTGGCACATTCAATAGCAGTTACATCTGTTAGTGACTACAACTGCGATTCGAAGGGACAAGAATTTAGGAAGGGTCTCATACTGAAAATAGTGGCAATTCTCCTATGTTTGTTGTAGAATGTTTCTGCCTTCTACTGTGAAAGTGAGATTATAAAGCATGAAGCTGCAAATGGTTTAGATATTTAAAGTTGCTGACTCTCATTACTTATTACCGACTTAATAGGTTAGCTCTAATGAGCCTGTTCACTAGCTGTTTCTTCATACTCAATGTTCTGAGCTAACAATTAATTTGAAATTCCACTAGGATGAGGGAGGGAAAGCGGGAAGCTTTATCTTTATAATAATTATAATTATAATTATAATTATAATTATAATTAATGGAGATATCCCATCTCCTAGAACTGGAAGGGACCTTGAAAGGTCATCGAGTCCAGCCCCCTGCCTTCACTAGCAGGACCAAGTACTGATTTTGCCCCAGATCCCCAAGGGGCCCCCTCAAGGATTGAACTCATAACCCTGGGTTTAGCAGGCCAATGCTCAAACCACTGAGCTATCCCTCCCCCCAGGGAGACTCATGATGAATTGCCTCCACTTCAAAATGAAAAGGGGGTGAGAAGTATAAACCATAATGTTCCTTTTTAAAATCTCATTCTACGGTCACAACAAATCCATGGCATACAGTGATAGCAAATGTCTCCTAGGCAATCAAAACATAATGGAAATGGAGATGTACTGATCATTCAAATTTAAGATGTTCCTGTGGTCCTCATATGGAAATGTATCCTATTTGCTATGCTTCAGTTAACCAACATATTTCAGGGATAGCAATCTCTGTCTAAATTGTCAAACATAGAAACCCAAAATTTAACTGTTTTGAATATTTCATTGCATGTTTTTATATCACAAACCTCAGTAATAAAAAAAAATTAAACTAAGCATCCACTTCCAAAAACAGACTTTATTTTTTTGGTTTTTAAAATACTTAAGTTTGTAATATTTAGTAGAGGAGAGGTTTCACTTATTTTCTTTCATTAACTAAAGCAATGGTACAGCTTACAAGAAATAAAAATTGTTGCCAATACAAGCTTTACCTATAAAATAAAGTACAAGTGCAGATTTTGTTTTTCTTTTTCCAAAATTGCTGTATTTAAATTCTTTTTATAAAAAGTTGTTTCCAGTAGCTGGCAACCTAGAGTCCTATTCGCAAGATGAGCTCTCTCTCTCTAGAAACAGTAATTCTTGGGTTTTACTATAGTTCACAGCCAAAGTACAACAAGGTATTGGATTTTAAACTCCCTTTGAGGTAGAGAAGAGTATAATAATAACCTATTCATGATATATACAGGGAATTTTAGATGGTATAATACCCTGATGCATAAGGGTATCACAACATAGAGTTCTTAGGGGATTTAAAAAAAACAAAACAAAAAAAACAGTTTCATTTACTTAAACTGTAAAAGATTGAAGGCACTCAAGTGAGCATGATATAAATAGTTGGATGGATAGATACATTACTAAGTTTTTGATCCTGAAAACACTTAAGCATCTGAGTGAGTTTGCTCATGTGACTATTTCCATGGAATTCAATGGGGCTACCCACATAAGTAAATTTACTCATATCCATAAGTGTTTGTAGGGTAAGGCCCTAAAATGAAAAGTAGGTCAATAATGCTTCTGTTTACTTCTATATGCAGTATGGATATTGATATCCTTTTTTGTTTTTTTTCTAGGCTTTTTCAGGAAACACAAATGCAGACAGTGTTGTGCACAATAAGCTTCAACATTCCATCAAAGCAAGATTTCTCCGTTTTGTCCCCTTGGACTGGAATCCCAATGGTAGAATTGGAATGCGTATTGAGGTATACGGCTGCACATATAGTAAGTATTTGCTGAATCATCTGAATGAAATTACTATCAATCATTGCCTTTTTTTACCTAAACGGCAAATGGAAGTAGATTTATCAGCTTAATTATCTGAATGTTATTGATTTTAATATTTGTATGCATAGATGTTATCTATTGCTGCATCATCTAGCAATGTTTTCCTTAGTATCCAGCTCTTTACATCTTAAGCTCAATAGTATCAAGTAGATGGATGTAATTCAATAATGCTAGTTCACCCCAAACTCCTATTTGCTATTGTTACATACTTCCCTTATAAATGTAGTTCTCTCTTCAGAAGGAAAAATATTCACTAATTTGGACTCATAAGGCCCCTAGAAGATTATTGATCTCGGCTACACAGAAAGCATTTTCTCTGCAGAAATTTTGGACTCCCCCATAAATCAATACTACTTCAAGGTCATTGATTATATTAAGGGTACATTTATAAATAGTTTGTGCAGCATTATTATGTGATTAATAGAAGTTACAAGCATGTTGCAGACAGGGCCGGCTCCAGGCACCAGCCCACCAAGCTTGTGCTTGGGGCGGCGGCGCGGCACTCCGGCCGCCGGGCTCCGCGGGGCGGGGGCCGGGGGGCCCCGGCGGGGCGCCCCCCCCCCCCCCCGGCGCCCCCCCCCCCCGGGGGGGGGGGAGGGCGGCCGGAGGCTTTTTTGCCAGGGGCAGCAAAAAAGCCAGAGCCGGCCCTGGTTGCAAATATCAGTAGTATGTGTTATAGTTGGTTATAAGCCACCTGTTGGACACTAACTTTTCCTTGATTTTGTCTTCCCTTAGTTTTTTGTGTTACTTTTCTCTACTGGTTCTCCTTCTTTGTCTCTGGCCTTTTCTTCAATGGGTCTTGTGACAGGTTGTCCTTTTTTCTCTCCCACTATTCATGAATAAAGCATAGGACTCTATCCTTGTCAGCATCCTCTTCTCACTTTTAAGTTCCATTTCATCTAAAACCAAGTAGTCACCTCAATAAAATATACATTTGAAATATTTTGTTACTTATCAAGATGAAATCAACATTTAGATGGAAATTCTCTAGTTCTGGTGACAATTTCTAATTGGCCAGCATCTCAAAATAGGTAGAAATTTAGTTGAATTCCACATCACATAACTATTGCACTGTTCTGGTATTAAAAGAGTTTTTTCTTATGGGCTGAGAGACGGGAGAAGTGTAAATAGTGTGTACAATGGCAATATATAAGTTCTTTAGTGGTCTCTGTAGGGTTGCCTCAAGGCATCTTAGTTCTTTCTTATATTCTTTCCAAATGGTGGTTGAGCTTTGAACACCTTTCTACAGCTAATAGATTAAGAATGTCAAAATGACTGTTTGCAAAACATGCAGCCCAGATTCCTAAATAACGACATCAAAGTGGCTATGAAGGAATGGTAAAGGTTAACTTTAATAAATTAAATCCAAACGCCCTGTCCTGCTTTTTAACCAGAATGTGAATGTATGATGTACAAAGCATGATTTCTAGGCTGATTGCTAAGACCTTTAAACATGCTATTAGATAAGATGTATCATCAGTGTATAAAAGTAGTTATAGAAACAGTGAAAGGATGCAGCAGGAAACTTCAGTCGTTAGTGTTGTGGTTCATCAACAATTTTCTTTAATATGACTAGTGAATTGAGATTGTTTGTTATATACTACTGCCTTTTAACAGCATTTAATAGGTGAGAGATGCTAGTCATTTTGTTGAATTTATCCTTCCAATTTAGATGCTACAGTGATGCGTGTTGTTATAAACCTGAAGAGAATAAAAAAAGGTTGTTGTTTTTTACTATATTTATTATGAGGTACAAAAGGAACACTTAATATTGCTTTAGAAACTCCTGTAGGGAACTAAGTTAGTTTAAGTTTTACTCACTGTGTGAGATTATTGTATGATTTATGCTAGAAAGTATCTCATAATTATGGGGATTTCCAATAATTATACTCTCAGCATGTATTTCCCCTCTACTTTTCCGTAGTTCCTTTTCATTCTTTTTTCTTACTTTTTAGTCAGGGGCTTCCTTATTGTCCAGTTGTCCCTATCAGGCTGGAAAGAGTATGCAAGATAATTTTTAGCAAAACTCCAAAGAAGTTTAAAATTCTTAAAACAAAACCCAGAAACAATGATTGAAAGCAGTAAAAAATGAATTCCAAAATCAAAGGACAAAAGGATTGTACACATCAATTTATTCAAATAAACTCAAGATTTTTCAAATGAACTAAAATGGACACAATCTCTGGAAAGCAAAACTGGGGTGAAAAAATCACAGGCAACATCAAAGCAGTGCTTAGCGAGAACTTTGCCCAGCATTTAAGAGGGAAATTATAAATAGTGACTACAATATAATTGCAATATAATTTAGGGGAAATAACTCTGATGAGCTACGTAAATTAGCACAGTACCAAGAAGGATAAACGGCAAAGGAATATTACCAAGAAAATCCTACTCCAAAGTCAAGATCTCCAAATTTCCCCATGAGAACTCATACACAGCATAGTTCAAAATTATTGATACAGAATTCAGCAAGATCACTAAGAACAGTGTGAAATAGTGGATATATATCACAAGAGCAGTGACAAAAAGAACACTTACACTGATGGATGCCAAAACTGCCAAAGGAATCTTTTCTTTTAAAACTGCTGCAAAATAGTTTGTCTCCAACAACAAAGTGGGAAAGAAATCATGAAGCTTGGCTGAATAATCGCAGTCAAGCTGGCAAAGGGTGTAATGGGCCAGGACTCTGGACATAGTTTATTTGAGTGGGAAGGGGGCATGATAAATAGTGACTGATGAGACTTGTACCCTACGTACAGGATGCTCATTCTGACCAGCGGGCTACGATAGCATCATGTAAAGAGATTAAAGGGCAGGGACTGGATCCCTAGCTACAGGGAGGTCACGCTGCCCAAATTACTAAAATGCCCCCAATCCTCCATGTAGGTCAAGGAGGGAAGCAACCTCAATTACAGGGAGGTCACACAGGTCAAGGCAGCAAAGGCCTCAATATGTCCCATAAAAGAGAGAAACTCATGACACGCACCCTAATTACAGGGTCATGCTGACTGGACTGCCAACAGAGACCTGAGCCCTCATTACAGGGAGTTCACTGCTTAGGGTTCCAATCAGCTCAATATCCCCCATAAGCCATAGCCACGTGACTTGCACCCTCATTACAGGGTAGTCCCTTTCACTAGGTAGCCACAAGAGCATAATATCAAAAGGCCAAAAGGTCTGACCTGAACCCTCATTACAGGATGGTCAAACAGCTCAAAGCTACGTCTCTCACCTAAGCAAGAGGATGGCAACTTTTACCCTAATTACAGGGGAGTCACTTGGACTAGCTCAGGGGTCGGCAACATTTGGCACGCGGCTCGCCAGGGTAAGCACCCTGGTGGGCCGGGCCAGTTTATTTACCTGCTGACGCGGCAGGTTCGGCCGATCGCGGCCCCCACTGGCCGCGGTTCGCTGTTCCGGGCCAATGGGGGTGGCGGGAAGTGGCGCGGGCGAGGGATGTGCTGGCCGCAGCTTCCCGCCACCCTCATTGGCCCGGGATGGCGAACCGCGGCCAGTGGGGGTCGCGATTGGCCAAACCTGCTGCGTCAGCAGGTAAATAAACTGGCCCAGCCAGCCAGGGTGCTTATCCTGGCGAGCCATGTGCCAAACATTGCCGACCCCTGGACTAACTGAACGAAAAAGCATAACTGCAACAGACAAAAGGGGAGAGATCTGAACCTTGGTTACAGGGTGGTCACATGGGCCATGGAATGAAACTGGCTCTAAAGCCCCCATCAACAAGAGAGATGCGACCTACACCCTAGTTACAGGGGGTTCACACTGGCTAGACTGCCAATGGACCACAAAGCCAAAAGGGCAAGAGGGTGGAGACCTGAACCCAAATTACGAGCCAGTCACAGTACCAATGGCACAGAGATAGCCCTAATCCCTTCTAAATGAAAGGGATTCAACCTGCACCTGTATTACAGGGTGGTCCATTAGCATTAGCTGGCTACAGAGGCCTAATGCCAAGAGCCTGAAGGACAGAAACCATACCTGAATTACAGGGAGGCCACACAGCTCAAGGTACCAAAGCCCTCAATCTGTCCCATAAAAGAGAGAGGCTCATGACTTGGACCCTTGTTACTGGGTTATCACGCTGACTAGACTGCCAACAGAGCATAATGCCAAAAGGGAAAG
Organism: Terrapene triunguis; assembly: GCF_002925995.2. Taxonomy (NCBI): domain Eukaryota; kingdom Metazoa; phylum Chordata; order Testudines; family Emydidae; genus Terrapene; species Terrapene triunguis. The sequence continues at coordinate 22,661,101 of NW_020664464.1, read as the reverse complement.
AGGGCAGAGACCTGAGTTACAGGGAGGTCACACTGCTCAAGGTTCCAAGGAGCTCAATATCCCCCATAAACGACAGAACTGTGACTTGAACCCTAATTACAGGGGAGTCACTCTCACTAGCTAGCTGAAGGAGCAGAATTCCAAGAGCCCAAAAGAGCACAGACCTGAACTCTAATTACAGAGAGGTCACACTGCTGAAGGTATTAAAAGGCTCACTAGTCTCATGTAACCTGAGCCTTTGCTATGGACATTCACTCTGTCTAGAGTCTCTTTCCTTCTCCTCCACCTTCAGTGACTTTCTTTCCTCCTATTTGCTTGCTGTTTCTTCAAGGCTTCCTTCTTCTTGTCCATTTCTCTTTCTTGAAGGCCCTGGAAACAAAGTGTGACAGACCCAGACCAGTGGGGTACAGGAGTCTGGTAGAGGGCAAATATACTGGTCACTGGATGAGTAGTTTTCTGTTCCCTGAGTGACCAGAGCAGGGGCTGCACTAGAGTAATCAGGAACCTGCTAGAACCAGTTAAGGCAGGCAGGCTAATTAGGACACCTGGAGCCAATTAAGCAGAAGCTGCTAGAATCAATCAAGGCAGGCTAATCAGGGCACCTGGGTTTTAAAAGGAGCTCACTTCAGTTTGTGGTGCGAGTGTGAGGAGCCGGGAGTGAGAGGGAGTGCTGTTGGAGGACTGAAGAGCACAAGTGTTATCAGACACCAGGAGGAAGGTCCTGTGGTGAGAACAAGGAAGGTGTTTGGAGGAGGCCATGGGGAAGTAGCCCAGGGAGTTGTAGCTGTTACAGGAGGCACTATAGACAGCTGCAGTCCACAGGGCCCTGGGCTGGAACCCAGATTAGAGGGCGAGCCTGGGTTCCCCCCAAACCTCTCAATTGACCTGGACTGTGGATTCTTCCAGAGGGGAAGGTCTCTGGGCTGTTCCCCAACCCCCATGGTGAATCTCTGAGGCAAGAAAATCTGCCAATAAGTGCAGGACCCACCAAGATAGAGGAGGAACTTTGTCACAAGAGAGAGAGAGAGCCTTAGGACAGGGCTCAGCAAACTCAATGTCCCCAACTCAAACTGGGCACAGACTAGTGAGGGGGCCTTGTTTTCCCTGAGTCTGTGGACAGCTATCAATTCTAGCTCCAAGAGAGTTCCACATTGTCCTCATACTCTTCACTGGGATTTCATTGCCTCCTAAGTCTCCCCTGGGTGATCACACTACCAGAGAAATCCTATTTCTTAAAATAAAACATAAAAACATATAAAATATAAGAATTAATGTTGTAATAGGGCCTACAGGACTCAGGCTTGTAAGATATTTAGCTTAGCCAAATTAGGCTTTAGGATTTAGGATAAAGAAGCTAAGATAAGTTAGATAAGTAAATTAATAAACCTGCTGACTTTGTATCTATGTTAATGATATGCTGATATTTTGAAAATATTGGTGAGTATTGAATAATAATATGAGAGATCAGTAGACCCCACAAGATGACTGTTGATAGCTGGGGTGAAATGTTAGACTTCCTTATCTATTACAATGGTGATAATGTGACATAAATATTTCACTAGGAGGGTGGTGAAGCAGTGGAATGGGTTACCTAGGGAGGTGGTGGAATCTCCATCCTTAGAGGTTTTTAAGGCCCGGCTTGACAAAGCCCTGGCTGGGATGATTTAGTTGGTGTTGGTCCAGCTTTGAGCAGGGGCTTGGACTAGATGACCTTCTGAGGTCTCTTCCAACCCTAATCTTCTATGATTCTATGAAATGTTAATAAGTAAAAGGAAAATAACAAAGGACACCCCAAAAGTAGTGAGGTGTAGGTGTTCAAATAAGGAAAAGGAGTTGAACCCCAGTTGGTGTAAGCTTAACACATTACAAAAGCTGTATCCTAGCCTGCATGCCATGGTGTGGGAGACACCACGATGATAACCACAGGTGGTGCTGATGATGGTGTGAATGATGACAAACACTTCAGGTTTTTCTGCAAGGCATGCTGTAAATAATGCAAATACTATGTGTACTGTATTGCTCTCTCTCTCCTTTAACAGATTGCAGTGTGTGTATTGTTGTTTGGTTGGCTAATAAAAGTAAATATTGTAGAAAGATCACCATAGTCTGTTGTGCACCATGGGTAGGGATAAGATTATGTCATGGAGGTCACAGAAGTCACAGATTCCATGATTTTCAGAGACCTGCATGACATTTTCTGCTTGATCCCCAGGGTGGCGGGGCCAGAGCTGTCAGCTGGTGGGGGCCCTGAAGCTTGGAGCCACCATAAGCAGCAAGGGGACCAGGAGCACTCAGCCAACATAGGCATAGGGTTGACAGGTGTCCAGAACGCCTGGTCGAAAAGGGACCCTGGCCGCTCCGGTCAGCACTGCTGACCGGGCCGTAAAAGTCCGATTGGCGGTGCAGCGGGGCTAAGGCAAGCTCCCTGCCGTGGCTCTGCGTGGCTCCCAGAAGCAGAGGCATGTCCCCCCTGCAGTCCTACACATAGGGGCAGCCAGAGGGCTCTGCACGCTGCTCCCAACTCAAGCACAGGTTCCGCAGCTCCCATTAGCTGGGAACCGTGGCCAGTGGGAGCTGCAGGGGCAGCAGCTGCAGACGGGGCAGCCTGCAGAGGATTTGGGAGGAGGAAAATGCTGCTGCTTCTGGGATCTCCTTGAGGTAAGCACTGCCCCGGAGCCTGCACCCCTGACCGCCTCCTGTGCCCCAATCCCCTTCCCCAGCCCTGATCCCCCTCTTGCCCTCTGAACCCCTCGGTCCCAACCTGGAGCATTCTCCTGCACTCCCAGGCCCATGCTGGAGCCCTCACCCCCCCATGCCCCTGCTACAGCCCTAATCCCACTTCCGCCTTCCGAACCCCTCGGTCCCAGCCCAGAGCTCCCTCCTGCACCCCAAACCCTCATCCCTGGTCCCACCCCAGAGTCTGCACCCCCAGACGGAGCCCTCACCCCTGCACCCCAACCTCCTGCCCCAGCCAAAAGCCCCCTCCCGCACTCTGAACCTGCCCCAGCCTGGAGCCCCCTCCTTCACCCCAAATCCCTCAACCCTGGCCCCAGCCCAGAGCCCGTACCCCCTCGCACACCCCAACCCCCTGCCTCAGCCCAGAACCCCCTCCCATACTCTGAATCCCTCACCCCCCAGCCCAAAGCCCGCTCTGTTACCCTGGATTTTCAGAACCCCCAACAAGGGCAACTTAACTATTTTACTTCAGGCAGTGTAAGGAATAAATTAACAGGAACTACAGCACTTCCGTCCGATAAGATTTATGCAAGGAAGTGTGCTTTATTTAAAACTTCAGTTTATTAGATTTAAGCATCCACAAACATAAGCAATAGAGTTAGAATATCCCAGATATTTACCTAGTATCTGGAAAGATATTGAGTAATTAACAGCTGGTTTGCAGTGCCCAGTTGCTCACCCAGGGGGGAGAAAGGATATTGGGGGAAACTTTTTTTTTAAATGGCTTCAGAGGACTGCTTTAGCTATTTTTTTATAATTATTTTTTATAAAATACATAGGTTATAATAACCCCTACTGTATTATTATTATTATTATTATTTTAAAGTTGTAATAATTTTTTAATATTAGAGTTGTTTAGATTTAAGGTTTTTTAACCATTAAGGTTTTTAGTTTTAATTGTTTACTTGTTTGTCCCATCCTCCCATTCTGATTAGCAGAAACTGCTGGCTAGATCTAACCTGGCTTCTGAAAGCCTGTCTCCAAATTAACCCTTAACTATGTGGTGTTTTATTTTATTAATTTAGGGTGGCTGAATGCACATAATATGGTTGCAATTAGCTTGATCACATTCTGGGGTATACATACCCCTCAAATCCAGGGCAATGCCTCCTGCACCCCAAGCCCCTCATCCCTGGCCCCACCTCAGAACCCTCACCCCCAGCTGGACCCCTCACTCCCTCCCTCACCCCAACCCCCTGAGCCAGCCCAGTGAAAATGAGCGAGTGAGTGAGGGTGGGGAGAGCGAGTGACAAAGGGAGGGGCGATGTAGTGGGGCATGGGCAGGGCCTTGGAGGAGGGGTGGGGCAGGGGGCAGGGCAAGGGTGTACGGTTTTGTGTGAGTAGAAAGTTGGCAACCCTAGGCGGGCAGCAGGGGGACCCAGAGCTCCCAGCCATCAGCCCTGGAGCTCCAAGGTACTGTGGGCGGTGGGGGAATCCAGAGTTCCCAGCTGCTACAGGCACCTGGAGCTCCCAGCCCGTGGGACGGTGGGGACCCAGAGCCATCCGCCCCCGCAGGGGGGCAGGGACTCCAGAGTTCTGAGCCGCTGGGGCTGCAGCAGGGGCCACAGAGTTGTCAGACATGATCGTGGCGGGGGGCCCAGAACTATCAGCCACCATGGCTTCCGTGAATTTTTGTTTATTGCCAATGACCTGTCTCTGACTTTTACTAAAGATAACTGTAACAAAATCTTAACTTTAACTATGGGGTTCCCCCTGCTATTGATAACCTCGCTACTGTAGACTTGCATCTGAAGAAGTGAGGTTCTTACCCACGAAAGCTTATGCTCCCAATACTTCTGTTAGTCTTATAGGTGCCACAGGACCCTCTGTTGCTTTTTACAGATACAGACTAACACGGCTACCCCTCTGATACTTGCTACTGTAGTTAATCTTGGGGCTGAACTCTCACAGCTGAAAGTACGTGAGAACACTCACCTTGGGGTGCATAATTAGTTAAAGTAACCCATAGCTATAGATAAGGCTACAGTGTCTTGTGTAAAATGAGGGAGCAGCTCCAAGCTGGGAGTTGCGACAATTAGATTCTATTTCTGGCTTTGCCACTGACTCACTTTGTTACCTTGCACACATCTATTGGCTTCTCTGTGCCTCAATTTACGTGTCCATAAGTCTGTTTTAATACTGCTACCCTGCTTAACAGAGATATTATTAGGCTTAAATGATTAATTGGTCATCCCACAGAACTGCAAAGCATTATTTTATATCATTTGATATTTTGTTGATTTTAATGTCTAGCTTAGAATTATTGCTCTCAGTTTCTTAAACCTAAATTTATTTTAAGTGAAATTACCTTTTTTATATGATGTGTGTGGGTGTGTGTACTGCAATTAACTTTCAGCCTTATGGGCAAGCAGTTATTGGAACATAAGAGTCTCACGCACAATATGTTTGGTGTTGAAACTTCACTTTATAAATATAAAGAAACATAATACATTTAAAACGTTATTAATATAAATAAGTTCTAATCAAGTATTAACACACCCTCTCCCAACTCAAGAAAAACAGGAGCAATGGGTAAATTACAAGGAACCAGGCAGCATTTGTGCTCCTATACTCTGAAAAATGGGAGAATACATTAAAAAGAAAAACTGGCAGGATTTTTTTTAATCAGAGACAGTTAGCTTAAAGAAAAAGAAAAGCTCAGTCTACACACACAAAACAACATTTATCTGCTGTGGTTGGGATTTTCCACTTGTTCTGTCATTTTAACACTGCTGTACAATCCTTGCTTTTAACATATGAATGCAATACCATTTTAAAAATGGCAATCTAAAGCGTTTTAAAAATGGTTTATAAGTAACATATTTGGTATTTACACAATATATGATTATATGATGTGGGGTAAGAGTTTTACTAGTCCTCATTTGGGATCAACTGCACCCGCCTGACTATTGCAATGGCATCATTAATCATAATTAATGCAACTGTCTCAAACTCATGACAATAAATCTTTTACATCAAACCTTATAATCAAATATTCTCTTTCTGTATTCAGCAAAGTGCTGAACACCTCCACCTTCTATAGATTCTGAAATAATGCCCAAAATAATGATTCCTCAGTCATTAAATTACATTGTATTTACATTCCCCAGTTACAGCCTTATGTTAATTCTCCATTCCCTTGTTATAGTTCCATTCCCACTCTGGAAATCATATATATCATATTATGCAACATTCAGTGTTAGCGTATACTATTTTTCATAGAATATTTACTTCTCAATTAGATTGATATTTTCCCAAATTCTACAACCACATGAAATCTAGAGTGATTCTCTTGAACTCAGTGAGTTACTCTACATTTACACCAATGTATTTAAGAGTAGGATTTGCCCCATCATCATTAAACATTGCAGAAATATGTAGGTAACAAAAATAGTATGCCACCATTTGCCATTTTGGATATCACTCTGATGGTTCTTGGGTAAAGTGATGTGACCTATTCATTTTTTGATCAGTACTGCTAGCTAATAACTGAGTTACAGGATGTTGTTTTGTCTTGACACTCTGGAGACATGTATAACCTTCCACGGTAGCAACTCATTCAAGATGGACTATTGGATTAATATGTGAAAACCATAGGCTAGCTCCTCCACTGGTATAAATCAGTGTAGATCCATTTAAATCACTCTTTCAACCCTCACTGGCATGATGTTTACCTCCTTTAGCAATTGTGATTTATACAGCGAATAGAGGGAGTATGGTAATATGGGTGCTTTATGCACAGATATGCAGACAAGATCCCTGCTTTGAAGAGCTAACCATCTAAAAAGGGTGAAATCCATCCCTGCTGGGAGAGCCAATATAGAGTCTATACACCACTTAAGTCTCACTTTAGCTCTATAAGTGCAATATAGGTGCGGCATAAGCCTTGTGCGGGCCCTCTGCAGATGAGCAAATGTCACCTATGATGCCCAATATAATTGTTCTTCATCTCCTCTTTTCAGAGGTACTCCAAAACCTGAGAGCACATGCAGCTCACAACATGAAACCATAGAATATTTAGTTGTTGAATTCTGTAGCATGGACACTTAACGCTTCTATGCAAAAAAAAAAAAAATCACTTTCACTTATTTAAAGAGAACATTCCAAAGGCCCCCAGATTATGTTAGTAAGAAAAGTTTACTGATTAATCATGTTTCTACGTCTGTGGGTATATGTCTGGAAGTGGGAGTAGTCGTTTCTTTTGTAAGGTCTCACATCTTTCTCTTCCATGCAGTATAATGCTGTTCCAGGTACATGAAATCAAAATCCACCTGTTGCATGCATTTTTGCACAGCAATAGGTTTAATTTTGCTCGAAAATCTTGCTGTAGCCCAACTGATCCCCCTCTGTACAATTTTCTACACTGGATTTCAGAGAAGGCCAGACACCCCTAAGTACATCTTCCATGTAATCATATGCACCAGCAACGATATTTTTGGGGAAACATATACATAGCATATCACATATCATAGCTAGCACTAATTCTAAATTATCTGGTGTATTATCTGTCGTCCAAGTGACAGCTCCCAAGTACTGATGGCTAGTATCCTCGATCTCTCTCATGCTATGGTGGCTTCAGCTTATCAACTAACTGAAGTAAATGATCTCCAGAAAAGAGATCCATATAAGTGAGGCAGTTGTTGTAAATTTTCCACACAGCATGTTTTAGAGTATAAGTTTTTTTGGACAGGCACTGTCATTTTCTCTACAGTACCTAGTACAAAGCAGCCCTGACCTGCTTGGTCTCTAACGGACTACTGCAACACAAATAGCAATAATAAATTATGAAATTATAGATTATTAATTTTAATATTTTAATATGTATTATATGAATAAAAGAGTCCCTCCATAGTATTGTTCTCCATGTTCTGGTTTTTTTTTCCCTGCTGTCTCTGCCAAGTTCCTCCGTTTCATTCTCCTTAAGTGTAACTGGCATTTTTTTTCTTTCTCAGAAGAAGAAAAAATGTATTTGCCAGCTGCAGATGAATACTCTTCCCCAGATATATTGACCTCATCTGCATCATGCTGTGATTGGGCAACATATCCTCTGTATTTACAAAAAAAATGCCTCTCAGCTCCTGGCTGCTTGTTCTTCCTATTCAAAGTGTGCAAATTAGACAGATACATCTCTGCAGCAGTTTCCTGTGTTTTGTCACTAGCTGAAATGTCAGATTGTGAGGATGAAGCTATGCTGCCAGTGTCAGTGTTAGAATTGACCCCTGGCAGCTGCATGAAGCCTAAATGTGTCTCTTTGGCAGACTCCTTTTTTCCCCTCAACTACTACCTCTCTTGCTCAGTCCATCTGAGGATGACCAGTAAATGCAGCTACAAACAATTCATATTTCACACAACAGAAGGACAGATGAGTTGAAATGTTTCCCTGACTTGGAGGACATTATAGAGATCCAACCATCCCCTTCCTAAATGGGACCAGACACATACACTTTTGTTACAATTTCTAAAAGGTTTGTGACAATGGCTGTGTTCTATAAAAACAGAATTTAAAAAATGGACACTAGTAAATTCAAGAAATGTTCCTGGTAGACACATTAATTAAGATGGGAGACAATACTTAGCAGCAACATAACATCATGGGGACTGTGATCTGAAAACCTCCAGGCCAGAGCCCTGGCACTACTACTGTTAAGTGATTGCAGCAAAGGGTTTGTGACGACCCCCTTTATACTAGGGCTACACAAAATCCTTGGAACAATTAAGTAAGCTGGACAAAGGTCTGTCCACAATCTGTACAGCTAGGATAATATATACACTTGCAAGAACTCTGTGCAAATGTGATGACAAAACTATATTTTTAAATGTGGCCCATTATCTATGATATTACAGTAACCTAATTTCTCCAGCTGTTTTGTTTCATGCAAGGCCTGATTCAAGTGGCAAACCTAGCTCCTCCTAACTCCATAAACTGTTCCCATCCTCTCTCCTTAAAAGAAACAGAGGCCTAGTGACTTGATCTTCATTTCCTTCTCTTTAACAATGACAATTATCCAACCAGGAACAATACATATAAATAAAGTGATAACGATTAAGGAATACATGCAGTGAATAGAGTTTGAAATTTGTTTCTATGGAGTGTTCATTGGACAACTTCAAACAATGAACAAATTTGCAAAACTCAAACCTGTTGTTTGCAACTAATACTTTGACTAGCTTTATCAAAAACTTCTCTACTTTCTGGTTGAGAACCATTGAAAAATTTGATTCTGTGGTATGCAGGGAGCTACAGCATTCTGTGATTTATGACAGCTCTGCTGTATTTTGGGACTTATGTATCTTCGGGGGTATAGCTAAGTTTTGGACTAAATAATTCTGAAAACATGCCTGTGTTTTGACTTTGTGAAAAATGATAATTAAAAGATTTGCGGTCACAAAGTGAATCAGCATTTTCATTTACCTTTCTTATAATATTTTTACTTGAAGGGCAGAAGAAGAAACCCACTGAGACTGATGTTCAGGTAACAAATTCACTGAAATATGAGTTAATGACTATAATAAAGGGGGAAAATGTAGTAACACTTTGTTAATTAGAATCATAAACTTCTACCCTGATAACCAGTATGCATTTTGTCCTCTCTTTCTCTTCCTACCCTTGTTCCTCACACTTTGGTGGGAATGAATTGATGGTAAAAATGGTAGATGCACAAGAATGTTGTTAATGTCTATGATCAATAGTTACATTCTTTTCACAGTACCAGAGGGGTAGCCTGTTAGTCTGGATCTGTAAAAAGCAACAGAGTCCTGTGGCACCTTATAGACTAACAGAAGTATTGGAGCATAAGCTTTAGTGGGTGAATACCCACTTCGTCAGACACATTCTTTTCACAGTCTTCACTCATTCATATTAAAGGTTTTTTTCCCAAGTAAGGACTGAGGAAGCACTACAGCAGGGGTTCTCAAACAGGGGATCAGGACCCCTCAGGGGGTTGCGAGGTTATTACATGGGGGGTCGCGAGCTGTCAACCTCCACCCCAAGCTCCGCTTTGCCTCCAGCATTTATAATGGTGTTAAATATATAAAAAAGTGTTTTTAATTCATAAGGGGGGTCGCACTCAGAGACTTGCTATGTGAAAGGGTTCACCAGTAAAAAAGTTTGAGATCCACTGCACTACAGCGTTAAGCTCATTGTGAATAGTGAAGTGTTTTTGGAGAGCAGGAATATACATTATTCTTCCTCTGTTGCTCAGCTTGGTCAACAGCTAATACCAATACATGCGTGTACCAATAATGAAAGCACACTATTGTCAGTGCCTGTTAAGGATATGTCTAATGAGTGTTTTAACTGCATTGTTACATTTGTGAAAGCTTAAAAAAAAAAAAGCCCTGTTTTATTGACACTCCTACTTGTTTATTGCAATCTAATAAACATAAAGCACATCGTTTGTATTTGCCATGGATTTATGTTTTTCCTTTCAACATTTATTCAGTGGAATAACAAAGGACAATAGTCAAATGAAGATGCTCTTTAGGCAGAATGTAATGCATATTCATTGTGCACTTGGTAAATGAATTCTTCATAAGAACAAAGTACATTAACAAGATGTGGAGAAAATCAACAGACTACATTCTCAAAACATAGCTGCATTAAATTGACAAGGATTTTTGAGTGGTGAAAATAAATGGCTAACTTTAAATACTATGGATAATTTAAATTGAGTTCATTTTTATGCCACAATGTGGAGCAATTTTTTTGGTCAAATTAAATAAAGTTAGTAAATAGATAATGTGTTTCCAGTGACTTGGAAGAAGTCAGTCAGTCAGTTGAAAAGTAACTTAATATTTTATTGGGTGCCCTTTACATCTTCATTTATTTCACAAATGTATCTTTCAAGGACAATTACCTTTTTCTTCTTTACTTATGAGGTGTGAATATTCTAAGAGCTTTTCTTGGTGATATCAGTTCCTTCATGTCTGTCTTGTTCAATATACAACTGATTTTGACAGATATTCTTTTATATATTATTGGTCTAAAATCACCTTTTTTTCAGGTGAAGTGAATGTATGTGACCTTGAAAGAGACGAGATAAAACATTTCTACAAGACAGAAAGTAGACTTCATTGGGGCAGCTGTCACACAGCTGCAATAATGCGCCTGTTATAATAAGTCACTGAGACTATAAACGTAAAACAAAATAACTGAAAAAACATAAAAACATGCATCTCCCTACTGTCACTGTGTTCTTTATCTGTTAAATTTAGAGAGCATTTGCTTTCTTTCGTGTATTATAGTATGAATTTCTAATGACCTCTTATGTATCCAAGATGTTTCCATTTCTAGCAAAATATTTCTCATATTGAGAAACAGATGACCAATGGGCTATAGCAAAGCTCCTTTTTCTAGTTCTAAATCTAAATGGCCTGATACTCATCTCACTGGTGTAGAAAAAGAGTATTTCTTTTGATGTCAGTGGAGTTACACTAGGTGAGAAGAGAACCAGGGCTGACTGACTACATCATAATTAATGGGTTTTCTTTCCTAATATCAACTTTATTCATTTTCCAGAATAAAATGAACTAATATTAATTTAAATGAATATAAAACCACACAGATTGCCCTTAATAGTGGCTTAAAGTTATAGTCCACGTCGGGGTAGCTTGAAAGTCCTGTCCCTCACTCAGTAAGACATAATGGGCTTAATGCTCCTCTCACACTGGTATAAAGCAGGAGCAATTGCATTGAACTTAATAGAATTGCACTGGTGTCAGAATACTATGAGATCAGAATTAGACCCAAAACTTCCAGGTCACAAGGCTGCAGTGCTACCTTTTGGCAAGCTTCAGAGTGTACTTTAAGTAACAGAAGTGTTTAGAGGCTATGCCCCCTCGGAGCCACTCACTCTGGGGAGTCTAGTGCCAGCAATGTTGCAAGTCTGGAGAAGTCCTGGCACTCGGGAGAACAAGGAGTGCCATTTTAACGGGGTCCTGAGTTGGTGTGTAGTGGGGTGGGGAGGGGAAGGCTTCCTTCACACTTCATCCATGCACTATGAAGCAAAGTAAACCCCTTGTTGTCTAAACATACGATTACAAGTTATCTTTAATTCCTTTATTGCTAGGGTCTGAGGTGGCTGATTTTGATGGGAAAAGTTGCCTGCTCTACAGATTCAATCAAAAATCCATGACTGCCCTGAAAGATGTGATTTCTCTGAAGTTTAAAACAATGCAGAGTGATGGGATTCTACTGCACAGAGGAGGACAGAATGGAGATCACATTACACTGGAATTAGTAAAAGGAAAACTTTCATTATTCATTAATTTAGGTAATGGCTATGGGGTGTACAGTCTTGCTGCACCCATTAGATTTTGTGTCAAAAATCCCTGTATATTAAGCTTATTTTAACCTATTGTATGCCATAAGCTAGGAGCCTGTTTAAATATCCATATTCTTTTATAAAATGAATCTCACAGTTTGTTCTTTTTCTCATCTCAAGGTGATGCTAAAATTCATTCTGCTAATATTACCCTGGGCAGCCTTTTGGATGATCAGCACTGGCATTCAGTCCTCATTGAACACTTTAACAATCAAGTAAATTTTACAGTGGATAAACATAGTCATCATTTTCATGCAAAGGGGGAACTCAATTATTTGGACCTTGATTATGAGGTGTGAAAATTACCTTTCATGTATTACATTTATTACCTTTGTTATGTAAGTGCAGGGAACAGAACTGTTTAGGGAATTTTGTAGTAATTCAAATTTTGGTGAAGTTTATATTTGGAAGGAATGGATCAGAGAAATGTTTTCTTACCATACTTTTGCAAAACCTTACAGGACACTGCAGTGACGGGTTGGGTCACAGAGATCCTGTTGGGACTGCCACCTGATGTGCTGAGACTACCTCTGAGCCCATTTTCCCTGGCAGCTTGGGCCTTCAGTATCCTATCTTGTTGATCCAGAAACACTAGCCTGCTGCAAACACAGACTCAGGTCTGAACCATGTCCCCCAAAGCTGCAGATTTAAGTGCTCCTGTCTCTAGCACCCAGACACCCAGTTCCCAATGGGATCCAAACCCCAAATAAATCAATTTTACTCTGTATAAAGCTTATACAGGGTAAACTCATAAATTGTTTGCCCTATATAACACTGATAGAGAGAGATGCACAGCTGTTTGCTCCCCCAGGAATTAATTACTTGCTCTGGTTTAATTAATAGGCAAAAAGTGATTTTATTAAATGTAAAAAGTAGAATTTAAGTGGTTCCAAGTAATAACAGACAGAACAACGTAAATTACCAAGCAAAATAAAACAAAAACACTCAAGTCTAACTCTAATACCATAGGAAACTAAATGCAGGTAAATTTCACCCTCAGAGATGCTCCAATGAGCTTTTTTTCACAGACTACACTCCTTCCTAGTCTGGGTCCAGCAATCACTCACACCCCTGGAGTTACTGTCCTTTGTTCCAGTTTCTTTCAGGCATCTCTTTGGGGTGGAGAGGCTATCTTTTGAGCAATCTTAAGACAAAATGAAGGGATTTCCAGGGCCTTTTATATTCTCTCTCATGTGGGCAGAAACCCCTTTGTTCTCCTGTGCTAAATCACAGCAACAAGATGGAGTCTGTAGCCACATGGGCAAGTCACACGTCTATGGATGATACAGCTTTTTGCAGGCCGACACCATTGTTTACATGTGAGTTTGAACGTTCCCAGGAAAGCTCAGATGTGGCTTGGTGTCTCCCAAAGTCCATTGCCAGTTAAGTGTTTCTTGATAGGACTATTCTCAGTAAGTGCCCTTTCTCAAGAAGCTGACCAAATGCTTCACTGAGGCTACTTAGAATCAAACAAATACATAGCCAATATTCATAACTTCAGATACAAAAATGATACACACATACAGACCGCATAATCATAACCAGCAAACTACAACCTTTCCATAGACACCCCACTGGGCTTCCTCTGTACAAGAACTGGTGTAACCATAGGACCCTGGTTGCAACAATGATCTATATGGTCACAGTTTGTCAATAACGTCAAAACTGTGTCCACAGATCATCTTTTTGATTCTATATTCATTATTATTTTTATGGTGGTTTCTAGTAACATCCAAAATCCTGTACAGACATATCCCAAAAATCACACCACAAGGTGTGGTCAAAGAAAATCCACTTGACAAGGTACATCTCTGAAATGTTTAGTTTTAAAGTTCCATTTACCACAAATCTAGAAATTGCACAATGAACAAGCATCTGAGCCTCACATCATTCTCATTTCTGCAAATTACAGGTTTTTCTAAAGGAGTGTGTATAATGTACTGCAGAGATTTTCAAACACTGGTCCCTGGAGCAGTTCTGTGGAGTGCTGGCTGATCACATAGTGCTGGCTCCCCTCCTATTTTCAGTTGAGAGAAGCAAAACAGATGAATGGGGGAGATAAAGGGCTTTGATCCTGTTAAGTGCTGAACACTCTGGCCTGAATCCAGCAAGGTGCTTAAGCACATACTTAAATTTAAGCACTGAATATCCTATTCCTTCAACTGGACCATTCAGATGCTTAAAGTTAAGCCTATGCATGCTTAAGTTCATTGGATCAAAGCCAGAGTGCTCAGCACCATGTAGGATCTATCCCAAAATGAAGAGTTTTAGCGGACAGTGTGATAAAATACTTTTTTTCATTAAGTTGGCTAAAAATGCATAAACGTGTTTCTAATATTACTTTTCAATGTAAATGATCGCTGTAGTTGTTACAAGATCAAAAATGGAAGGATAAACTGGCCAAGAAATAATCTCTATATTAAAATATAATTCACGCTATGAAAAAGTTTGAGAACTCCTGCTGTTTGCTATATGTCCCATTTACTTTCAAAATGTAAAGGTTTTCTGAGTTATGAAAGTAATATACTTTTTCTTGGCATGTTTTTTTTTTTTTACCTAAAACTCCTGAAAGAGCCTCTTCAGGAAAATAAAGGTTCTAAGGTTAAATTATTTTTTAATGCATACATATTTGTATATGGTCTACATTTTGTTAACCTATATCTTAAGCTAATAGATTTGATGACAGCAAAGAGCTAAAAAAATAGATTGATTCACAATTGGCCAGTTTCTGTCTGCTGCTGCTATACTGTTGTTAAAATTTATCGTCAGCTTTGCAAGCAGATTTTCAGAAAATTATTTAATAGTATTATTGATTTCTCTTCTCTTTCTAAGCTCAGCTTTGGAGGGATCCCAGTGCCTGGAAAATCAGGGACATTACCACGCAAGAATTTTCATGGGTGTTTTGAAAACCTTTATTACAATGGAGTAAACATTATTGATTTGGCAAAGAGACGTAAACCTCAGATCTACATTATGGTAAGAGATTCCTACTGGAAGAAAAAGTCAATCTCAAGTGTCCTATAATAATAACCCAAAGCTTCTCAACCTTTGATACATAGAAAATCAAATCACAGTCTAAATCAAGAAATGTGGGCTAGAAGATGGCTGCTTCCATGTGAATTTCAGCAGGTTGAGGATTTCCATCTTCAGTTCTTTTCTCCTAGAGGCAAACAGAGTTTGGGTATTTGTGCTCTGGGAATGCTGAGGCCAGAGAGCCTCAGAATTGTAGAGAGGTCAGAGTACAGCTGTGTTGTGGCCATGTCCTCACCACCTGTGCCTACTAGCAAATGCCAGAAGGCATTTGTTTTGTTTTTTAAAGCAAATAGCAAATGCACTATTCCTCACCAGCACTCAGGAGCATTTTGTCTTACAGAGGCTACTTCTGCAGCACTTAGGCATTCACATGCTTTTCCCCATTTTAGACTGCCTTGTGTCTGAAGAGATATAATTTAGCCTGGTATGTTTTAATCCATTTGCCACGGTACAACCAAGAGCTGTGACTGGACAAACCCCAACCAGTTAGAGGTTTGGTTTCAATAACTTATCTGACCTATCCAAGCCTCTAGCATCCAGAAATTTGGACTGCAAAACTCACTACTGCACACTTTCTTGCAAGGGTTGCTATAATTACTGCTACTTCTCAGGGCAATAATATCACATGAACAGTTTTTTTGAGGTTTTTGGAATTTCCACTTCCAATGTTAGCCAGAAGCAAAGAATTGAAAAAGAAAATAGCTATAAATAAATAAAAGACTTTTCCAACCTCAACATGTTTTTCTTTGAGTTGGGGACAAAATATGGCTAAACAATCAGGCCAGTTCATCTCTCTCTTCCATAAATTGGAATATTTGAGCCCTTCCCTACTTTAATTTGTTTTACTTGTTGCATGAACCTGTTCTGAAAACATTCCAGAAGTTCAATAAAAAATGATAGAAAACAAATAAGTAGGTAGTATCCTTTCTGATTGTCTCTTCATGGGAACTTGTTTAGTAAGATGTAGTTACAGAATAATTGAAGAGATGAGAAATTACATCAGCTTCATCTCAAATAATATAAACTGCTGTATTACTTTGGTTGAAAAATATTTAGGAAGTGTCTTAGGCTTGTAAAAGTGCCAGAAAATATGGGCTACCACAGAATGCCTGTTAAATAGGCAGTGTGCTAGTTTGATATGGTATCAGGCAGCTGTCCAAATGATGTGAAGGGAGACTCTGCAGATGGTAAAGCTTTTAGCTTTTAACAAGTTTTATTAGTCTGATGATTGCCTTTTCACTGTGGGTCAACTCAGTTTACTATTCACCTTTCTGTGGTTGCGTTCATAAACAGAGAGCTTCCTCCCCCAACCCCACTGACAGTAAAAAACAGAATAGAGAAACTTATGGTCTGTCTACACAGCAAAGAACAATCCACAGCTGGCCCATGCCAGCTGACTTGGGCTGTGGCTGCAGGGCTGTTTCATTGCTGTGTAGACTTCCAGCTCAGCCTGGAGCCCGAGCTCTGGGACCCTCTCACCTTGCAGGTACAGATATCTACACAGCAGTGAAACATGCTGCAGCCCAAGCATGGGTGTCTAGTTGCTGTCTAGACATAATGTTGCCAAGGTCAGAAGCAAGTGCGTGTTCCAGTTTCTCTCTGGATTCTTCATAAGAAAACATATTTTACTGATTTGGGGATGTATATTTTCTTAGAGATGTTACAGCCCTGCACTGGTAAGGCATAGTTCTATGTACCTTAGAAAATGTAAAGGTTTTGTCTCAACCAGAAAAAAAATTGGTTAGCCATTATAGATATAGTGCAGTGGTTCTCAAACTTTTGTATTGGTGACCCCTTTCACATAGCAAGCTGCTGAGTGTGACCCCGCCCCTTATAAATTTAAAAACACGTTTTTATATATTTAACACCATTATAAATGCTGGAGGCAAAGCAGGGTTTGGGGTGGAGGCTGACAGGTCGCGACCCCCCCACCCCATGTAATAACCTCCTGACCCCCTGAGGGGTCCCGACCCCCAATTTGAGAACCCCTGATATAGTGTGATTTTTATTTACAGTTTGAAAGATGCCACCAAGTGTTTAGATCATATAGTTCGTATTGTATGAGTATCCAGAGTCCTAAAATGTTCACTAACTAGCTCTGTCACTGATCTGTGGAAATCTGCTGTTGCTATTCTGATCCACATATCTTGTAGCACTAGTTATAACTGTATGTGTACTATAAGATCCCTGTTTGCCAACTGGGCACGTTGCCGTTTGCATTACTAAATCCATGCTTCTTATTTGGGTGCTGCTCAGCCTGGTGCAGCTGAAGAGAGAGCTTCTACTGCACAGATGTAGGCATAAATAGTCCCCTTCTCTTCTGGTCACCTGCGGTGGGGGGATGGGTCAGTGTGGGGATGCTGATATGGAGCTGCCTCCATTAGCAGGTAACTCTCTGACTCTCTAGTCACTTTCTCTAATAAGCCAGTCAAAGAGCCCCACTGCTTAATGTGCAGTGAGGTCATCTGCTTTACTAAAATTGTGCTTCTTATTTGGGTGAATTACAATTATATCTGCATTTCCCCACCCACCAGAGTGAGTTTAGTACAGAATCCAAATTACATTGAATTGGAAAGATTGTTTTTCAGTCCAATAATCTGACTTTCCCAAGAGCCAAATATGGAACACCATATAGCACTTACCAGCCCCTCTGCAACACCTCTTCCTCCCTGTAAGCATTTAATCTCCTTTAAACCTCATAGCAGGCTCTTGCTACCATTGGAATTTTATCTGGCATCTGGAAGTCCTACTAAGCTCTTGAAGCTCCCAGAGGCTGAGTCCAAAATAAAACAAACAGAATACTTCTGTGTACTCCCTGGGATGTCATTCTGTCATGTGTGTAACCCAGGATCTTACCTTAGTTGGTACAGGTCTCTATCTACCCTATGATTACCTAGGAGGGAATTGGCTTCTATGATCTGATGAACAACTTAGTGAATGTTTCTTTTGATGTCTGATATTCTTATTTATTCATAGTCCTACCTGAATTTTGGACTAAAACATCCAAAATGAATATGAACATTAGCCTTTGTTCATTGTCATGATGAACCATATGCGGTATGGTATCCACACATAACTTCATGCAACTGGAATGAACTGTGTTTCTCAGAACATTCCCTAATGCTGCATTTATTTTATTTATTTTCAGGGCAACATGTCCTTCTCTTGTTCAGAAGCACAGATGGTTCCTGTCACTTTTCTGAGCTCCAGTAGCTACCTAGCATTGCCTGGCACATCAGGACAAGATGAAGTGTCCATCAGTTTTCAATTTCGCACCTGGAACAAGGAGGGACTTTTGTTGTCCACTAAACTACACCAGACTTCAGGTGGTCTCCTCCTTTATCTGAGTGATGGGAAAGTTAAAATGAGCACCTATAAACCAGGAAAAGCACAAAGTGACATCACTGCAGGTAACAGAAAAATAATTTCTATGCATAAATGTGTCACGTGAGCTATTATATTTGGATCAATGATCCATTCCAAGGGGCCGGTCCTGGAACTCTTGTTCATGTGTGTAATCCTTGCTCATGTGAGTATTACATCTGAAGATTTCCAAAGCAGTGTTTTTTCCCTTTTCTGACATACATTCATATGTGCACATTTCAAACTACTGACAAATTTCCCAGGAAACAAATTACTTGCATGACTGTGCATTGGAGAATCAGGCACTTATATGAATCCCTTAATTGTAGAATTTGAGCAACTTATCTTATTTTCCATCTGGGAAAGGGAAATCAGTTACTGTCCTATTAGACTATTAAGAAGCTAATATTTGTCAATGTTCTCACTAGAGATTATGTGATTCCTTTTTATACAAAAATATTTGTATTACAGTAATGCATAGAGGCCCCACTTAAAGTTGTTAGGTACTGGGTGGACACATAGTAGGAGTCAGTCCCTGCCCAGAAGAGCTTACAGTTCAAATAGATAAGACAGACAAAGGAGAGGGTAATCAGTGAAACAGAGATTTTCCCAAAGACTCCCACTGGGTCAGCAACAGAGTTGAGCATGGAACAGAGGTCTTCTGAATTTTAGCTCTGGGCCCTGTCCACTAGAATACACCATTTCTCTCTTTCTGTGATGTGATCCCACTTCTCCATTATCTATGCCAGCTGATACAGAATGCTAATTTGTGGGGGTGGGGAAATATTAAATATAACTCTACAGCTCATTATCTTTCCACATGTCTATAATAATGGAAATAGGAATTTTTAAACAATTGATTATTTTAATTCAGGAAAAGATTGCATGCCAGTAATGGTAATAAGCAATGTTGGAATTTGCATAAAGATGACAATCCTGCTCTTATTGAAAATAAATGGGGGGTTAGCTATTGATTTCAGTGGGAGCAGGATCAGTCCGGTGTGTGTTTTTTAAACTAAAATAAATGATGTACAGAGAGCACCATTTTAATTACTAACATGCTTCCTCACGCTCACCATCAGAAAATGTTAATTCCACAGTAAGAGTGGCAATGATGTGTAGTTTACTGTGATATATTAGACTTCTTCAGAAGCTGTTTCAATCACAGCTCAATTATATGATATATGTTAATGAAATGGCTTCAATGCAATATCACTTTAACAGGCCTGCTAAAGGTAGTATGACTTCTAAGTAGACTACTGACATATATGTATGACAAATTAGTAAACTATAAAGTGGCAATAAAAATACATAACATATTCCCAATTGATTGAAAATCCTCACAATAAATCTTGAAATGCTATATTAAAATGTGATTTATCTTTATTATGTGTTGAATACAACAAGCCCTCCATATGGTCTGAGATATGGAATAACATTTGTCTATGCAAATGCAGAACACTAATGCATTTCTTAAACAAACAAACAAATAAACAAACCCACAACTCCTATTCTCTCCTAAAGCAGGAAGTTATCTAACAAAACCATACAGTGAACTTCTTTTTGAGCTTTTGAAGTGTTTGTTGTTGCTACATTCACTGAAGCAAATCAAGTCTGCATTTGGAGATTGAGTAATTAAATTATGGATGGTTGGACAGGTTTGTTCCCCTACAGGCAAAGACTTATGACCTGGCTTTCACACATACAAAATTTGATAATTAAATCAGAGCATATTAGTTTGAGCACAGTTCTCAGAATTCATTACCATGAGTTTTTTAAAGATTTCTTGAGCCATATAAAAAGGAGAATGGCGTATTAAATTCATGAGTGATTAAGTTATAATAAGCGAAATCCTTCTGTTACAGACGGGTTGTTTAATATCTTTTTTTCCTTTGTAGCCCCTTTTGCAAGTTGGTCATCAAATGTTCAGAAAGCAATAGAACACAGTTTAAAGAAAAAAGGAAGAAATGAAACAAAGTTAATTTGTGTTCAATGATGAGTCCAAATTGAGTTACAATATGGATGAATGTTTGAAATATTACTACCCAGCTTATTAATGTGCACTGCCTTTTTAAAAATGTAATTTTGAATTAAATGATTTTTAAAACCATTACATTCAGATGCTGTACTTCAGTTTAATCTACATATTATTATCTTCTAGACCTGCTCAAAGTCTTTCATTACCTACTGAAAGCCATGCACGCTGCTGTGTGTGTGTGTGTGTGTGTGTGTGTGTGTGTTTGTTTGTGAAGAGTGTTATCTTCCTTCTGTCATGGGTGACCTCACACAGAATTCTGGGTGATATTTTGTAGAAAGTGTAATTGTAGATACTCAGATACTACCATGTTGGTGGCCTACCTAACTGGCTATGTGGATATTTTTTAAAGGTCATTGCCCTATACTGGTGTGATAAATAGTGTGATTAAAATCACCATTTTCCTCCTCATTTTTGTGTGTTGGGGGGTTCTTGTTGTTTTGTTTGTTTTTTTTTGTGAAATGTTTCTTGTCAAAATTCCACAGATATATTTCAGCAAAAAAAAATCATACAATTTCCATCAGCAAAATCTATACTGGTGACCCCTTGACCTCTGCTGCAGACATTCAGCACTACACTACCGCTCCTACACAAATAAATATATTCAGTTCATTAATCTAGTTAGGTCCATATCTGCAGTGGAGAATTTTCTCTGGACTGTTTCATTCTACCTCTCCCACTGGCATTCTATAGCATCCAGGTCTAACCAAGGGACTTTATGGAGGTCCTTACTCCAGGGTGGGCCGAATGGGTGTCCAACTCCAATAGCATCCTTCTGGATGGCATTCTGTCCAAAGTGGAGATGAGCTATATCTCCAGACAACTTTGTGTGTTTCTATGCATATCCAATAAATTACTATAAAGAAGCCAAAGATGAGTAGATGGTGTTGTGAAAGTTCTATTACCCATTTCCCATTAACCAAATTAGTTCCTCTACTTTAGTCACTCATGCAGGCTGCCTCTTTGTAACAGAACATTCTGTAATATGCACATTGTTCAAATACTTGTGATTTTCATTTATAATATTTTGAAAATGGAATCCCATTAGAGCAGAAAGTTTATTGAGGCTGCATGCCATACCAAAGATTAGAGGCTGATAGAGTTTGTTAGACTGTAAATCTGTTTCAGTCAGAATGAAGACATGGAACACAAAACCAGCCCAGCATGGCAAAACGAAGTGCCAAAAGGAAAACTCCATGCTGTTGGGGTATATGACATGTTGAGGGACTTGAGCTACCTCAAAGGATTGTGTCTGTTATGTTTTCTTCATTTGTGTTATCTTAGGCCTACAAGGCCTTATGCAGTTCTTTGATGAATGGGAAAATGGCTTATATGGAAACATTACTTTGTTTTCAAAATTTGTGTTTGGCCATTATAAAAACGTGGTATGATGAACACAAGTTTTGTAGAATATGTGCTGTTTATGTTCTGTTCTGTCACTTGAAGGGCAGCCCTACAATGGTTAATGTAAGGGAATTAATTAAATTCCTGGGAAATGGGAAACATTCTTATTTAGATTTAACTTTGTCATTTGACGTCTTCATTTGAATGATCCAAATCCTATGTTTTGGCATACTTAGCTCTTCTTTGATAGAAACACTCTGCATTATTTGTTCAGTTGTTTGCAAGAGCAGATTAAAAGACTTACATTAAGAACTGTTTTATCTGGTTGTGGTTTTTTGGTGGTTTTTATTTGAAGTTTATAAAACACTTTGATACATGTGATTAGTTCTCTGTGCAATAGTACTAAGAATATCATGGAAGATATGGAAAATAACACCCGATAGATTTAAATCAGTGGTGGGCAACCTGTGGCCCATCAGAGTAAGCTGATTGCAGCCCGCGAGACATTTTGTGGAAGTTGACCGTCCGCAGGCTTGGCCCCCCACAGCTCCCAGTGGTCGCGATTTGCCATTCCCAGCCAATGGGAGCTGTGGCAAGTGGTGGCCAGCATGTCCCTGTGGCCCGCCGCTTCCCGCAGCTCCCATTGGCCGGGAACGGTGACCCCCAGCCACTGGGAGCTGCGGGGGGGCCGTGCCTGTAGATGGTCAACATCCGCAAAATGTCTCACGGCCCGCAATCAGGTTGCCCACCACTGGTCTAAATACTTCAATATAAATCCAACCCCTTGATGCTGCATAACAACTGTCTACATAAGAGTAATATTTTTCTAGTGCCTTGTCCAGACCAGTTTCAAATATTAAAGTTGCCAGTAGCCCAGGCACTCTTGCACTCCCTTTATTCTGAAATAACCCTATACTAAGCCAACCCCCTGAAGGCTGCTGTCAATTACACTGTCTACCAATGGCCCCAAGGGTTGGTTTTTTTTGTTTTGTTTTTGTTTTTTGTCAGCTGGAGATCATTAGAGTGCAGGGAAGCTCTACGATGGCAAGAGAAGAACAGTGGTTGCTATGACAGTTCTGTATTACCAAAGGATCCCACTATAGTGGGATGATCTTTCCATGGTCAGGTACAATTATTTTAGTGCTACTTTGTGTCTACCATGGTGGCAGCACAAGGGAGAATCTGGGCTAAGGCTTCTAATATTTCCCTTTGGAAAAATAGCACATTCTGTAAATATCATTAGTAGGAAGTTTTACTGAAGATGATGATTCACAAATCAGTTTATCCTGCAAGATAATGTTATTTATGCTTGAGACCAGGCACTGAGGCCCACTGCTGGAGTCTTGTGATTCCTACCACACCCTGTCCCAGAAAGGAGCTGTGGAGGTGAGTCCTCCAAGCGGCGTAGAGAGCAGGGCCGGCTCTGGCTTTTTTGCCACCCCAAGGGGGGGGGGGGGATCAAGGTGGCCAGAACGGCAAAGCAGGGAAAAAAACAACAACCTGCGAGGCGGCCAGAGCCAGGGTGCAGGGGGACTCCCTGTGCTGCAGACATGCCCCGGCTAGCGGGGGGGAGGGGAAGGGAGTGGGGGGAGAGAGAGAAGGGGGCGGCGAGGGCTTCGGCAGGGCGCTTGCCATGCGGCCTCGACCGCCGCGCCGCCTGCCAGGAGGACTCCACGCCGCTCTGGTCGGCGGGGAGGGAAGGACGCGGGCTGCCCTGCCAGGCTTGCTACAGACCTGGCACCGGCTGGGGCAGACGGAGTGCGCAGCCCGCTCCCAGCAGGGCGCTCCCCTCCTCCGCGCCACCGCCCCCTACAAGGCGGCTGGATCGGCAAACAAAACAAAAAAAAAAGCGTCCGTGCCGCCCTAGGGTTGGGCGGAATACCGCCCCGTAGAATCTGCCACCCCAAGCACGAGCTTGCTCGGCTGGTGCCTGGAGCCGGCCCTGCTAGAGAGGCTGCATGGGAAACAGCCAGTTAAAGAGAAGCTGCAAGGGGCAGCCAGTCAGGGCCCAGCAGGCTCACATGAAAGGAGCTGCAGGGCTAGAGTCAGTCAGTTGCTGTTGGGAGCTTAAGGACTGAGGCTGGTGTTCCCAGCTAGCTGAGGATCACAGGCAGAGCAGTTGCTGAAAGGGACTGGGGAAGCAAGAAGGAGTTCTTGGCTCGCTGCTGGGACTGAGCACAAGATGTCAGCCCTATGGTAAGGGTGAAGCAATTGTGAAGGTGCTGAGGCCACAGGAAAGTGGTCCAGGGAATGGTAGCAGCATAGGAAGAGTTAAAGGGGACACAGCAGCACATGGCTGCTATTCATAGGGTCCATGGATCTCACCCACCAGCTACAGATGGAATGACCTTAATCCCAGAGAGGGGAGTTGAACTAACCTCAGAAAGGAGATTGAAGATCCCAAAGAGGGTCAGGGATTAGACTATATTGGACTTTGATACACCTCCTAGAAGGGGAACTGAACTGTATAGTGGCCCAGCTGGAGAGCTGGGACTAGAAGGGCCCAGAGAGGGCAAAACCATTGCCTCCAGGGACGAAGCCCTGGGGTACAGCTTGATACCAGGGCCAGGACCGTGTAAAGACAGCATTGAGGACACCAGAAGGGCCCTCTGGGACTCATACACTGGAAGAGTATGTTTGTTTATGTCTCAAAACCCTTGAGAAATCTCTGACGAGTCACCACAGACTAAGAGAGGTGCAGAAGCACACCTGGTCACAGGGTGCTCGTGAGACGTGGGTGCTATCATGTTACAGTGCTTCTGACTACTGCTAGAGCCACCAAATCTACCACTTACATATTTTGTTTCCCTTTTCTTGGGAAGTAAGAAGGAGCACACTTTAGATCTTCAGATACCCCCTTTCCATTGAACATCACTGCTCCAAAGAATCACTGTCAGCATTTTGGCAGAATAGCAGTAAACAACCCCTCTTGCTCTCTGGCACTGAGTTTTGGAAAGAATTCCTCTTCAAGAAGGCATGAGGGCAGGACAAGACAATCTATAGGCCCCAGGTTTCCTGAGATTCCGCCTAAGGAGGGGATATAGCAGAATTCTAATTTGAATAGAGAATAAATTTCTCCTTTTAGAGTCCACAACAAATGTGCTTGTTGAAGTGGAAAAACAAATAGGGAAAGACAAAAGATACATAAGTCTAATGTAGAGAAACAACATGTTAGTGTCCAATATATTAGAGAACTTCTTCACAGACAGTTTATCCATGTGGATATACACCCCTTGTCATTCTGCTGAGGTCTATGAGACTAAGATTTATATGCTCAGTGTGTGCTGCTGTGCAAGTTAAAACTCTCTTATGTGCTTGTTTTATAATACTTTACATAATCCTGGATTATGAGTAACTTGGCCATCTGAACCTTTTCTTCCTTTTTGTTATGTTTTCCTTTCTCTGTTTTTAGCATAAATGCATGGTTCAAATTGCTTACAATTTTTCCCAGAATACACACCAAATTCTACATTCTGTAGAAATAAATGACATTTCAATAGGAAAACCAGTTACTCAAGTAACACACAAATCTAATCTCTCTGCAGAGTATACAAGTGAAGAAAAGAGCCCTAAATATTTCAAGAGCTACATCATTTGGTCCTGATTCAAAAGAGGATTCTTATTCAAAACTGCACTTAAGCATGTGCTTAAAGTTAATATGCTTGAGCTTTCCTGGATGGGGGCTTTAGTTTGTTACCTGATATATTCACCTATACAACTCTAGTTAATATCAACTGGTATTATATGCCTAAACTCCTGGTAAACAACCTCAAGATGT
Organism: Terrapene triunguis; assembly: GCF_002925995.2. Classification (NCBI taxonomy): domain Eukaryota; kingdom Metazoa; phylum Chordata; order Testudines; family Emydidae; genus Terrapene; species Terrapene triunguis. The sequence goes on along the minus strand of NW_020664464.1, from coordinate 22,635,489 downwards.
CATCCCCAAAGTCCCTATAAAACGGACAACCAAACAAAAATAAATACTGTAACATTGACATGACAGTTGCATTAGTAATCCCAGCATTTACAACATTTTGATATTGTTGCGGGTTTCCAGGTGATGGCTACATTTGATTTTCAAAGATTAAATAATGTCCTGGTAATAGCACACAACATTACAGCCACTATCTGTAAAGTACTGTATCAGACACCATGATTATGTCTTAACTGTAACTTGCTTAGACTAAGAGGGGGCATTTTCTATTGGTGTAGTGTTTATGGAGAATTCATTCCATTATGCATGCCAGGTTTTTCTGTTAGAGTATAAAGTATAGCAGCTGGGTCAAGGGAGTTCATTCCAGGTTTGGGAGTTTTACTAAAGAGTTCATTTAGTCATGCGTAGAGAAGCTGCTCACTGTGTTCTGTGAGCTGCAGGGTCTGTGGAATCTTAATTTGAAATTATATAAAGCATCTGTGTGCTTCTTTCCAGAAGATCCTACTTAGTTAGGGCACAAAAATAGGCACTAACTTTAAAGAGATGTATTACTGATCATTAGGAACATCACTTGCCATCCACTGAAGGTATTTTAACTATCAAAAGTAAGGAAAAGGAATGGAAGAAGGTTCTATGTTTTCACATGATATAGTGATAACCCCTCTTTCTTTTTTCTTTCTTTGTATATCTGAGTAACTGTAGTTTATTAAATGCTTATCATATGCTTTCCATTTAAAACTTATGAAGATCAACTATTTTAACAAATAGTATTTGTAGATGTTTCAGCTTACTCTTGTTTTTCCTCCTAGGTGTTGGATTAAATAATGGCCAGTGGCATTCAGTTTCCTTGTCTGCCAAACGAAGTCGTATGAGCCTAATGGTGGACAATGATGTAACCTCATCTGCTCATGCTGCTGTACCTACACATATTTATTCAGGAGACACCTACTACTTTGGAGGTGAAAGATGCTATTTCTGTTTATACTGATAACAGCCTATAAATAAACAATGCTTGTTGTTCATGGCCTACATTTTCAAATGTGCCTAATGATTTGGCTTGCCTCAAGTTTTATGTTCTCAACTTGAATCTCCTTAAAGAGGCCTGACTTTCAAGTGTGGGTGCTCAGCACTCTCTAAAACTCAGTCTGGGAACCCAAACTCATTAGGCACTTTTAAAAATATAGTCCCCTATATTGCTCTGTTATAACAATTAGGGCTGTGGTTGGCCCTAAGAATCAGGAACTTTTATCCCCTCCCACCTAAATGTGCTAAGAGGAGCTCTGTCAAGGGAAAGAATCAAGCCTGGGTTTACTACAGATTCTTTTCTGCTCCTAATTATTATGATGTTGTGATATAGTAATGGCTATTAGCTACAGGGGTTAATTTTCACTGCTGCACTCTCACTTAGGTGGTAAGTAATGTGTATGGCTGTACTGAAGTTTGTGGTGTCTTGAAGTTTTGAGAGCATCTGAAAAATAATTAATTATTGGCAGTTCTGTTTGCTTCAGCAGTAAGTTGTCCTTTAATTTCTTAGTTAAAACGCACACTTACTAATGGAACTATCCTCTGGAAGATTATGTATATTCATTGTATAATTGGCACCTTTAAAAACTTGTCTTTTATCATTTATATAGTATTTGTGGTATTTGCAATATTCTCTGTACTTAGTATGATGAATTCTCTTGTGGATTCTTCATCCTGGAAGTTTTAAAATCAATATATAGGATGTGTTTTTGTTTTTTTCCTAAAAGGCACTCTAGTTCAAATGATAATTAATTTGGGGAGACCTGTAGCCTGTGTTATACAAGATGTCAGACTAGATGATCACAATGATCTCTTTGGCTTTATAATCTATGAATCTAGGAATTGCAAAACTCACCATAACTATTTAAATGGTTAATTGCTGTAAATACAAGTTTCATAGGCCAGAAGGGATCATTATGATCATCATGGGCAAAATTTTTAGAAGCACCTACTTCCCATTTTCAAAAGTGACTTTGATTAATATGAAGGCTTCCTTGGATACCAAGGTGTGAGGTCCAACATATAAAAAACTAAATAAATAGACAGAGAGATTGATAATATCTGTTATATTTTTGTTTAAACAAGGGGAAAATGTTGTTTCATATTTGTATTTTCTGAACGGCTCTTGGCTCCCACATCTCTGATTATGTGCTTTGCACCAGTGAACACTGCAGAGCTGATAGCACAGGTGTACACGTCAGAAGGGACATGGACATTTGTAAAAAATGACATAACCAATTAAGCTATACAACAGAACACTTCTATACATCTTTTGGGGGTAAAATTAATGCCAAAACCACTGAAATCTCTAATTGACTATCCACCCCTCAGCTTCTCTGAGTACAGCTTTATGATCAAGTCAGCAGCCTGTACAATGTCATCCAAACTTGGGAAATTGCTGATGAAAAGCAACGGAGTTTGGAACACCCTTTCTTTATGTCATGTTGGAATTTGCTGAAATATGTAGTGTGTCTCTGTACACAGGTATAAATATGAAGAGAAGCATTCCAGTAGAAGAGATGTATTTTCGTTGGGAATATGAAATATTAGAGAGAGATTTAGTCTTTGCTAAGAATCTGTTTAATTAGTTTGGAAATTCTTTAGCTTTGTGGGCAAACGCTAGCACAGATCACACAGGAGTCAAGAAAATGCCAAATATTCCAGTTCTTTTACTTGGAAATGGTAATAGTGATTGGCAACTGTAAGGACAAGGAGAAATTAATGAAAAATACATATTCACATAGGGTGAATTGCATGATTTATGGAATTATTGCTTTCACTTTGATATATAACTTAGAATGCTGACCACAAGCCTGAAGACCACTTTCATTAATATTAATGTTAAAGATTTATTCTTTACTAATAGAATGATGAGAAGACAAAATATTTCAAAAGACAAAAGGTTATGAAAGAATATAAGACTGTATTAAATTTATTCTGGAGAAAATAGTAGAACTTCAGAATGCTATGAGGAAAAAAAGTAATTGCAAAATTAATTAAACTTTACTAATTATCTATGAGCTAGTTATTTTTAAAATGCACAATTAATTGTAGATATTCAAGTAGTGATTGTCTTGCCACAAGTTACAAAAAAAACTATTTAATAAAATAGATCTTTAAGGTTCTTGTGGGTTAATTTTGCCCTCCCTTGGACTCTTGCAAATCCATTGACTTGCAAGGGTGTGAATTAGGACAGAATTGGTTATTATTTCTATGTAAAAAATCTTTAGTCCCATTGAGTAGTATATGATTTAACTGTTGTAATTCTTAGGTTCCAATACTGATGAGGTCCTAAGCACTTTCAACTCCTGTACAAAGCAATAAGAGTTAAGGGAGTCCAATGCCTTGCCAGAGGAGGAGCCCTTGTTTTCCTTCATGTTCTGTAGTATACTTTTTGAAAATCTCTCCAAGCGTTCAGTGCTGTTTTTCACTCACTTCAATGTATTTCTTAGTTTTCATTTTCCCATAGAATAAATGCCACCATCCTTTTGCAGGATTTAGAAAATACCTATTAGCTCAATGGAATGTGGAAGTATCTTTAAGTCATTGCATGCAAACATTAGGAGACAAGAAGCTCTTTGACTGATCTCACCCAGGAGGTTATATTGTTTGATTAAGAGCAAAGTAGCGTTCCCTGTTCCTGTTGTAACGTTGACCTCTGGAAGAAAGCCAGCAAACAAATAAATTGGAGGCATATTTTGTCATGTAGCTGCTCAGTAACCTATTACTGTTTTGTATATCAAAGTGAATGAGTCCTAAATGGAATTCCCCTTCTCCCGAAAACAACCTGAATACTACAGTAGATAACTGATTTACATATAGTATTCATTTACTATGATCTATTCATTATATCCTTTTCTTCCACTGCAGCAACATTTTCACAATATGCCTGCTGATCTGGTTTCTTTCAGTGGACTTCATTTATATATTTTACTGGCACTATATTTGTGTGTTCAAAGTTAATATATGTGTATACCTTTTAAAAATTATCAAAACAAAAAGTACAATAATAAATAAGCATCAGTATATTCAGTAGCTCCTTTTATTTTTATTTTAACTTGGAATGTGTAAGAGTTATAAAATTTATTTTTCCAAGTCTCTCACTCTGAATATTTTGACTGATAACACCAGTGTGTTTGTGAACAGCTTATTTCCGTAAAGATAAACCTCATTTGAATTTGGGTTTTGATGTTTAGGTTATTTTTTACCCCAGTTCTTTGATGTAATTCCTTATAAAAATCACATCAGTACACAGGAACAAAAAGAGAATTATAGTGTTACACTACAAGGCCAAGAGGTTCAAAGTCGTCATTCAAAGGAGCTCATGGCTAAACTCTCCCCACAAAGCCCCCGGAGACAGGAAATCAGCAGCTTTCAATCTGCTTTTAGAGTATGGATTGAAATATACAAATTGATTTTGTAAGATTAATCTTTTCCAAAATCAGTTATTTTTGTTTGTTTGTTTCAGGTTGTCCTAACAATGGCAACAGCTCTGAATGTAAAAGTCCATTTGCTGGTTTTCAAGGATGTATGAGACTTATTACCATTGGTAGCAAAGCAGTGGATCTAATTTCAGTACAGAAAAATTCCCTTGGTAACTTCAGTAACCTTCAGATAGACTTGTGTGGTATTATAGACAGGTAAGGAAAGTCTATTTATTTTTACTTATTTATGAATGAGTTGTTTTCACACTTACCTGGAGTTCAAGAATAGAGCTTTCAGAAAATAGAACATGTTGACTCTTCCACATATGCCCTAAAGTCTAGAACAATTATGATGTACTCATTACAATGAAGAGAAGATATTTTCAGTTGTATTAAGTCAGTACTTACAAATAAAATTACAGTAAATATGGTTAGAACCATTTGTTGTGGTTTTGACTTATTGTAAAAGTTTATAAATTTATGGAATAAACAACTTCCTTCCTGTAATTGAAACTCCTAGTGCTGTCCTCATTGAGAATTGCAGTGGAGTGCTCTTTTAAAAGTAATGTGTAGCCTATTATATTTGTTCCTTGCAAGGAATTGTGAAAATGGGAAAGGCCCTTTTTAGAGGCTGAGGGAATTCACCATAAATGTGCAAATTTGGAGTGTAATAAAGCTGTTGGTGATTGATGTTTTCAATTTGCATAATAAAGAAAAATAACAAAAAACATTTCCCCCTTCTGATTTTAAGTAAACAGATACTTATATGCAGGTCATATAAAACTATTGTTTTTTTCCCCCCTCAGAACATTAATACCTGAGATTAGTAGTGTTAGCCACTGCTCTAGGGAGTAAACTCTCAACATTTCCAAACTACTGTACCCCTTTCAAGAGTCTGATTTGTCTTGTGTACCCCCAAGTTCCACCTCACCTAAACACACACAAAATCAGATATGAAAATACAAAAGTATCACAGCACACTATTACTGAAAAATTGCCTACTTCCTCATTTTTACCATATAATTATAAAATAAATCAACTAGAATATAAATATTGTACTTACATTTCAGTGTATAATATACAGAGCAGTATAAACAAATCATTGTCCATGAAATTTGACTTTGTATTGACTTTGCTAGTGCTTTTTATATAGCCTGTTGTAAAACTAGGCAAATATCTAGATGAGTTGATGTACCACCTGGAAGACCTCTGAGTACCCCCACGGGTTACACGTACCCCTGATTGAGAACCACTGCCCTAGGGTACTGTAGTTTGTCATAAACCTACATTAGCTATGATTCATCATAGCTGACAATCTGCTCAGGGTAGGTTCAGAACTGAGCAAGTGTATACATTTCTACAAATTGCTTCCCATCTTTTTAAGAGGGTTCCGTTTTAATCCATTCTGATGTCACTACTAGTGTCATTTCTATCTTTTGATATTAAGAAGGGAGTTTGCTGTTTTGTTCTTGTAGTCCTTTCCCTAATTTTACAAATAAACTTACAGAGAGGAAAAATTCAAAGATGGAAGAATGCAAGATACTCTGTTTAAAACTCTATCACTTCAATTAAGTTAGAATTGGTAAACACACAAATAGTGGTCTCAGTATATAACAATGTATAGTTATAACTAGGGCTCCGTTTGTGTCACGGAAGTCACGGATTCTGTGACTTTCCGCAACCTCTGTGACTTCTGCAGTGGCCAGTCTGGCTGACCCCAGGGAACAGCCACACTGGCCACTGCTGGCATGGCTCTGCAGTGACCTCTCCATGACTTTTACTAAAAATACCCATGACTAAATCATAGCCTTAGTTATAACTTCTATTTCTGCCCTTAGTAGTTTATTCCATATAGAACATTAATCCTACCTCTCAAATTTCCAGAATTAGAGTGAGGGACAGAGACACTCAGGATACGTCTACACTGCAATAAAAACACCCGTGGCACTGAATCTGAGCCCAGGTCAGCTGACTTGGGCTCAGAGGGCTTGGGCTGCAAACAAAAAATAGCAGTGTAGACATTCAGGCTTGGGCTGGAGCCTGGGCTCTGAGACCGACTCTCCTTCTGGATCTCGGAGCCCAGGTTCCAGCCCAAGTGTCTAGACTGGTGTGTCTCTTTCACTGAAGTGTGAATGTACACTTATGGCTCCACTGAAGTCAAGGGCAAAACTCACCTTGACTTCAGTGGGGTCAGGATTCACCCTCTGAATTGTTGGACCCTGATGGCTATGGAATACAAGGGAGGGTATAATTTCCACCCAAATTGTTTTGCTTTTTACCTGCTATCTCCTTTCTTTTTTCACTCTCCACTTTTTTCATTTTGTCCCTTTCCTCACTCTCTCTATCCAATGTTACTTCATCCATTACCTCTCCTCCTCCATTCTTTCTGTTCTGTATCTTCTTCCTCTTTCTCATTCCTTCCTATGTCTATCTCCACTGCCCCTTAATTGCCAAAGCATAGGAGTGCTACTCTTATTGTTATAGTAACAGGTCCACACACTCCAAATCTGACAAGCCATTTGCTCTTTTCCTGCAACACATGGACAGAGTGGGGGAAACAGTAGATTAGACATCTCCATGCCTTGTGACACAGGAGGAAAACCAGAGTCCACTTCTGTCTCTCTTGTGCTGTTTTGTGCTCCATCATAGTCTGTTTCAATGACAGTAGCATGTCATGTCATCCACTGTCGTCTTTTCCACATTTCACCAGGTGATATCCAGTCAAGGGCTTGTTTAGGAATATTTTTTGACATCTGTATGACATATCCAAACCACTTCAGCCTTCTTTCTTGAGTCATTGTCTCTAAAGTCTATTGACTTGTCCTCTGTAACACATCAGTATTCATTACTTTAGCCCACCAGCGGACACCAACTATTCTTCACGAACATCTCTGATAGAATGTATTGTTTTCTGTTGTGAGCTTCTAGCACTAGGCAAGTTTCAGAAGTCCATAACACTATGAGTGTCACAATGACATTGTATAACTTTATCTTGGTTCTTGTGGGGATCTAGTTATTTTTGCAGATGTTCGCCTGTCTCATAAAAAGTCCAATGCCTTCCCAATTCTTGCTTCTGCCTCCTTATAGAATTAACCATCAGCTCTGATTGTGTTTCCAAGATATACAGTCTTGTTAACCGTGCCATATTCCTCGCTATCAATCACTTATGCACCATCATTGCTGACTCCTCTTTCAATGATCATGACACTTTTTTGTTTTGTTTTGGCTGATTCTTAATCTAACTTTGGCAGCCTCACATTGGCGCTGGTAGCAGTCTTTTTCATGGCATTGTCTTCTTTGTCTAACCGAACCATGTCATTTGCAAAATCAAGATCTTGAAGTTTTCCTCCACTCCACATAACTCCTGTATTTTCCTTTGATGTTGCAGAAAGAAGGGGTGATAAAATGCATTCCTGCTGCACTTGAGTGACAATATCAAACCAAGTAGTCTCTCTACTTTCTGTCCTTACACAGCATTTTGAAATGTCATACGGTATCTTGATAAGTGATACTATCTTTCTAGGAAGCTGTTATTGTTGCAAAATCTTTCATAGTGACTCTATAAATGCAGTGTGGGAACTATACTGTGTGTTTCAAAGCCAAAAAAGGTGTGATAAAAACAGGTCACCATCAGGATGGAAAATAGCCAATAACTGGGATGTCCAGCCAAATTTGTTGTAGTTGATATTAATTACTCTCTCTTTTAAAAGGGAGGCTGAACTTTATTTGATGATCTGGCACTACTTAAACAACTGTTCCCTCTAGCAAGTCACAACATCCAAATAAACCCCTTCCAGGATAATAATCAATTTATTTCCCCTCACTAGGGTCTTCTGCCCCTAGTCTGGTCCCTTTAAATTCAGCCTTTTGTCCCAAACAAGCACCATGCCCTTCTTGGGGTGACCATATTTCCCAAAGGGAAAATGGGACACTACATGGGGCTTGACCGAATCCGCCTCCCCCAGCAAGGCTGGCATCGCTGCTCGCCCAAGCCCTGCTTCTCCGCCCACTCGACGCTGGAGCTGGCGTCGCTGCTCACCTAAGCCCTTCTTTTCAGCTCACTGCTTTTTGAGGCAGGGTCTAGTAGGACCATGGATCCCCCAGTAATGAGCCATAAATGCATTCCATCACGGTCAATAACATATCAATTAGAGAAAGAACTTGGTGCACATCTCAGTCATCATTTTACTTTTCTCCATCTGCTGAAATTTTCTTCATTCTAATTTTGATCACCTCTTGCATTCATTATTGCAACTCCTTTCTACACAGCCTTGCAAATATCAGCTTTCAGGTCTCCAGCATGTTCAGCATATTGCTACCCACCCTATCCATTCTCATACCAGGTTCATTTCAGCATCCACTTCAGAATCCTTCATTTCATGTTAGCATCCTTTCTTTTGTTTTCAAACATGGATTTAGTCTAGACATTATTTCTTTTGACCTCCTTCACATAATCCCATCACCTTTGCTTTATGTAGTTTATCAGTCTTCCAGTTTCTTTCTCTCACTAACTCTGTCTCATTTCAAATCCCCGCTGAACATATGCATTCTTCTTTGCCTCTCTATATTGTTTTGTTTATATCTATTAAAGCAACTTGTATTATACAATTTGTACTGTATTGCATGTTCAATGCATCTATTTTCAAGTATTCTCATGTAAGAATGCTTTTTACATGGCTGGGATGGAAAGGGAGTATGTTAGCTCCAATTTAACAACATCAGGGTGTATCTGTTCCCAGTGAAGGATGCTTCCCCACAGTTGAAGTCAAGCAAAACATCTTTAACTTTTTGGATCTCCCCATATCCTTACTTAACTGCACACATATGCTAGTCTCTCCCCTTTACTAATTTAACTGTTCCCAGACTGTTTTTTTTTTGTCTGGGGATATCTCAATATATTTGTCAGATTTTGACAATAGATCCAGTCTGTTCTTGAAGTTTTTTCTCCCCATCATTAAATGTTCTGGTAATGTAGCATCTGTCCCCACATTCCCCATAGTTGATACAATTGACAATATTCTGGAGTTACTGAGGATTTAAATCTGTGTAATGGACAGCAATAATTGGACTGTTGAATCTAATGGTCTTTTCTGAGGAACGATAGGTTCACTGAACTTCTACTAACATAAACACAAGTTACTCTTTGTGTATTGATTTCCCATGTATTTGGAGGAGAATAGACCCCAAACAATTCATCATACTCATTTCTTGGGTTGCCTATTGGTCATTTCCTTGGTCCTTAGGCACTTGGCCATGTTTTCTCAGTCTCTGTTTTTTGTTCAATTTTCATTTAACTTTCTATGATTATTCATTTTTAATATTTTATTAATACCTTGCAATAATCTTTCCAATCCCTCATTTTGTACTTACCTTGTTATGCCTCTTTCCTACTCATCGCTCTTGGCTTGCTCCTTCACTTTGCCCTTTTAATGGTATTACAGGTGTCTGTGTAGCTATATGGCTCATAAACCCCCCTGGGTATACAAATATTTCTCTTCAACTATTACTCCTTAGTGTTCTTTCTCTCTATTTTTCTATCCATTTACTATCATATTTATTAAATGCTAATTACACACAAACCATCCCAAAAATAGCTTTAAAGGACAATATGTCAGTTTAAATGCCTTACGAAGTTATTGCATTCAGTCTCTGAGGAGAGAATGTCAGATGCATCTGACATAATTACATCCACACCTACACAGAGAAGTAAGATGGCCCACAGAGAATTATTGCTGTTGGTGTTTTGCCTGCAGAAAATGGAATCAAAGGGTTCAAGTGGAGATGTAAGTTCTGGAGCACTAGGAAAGCCGATGAATATACTTTAATCACAGATGAAGGAAATAAAAATAACACAGGTTTCCATACATGTTCTTTACACCTTTGTATCTTTACACATAATTTGCAAACCTAATAAGTAGAGTGTTCAGGAAGGATGTCTTTAATACATTACTGATGTGTAAATTTCTACATTCTTTCTTTGAAAAAGATGTATTTGTGTTCTGGTTCAATGTGTTGTTTTGAAGATTAGCTTTTGATTATCTTCAGTTTATTGCTTTAGTTTTCAAGTTACACATCATCTATAGATGTCATGCACCTAAAAAGTATGCTGCCAGGTACCACATGGCACATGCCAGATCCACTCTCTTTCTGGTGTTTTTGGAATAAATGGAGCATGGTAATTTAGTGAGAAATGAGCTATGTTTTGGAGCAGCATCAATGGAAAAGGTTTACTAAGAGATGTGTTTCTTCATAGAGAGGACTACTGTAAATCTAAGTTCAGTCAGGGTTGCAATGAATTAGATTATTTGTATGGCATTCTTTTGATTTATCTAGTGACTATTTTGTATTATGAAACCTATAATGGAAGGGGGATCTAAAATTCAATGTTAAAAAGTTTTAATTATAACTTAAATTGTTTCTAGTTATATTAAACCTGGTTTAAGCATCTTCAATATCACCTAAGTTTTTGATCTTGTGAAGACTGTTAAAAAGATAAATTGAAATGGAAGGGGAGTCAATATGAATGGCAATCATGTAAATCCCTTAAGATTTGCAGATACTGATATATTTATCAGTAAAGGTGAACACTAAATATTTACTAGGAGAAACAACTGTAGCAGGATGGAGGAAAAAAAGTGCTGAATGACAATTATAGAAATGGCTTATGAGTTTGACTGCTAGCATATGTGTGAATGTTAAAGCTGATGACTGGTCACATCTATACAGCATTAAAAATAAATCATTAGGGTAGCTCTAAATACCTTTACTATCCACATTTGTTCTGCAAGAACAATTCCTTCCAACGACATCTATTTAGTATAACAATAGTTCAGTCTCAAGTATATAAAGATTATTTTTATACCCCAAGTCAGAATTACTCAGAAATTATATTGCAGCTAATACTGAACTTATCATGCAGAGCTGAGATGCAGAAACCTATTGTGCAAATGAGGTAGGAGATAAAGGCCAGCTCCTTAGATTGTATTCATAGGTATAACTACGCTGAAATCAGTGGAATCAGATTTATTTACATGGTTCAATTTTTCTCCTTCGGAAATCTCTCCTATCATTTTGTTTCTAGATATGTAGGAAAGATTGGGTTCATAAAGAATTAACAGTAGTGGAAGTAGGAATCTGAATATTCACAGACAGATGAGTACACTGAGGCATTTCTCACACCCCTAAACTAATACTTCTCTATGTTTATTAAATGTACTGAAAAATAGCATTCAGATAGTGTGAAAGAAATTGTTAAGCTGTCTTTTTTGTTAAAATTATTATTAGTGATTACCCTTAGCAGTAAAACCTCCCTATACATTCTGAATAACAATTAAGTAAAACATGAAGTCTCCAACTCAGTATCTTTTTAATTAAGATTGTGGGAAAATATTTTTTTATTCTCTTATCCTCTTTCCCCCAAATCATGTCGTAGTTTGTACTTTATACTGAGGGACAGTCATGCAGTTTTCACCATTGAATAGTTATGACTAAATTTTCTTCTTAGTTACACCATTTAAATCAAAAGTAATTCCACTGAAATAATGGAGTTTTTCCAGATTTTCACTCATGCAACTGAAAGCAGAATTAACAGTCTGGACTCATCCATAGTTACCTCACTGTAGGATCTGAGATACTTAAGTGTTTGCTTGTACTTAGACTAGGAAATAACTAAGTATCTCAGATACTATTGTATGATAACAGTCAGTAAATATTTATTTTCTGATGATGACAACTGCCTATTCCTATAGTTTCCTGAAAAGAGAAGTATTTTATACTTCTCATGGTCATATAATAGGGACGATGATCCACAGAATTACTGCATTGTTATGAAAGATCTTATGGAAGAAAATGCAGCTGTTACAAAATTTGCCAGTGAATTATCAATGTTAATTTATCATTGGTGTATCAATTGGTACCATACTTTCATTGGAGAGCCTTGCTGGTAGCCACAATGAAAATTATATATGTTTCATGTTCTTATTGCATCATTAGCATCCTTAGGAGCAGTGACTAGAGTCTAGTGGGGGAAGATAAAGGGGACATTCCTTTTCCCCAACTTTCTTTCAGTCCTGTTGATATCTTCCTGCAATATGGCTACAAGATTTATGTATTTTCATTGCAGGTCTCTCACCCATACATACAACATTCACCTTTGCACCTCGGTTATCATCTTTGTCATAAAGACCACCTTCATGCTGTGGTAACTATGATTACTGTAAATGTCATGTAGTTGTACTAAGGTGAATATGTTTCTTTTTGTCCTTTTAGATGTTTGCCTAATTATTGTGAACATGGTGGTGAATGCACACAGGCCTGGAACAGCTTCTACTGCAACTGTACAAATACAGATTACATGGGGGCTACTTGCCATTACTGTAAGCCCAAGACACTTTCTTATACTGTTTTAGTTATGAGTTATTTTACTGCTACAAGAAACAGTTTTTTATTAAAAGGCATGTCAGTTTTGTTAATATTCACAAAGAGTTGATTCAAGGAAAGAGTCTCAAAATTGTCTAAAGGATTAAGGAGCACAAGTCCTATTGCAAGTCAGTGGGACGTGTGGTCCTTAAATCGCTTATGTGTCTTTGAATATTTCTCCCTTAGTTCTTAGATTTCATGATTTACTTACTGAGGACCTGATTCTCCTCTCAGAGTGGTATAAGGCCCTGATTTATCAAATCATATAGATATGTACTTAACTTCACCGCTATTCAGAAAAGGACTAAGCACATGCTTAACTTTGAAGTCAGTGGGGTTTAGCATATACTTAAACTTTAGCACATGCTTAAGTAATTTTCAAGGAGTAACTTCAAGGGACTGACAGTGGGGTAAAACTGGTGTATATGAGAAGATAATAAGGCCCTGTAAACCCAATCTAGCAAGCACATCACTGACCTTTCACTCAGCTGTAGGAGTTTTGCACATGGAGTCCTTTCAGGATCAGCCTATATAAGAGAGAACTTCAGAAAATATCAGTGTAACCATAAATGTAACTGAATGAGTTTCACACCCATGGTCTGATTCTTGTCTTACTTTCAATAGTTTAATATGACTCCAGTGATTTCCCAGAAGGTGATTTAGATTTATACTGGGATATGTGAGATGAGCATGAAGCCCATTAGTTTTTTCCTGTTTACTGGGACAGTTTATTAAGAAAAGTCATTAGTCTCAGGTTCTCAGCATGCATACTTGAAAAAAATCTGTCTAAAGCACTATAAAAGGAATTTTGAAAATACCAAAAAGACTATACATTATTATAGCCAAAAGAAAAAATCGTGTGGTTAAAACAAACCCATCTTCACACAATTTATACAATCCCTGTAGCACAATAGTCATGACTTTCATAGAGCTTAAGGCCAGAAGGGACCACTAGGTCATCTAGTTTGATCTCCTGTAACAGCACAGGCTACCAACACCACCCAGCATCCACACACTAAACCCAGCAACCAAAATTAGATCAAAGTATTATAGCTCATAGGAGACCTAGACTATTATGTGCCACTGGCACAGAATAGGAGGGACCAAGGTGCACTAGTGCTCGATGTTTCTGCAATGGCAGGGAAATGATTAAGTGAGATATACCCAGATAATGCTGACAAGTGAGCCACACTCATATGCTGGAAGACAAAACCTTGCGAAAGTCATTGCCAATCTGACCTGGGGAAAAATTCCTCCCTGGCCCCACATATTACAATCAGTTACACCCTGAGCATGTGAGCAAAACTCAGCCAGCCAAGCCAAGTGCCACCTCAAAGCCCTGACCCACACTCCCAGTGTCCCATCTCCAGCCATGGCCATCCAAAAAGCCTGCCAGGATTCACTGCGTTGGGGAGAAATCTCTTCCTGACCTATGCCAATGGCCAATTGAAACCCTGAAGCATGAGCTTTAGGAACATAAGACATAAACCGTAAGTGCTGTTGAGCCAAGCCCACTACTGCCACCAGGGCCGGCTCCAGGCACCAGCACAGAAAGCAGGTGCCTGAGGTGGCCAACGGAGAGGGGCGGCACGTCCGGCTCTTTGGCGGCAATTCGGTGGCGGGTCCCTCAGTCCC
>NW_020664464.1:22588632-22620891 GCF_002925995.2 Terrapene triunguis | reverse complement strand
TTTTTTTTTTTTTTTTTTTTTTTTTTTTTTTTGCCGCTTGGGGCGGCAAAAATGCTGGAGCCGGCCCTGACTGCCACAAACAACCTGGTCATACAGTTGTACTCATAAATTTGTCCATCGCTCTCTCTCTGAAAACAAGTTAAGTTGTTTGCCCTCAAAACTCCTATTGGGGATCATGTGGAGGGTAGGCTCCTGGTCTGTTCTGAAAAATTTCAGATTTTGGAAAAACTGCTTGTTTCCATTGAATGCAAAACTTTATAAAGACCACCTACAATTATTATGGTTTCTGTGCCATCTGAACTCTAAGGGCTGGTCTATACTTACCGGGTAGTTCGACGGCTGGCAATCGAAGTTCCGGGTTCGATTTATCGCGTCTGGTCTGGACGCGATAAATCGAACCAGGAAGTGCTCGCCGTCGACTGTGGTACTCCAGCTCAACGAGAGGAGTACCGCGGAGTCGACGGGGGAGCCTGCCTGCCGCGTGTGGACCGCGTCTGAACCGCGGTAAGTTCGAAGTAAGGTATGTCGACTTCAGCTACGTTATTCACGTAGCTGAAGTTGCGTACCTTACTTCGACTTGGGGGGTTAGTGTAGACCAGGCCTAAATGAATTGGTAGCTAGCCTTTCAAGATTTATGGATAAGGTAAAATTTTTATAGCAAGGGAAGAACATTGATGGTACAGGCTTTTCAAAGATCACTGTGAGCTGTTCCTGTTGTATTCTATTAGAGGATGACAAGACTAAGCATCATAATTTTTAATAAATTATCTACTTAATCAATTGATGAAGGATGTAAAAAAAATGGATGGACTCCATCATTTTCTAACTTTTCATCAAGAGCCCAATGGTGTGTGTATAAGGTATATGAAAGTTGTCCTGCTCATTTTTTAATGTTGAAAAATAGGTATAATACATTTTATTAATAATAAGAAAGCACTGTGAATTATACAGTAGATATGATATAGTAGTTGCAGCAGTATAACATTCTGTCCCTTTAAATTTGTTTACAGTAGTTTAGTAATGGTTCCAACTGTACAGTCTTATGGTGCTGTTCTGTCAATAGTCTCAAAGTTAAGGGCCGTATCCTTCCCTTATTCTATGAACTACACTCTCATTGACTTCAATGGGAGTTCTGTGCAATTACAGAAAAAGAGAATATGGCTGTTTAGTTATTGAATAAACATTGAGACTCTTGATGTAATAGGCCTAGCAATGAGTTCTTGATCAGTGGCAACACTGTGAAGCATGAGACCATACTCCCAAAATCTGCTTTAGAGGAATTATAATTTTCCATGCTGTCACTACTAGTATAAAATTCAAAATGGATATGATGATATGCTATTGCATACTGCCTCTATAATACTTTTATCCTTTTATTTTATACTGAGAATTGATTTAAGGCTCTTTACCCTATGGAGCTATAATTTGAAACTTGTGAGTGACCTTGACTGTGCCTACTGGATATTCCAGCAGTGGCAAAAATGGTCCATTTAGTAATCTTTAGCTAATGAGGATGTTTATTTTCCTTACTTTATAATTCAGTATTATGGACCCAATCCAATATGGCTGATCATATTGTAATGCATCAGCAAAAGAACTGGGAAAAAATGGCACTCGCCTAACCCCAGGTTCTTTGTTTGGGAGGCTTTTCATTAGCTTTAATGGGCATTGAATACTGAAAGTTGTTACTACATGAAGCAATTTGGGCAGCCTTAAAATTGGTGCTCTCAGACTGTCATACCAGATAGATCTGTATATCACAGAACTACCATCACAATTTACATTGTGGAACCCTACTTGATAGAGGTTCAAAAGACCAAATAGACAAGTAGATTGGCTTAGCAGCTTTCTACACCAATTCAGGGATCAGACATCAGGGAAGCTTACGTTGTTTCTGCCTCTGCTGAACCTGCTCTGTGGATTAACATTAGATTTTAGCTACAGTGCTGTCAATCCTAGCACTTTTCAATAATGTTACCTTATTTTGTGTAATAATATACCCAGTTGTAAATCTGAATAAATTGAGCTTAAGTAGACAAATGTTTGGATAAAAGCCTCCTTCAGTGTTCATAATTCATACTGTGTTGTGTTCCCATATACAGGAAATTGAAAAGTGTGTGTTCTTTGTTTTATTTTGTGTATTCTTTTTAGAAATGTCTTTTTTTTTTAAAGTATGCATGATAAAAGATATCACCTCATCCGCCTTGTCTCTTTATTTGTTAAGGAAAGTTTCTTTCTGACAAAGTACGTTCAAGTTCAAAAACAGACAGTTAATTGGAGAACTGTACTAGGTAGCAATGGATAATTTAAGAAGGTTTAACTGATTCACTTCAGATGTGCAATTATTACCCAGAAATATTATTTTACTTAGTAGTGTGTTGCCATTTAATTATAGAGCTGGATTCATAAGTCCAGTTTCCAAAGGTTTGGTCATATAAAGCCTTCTCAGATCACTACCTCTTCAGTGGTGTAGAATCAATATTATGTGGGATTGAAGAGCCACAATTTTCTCTGTGCTGCTTATTTACTCTTGGACTGCAGACTTTGACAACAAGCTTACCCTGATACTGAAAAAAACAGAGGAAGAAACAAGGTCTTCCCAGCAGCCAAAAGCATGAGTAAAAAATTTCACGAAATAAATACGTCAGTTGGAATTGCTGGAAATACTATACTACTGCCAAATTGTATGGAGATCTGATAAAATTGAAAAGGTTAATGTTCAGTTTCCAAGTTCCTCATAATCTAGCCAGTTGCTAAATATTACTCATTTTGACCTTAAATGATTGGTTTTCATAGCCATTTGTCCCTCCCTAAGACCCCTAATTTAGGAGCCAAAAAGCAAATACATAAAAACACCCATTCAGATTTTTTCCCCAGTAAAATGAAATCCTATTAACTGATGCAAATAATAGTACAGTTTTTTATTGTGTGACTTCCCCTGTTTTCCTCACCTTTGAATGCATGTCATATTGTTCAACTTCCCACATTTTTTCCTTGCCCCAAATAAAAGGTAAAATAATGCCATTACGTTTGTGATGGAAGATGTTCTTTTACAGCCATCTATGAGCAATCATGTGAAGCCTATAAGCACACAGGGAACACTTCAGGCTTTTACTATATCGATTCAGATGGAAGTGGCCCCTTGGGACCGTTTCTTGTATACTGCAATATGACAGGTGAGATGATAAACTTCCCTAACTCACAGCTGGGATTGTATGCATGCTCATTATATCGAAGCAAAGTAGGAAGTTTTGTATCTCAAGAATTTAATGTACATGTATACAGCAAAGTGAAGGTGACTCCTCTACTCAGAATATTTGACAAAGAATTAAGCAGAGAAATTAGAATAATAAGACTCAGACTGTGTAGCTAACACTGGGTTCCTGTTGTGCTCTGCGTAAATGGGACATATGCCCTATTTGTGGAGGATTTCAGACTAGTTCATTTTCTGCACAGTTTTGATTTCATGAAGCTAGATCTTACTTCTCTGCAGGCATTGAAGAAACTGAGATATAAGTGAATTTTCAGAGGAAAATTATTGATTTTTTCACCCCCTACCCTTATGAAAGATTGTAATTCAGAGTTGTCCTTCAATTGGTGGGACAAATACTGATATTAAACCTTCTCTTTTGAATTGTGTATTACTTGTAATTGGTTTGGCTAGATTTGGTTTAACTAATTGGACTCATAAAGTCTCATTTTCAAAATATGGCCTTATTTTTTGCACCCCCAATGAGTGGATCAGTAAGGTATTTAGACATCCAGTTGAACTTAACTGTGCCTACTGCTATGTGTGCCTGCAATTAACCATAGATTGTAGATGCTGAATTAGTTCAAAATCTAATATGCTTTTCATTTTTATGCTGTGTTCTTTTAGTTTTAATTAGTTTTACTTTTGTTTGTGGTCATTTTCTAGCAATTTTCACTTTAAAGTTTTTCCAGCACTATCCCAGTGTTGCAATGTTAGGGTTATAAGCATTTCAGGGTAACTTTTAATTAAAAAATTAACTGTTTATTTTGGAAACAATAGGAAAAATTAATAGAAACTTTTTTTGGTCTCATGTTTTATAACAATATATTCTTACAAAACCTAAATTTTAAGACAGTTTGCACGGGCAACTTTATTTCTGGTACTTTTGAAACTTTGAGTGCTTGATTTTTCAACCATACTGATATTCTTTGAACATAGTTACATTGAGGGAAAATAAAGAGATATTTTACTGATCTGTAATAATCTTGTTTATTTCTTGAAGGACTGATAGAAGTCTACCTCTAAGCAAAGCCACTCGCTGAGGTTTTCAAAACAGTGTAGGGGGCTTTACACATATCTTCCATCAAAATAATGGAAGGTGAATGTGAAACTTCCTTTGATCTCAGTGCGGCCGGGATTTAGATAACACTGGAAATCTCAACCACTAACTCTGCCTGAAAAAACAAAGACTGTGCTTTGACTTTTTAAGAAAGTGGTCTGCCTGATATTGGTAACATACTTTGGATTAACAATTAGTGAGATCACCAATATAACTATCTGGCCCCTAAAAAGAGAAATCAGAGAGTGCTAGCTACATTGTTAATTAATATGAGGTTGAACCAAAGAAGAAGCTCATGGAAGAAAGACTCCAGTGTCCTTAAACAGTATCAGGAGGAAACCAACTCTCCAAGGTACAGCTTAGTGTCTGATTTATCCTTCCTTGTGTATCCATGAACAGCTGCTAGTGCTTCTATCAGTCACTCTTTATTCAACACATTAAGAAAATCTCATTGATCAGTTCCTCATCTAGAGATGCAGCCTGACAGGATGAATCTACTATATTCGTCTTCTTCCCAGTTTCCTCATGACTGGTATTCCCTTTTCCCACCAGAGGCCATGAAGGCAGATGCCCACATTTCTTGCAATGCTGCCTTGCTATTGACATTCATGTGGCTTTATTTTTTGGCAGCTGGGAGGGAGGTTCCTTTACCCTCTCTCGTTCTTAGAGGTCAATTTCAAAATCATAAGCCTTGGGTCCAAAGACCCAATCAAGATGACAAAACTTTTTTCAGAAATATTGTTCTTTTAGTTTCGCCCCTTCTGGGAGTGTAGAAGTAGATGTAACAGCTGCCTTGTTTCTCTCTTATTCTTTCCATTTGCTATGAGCTGTGTAGAAAAAATAGCTCTGAACTTGCTCTCATTTTTAGCTCCCTGTTTCCCAACAGCACTAGCGTGAATCCTTTCTTCTAGCAAAACATTTACAAGTATTGGTAATAAATCTGCATATATAGATAAATTTAAGTTCAATATTTGATTAATAGGTGTCTGGATGCTTCCCATAGGCTTTTTGCTACATGCTTATCCTCTAGGTGATTACTAGTTCTTTTCTTATTCTAAATTTTCCTTTAGTGTCAGTCATACTCAGTTTGAAAGAAATATAGGAAATAAAGTACAGGGGGCACAGGTCTGCAGAACTGTTAGAGTTAGAAGGAAAATATTGATTAAAGCCCAAGGAGAATTGAATCCTACAAATATGTTCAGTGTGAACAAAATGGTTAAGACTACAGCAGTGAGCTCTTACAGAAGGTGCAAAGCCAGCAAGGACAGAGGGCGATTAACATTTCCAATGACTACTAGAATTAAGTTGGGTATAAAGTCCCAACAGTTTGCTGAACTGCAGATTCTGAATTTGACTCAGCTGACACAAATCAGATTTAAGAAGCAACCAGTTCACTCATCTTTATTCTCAAAAAATAGTTTTAGATATTTGGGTTAGATTGTACAGACCTTAATAGGGCCAGCTAAGGGCACAATCCCAGTCCGCCTCTCCCCAGTGCACAGAAGGGAATGTGCAAGCTGCATCATTCTATAGACAGAACAGTGTGCTGCATTACCTCCAGCCCCTGTTTAAAGCAATTTACCATCCCTAGGGGAACATGAGTCTGCACTCCCTAAGCACAGTGATTGCTATTGTCCTTAAAATTTTGTGGTGTGTATAAAGCTTTCTCTCCTGGTCACCTATGCTATAGTCATGGCCAGTCGGACTCTTTGTGTTCCTTGTGTTTTGTTAGTGTGGCTGAAAACTGTCTTTTATAACTTCACAAAGCACAAGCAAACCAGAGCATTACCCTGTTGCCACAGGTAGATTATAAAATATATGATTTTATTATATCTATTTTGTAACATTAAGGTTATTTATTTGCTGCAACTTTTACCATGTCTTTTACAATTTCTAAGTAGAACTGCTTTCCTGCCACAACTATTGTGAAACTAGAGATCAGTCTTACAATGATTAATGTAAGAATATTTATCAAATTTATCAAATGTTCTTGATGTTCCCGATTTGTCACCTTTGTACAATACAGGGGGTCAAGTTGGAAAGAGTCCATATTACAGGAAAAAGTTGCATGTCTTACATTTACAGGAACATACATGTGTCACTCTGTGGACATGCAGTACATCATGCACCAATAGATGGCTTGAAATCAATATAGATAGTAATATAATATCCTTACTACCATTTTTTTCCAGTAAGATGACATTGAAAGGCATTTTTCACTATTCAGAAAGATCATTTGGAGTTTTTTTGCTAGTAGATAATACAAGAATATATCAACTGACATAGTAACACATAAGATACAAGCAATTTTAGCAATATTTTTGGAAATAATATTTTGATAATCTTTGCTTTCCTCTTGTCTCAATTAATCATAGTCCCTTTCTTAAATACCTTGTGATCTGGGATCATTACAGAAAGTATGACCTCAGATCAATCCAGGTGATATAAGATTACTTATGGCTTTTATAGTGTATTGTTATTGTTGTTCTTTTTATTGAGGTAGTGTCCAAAGTTTCCAGTTAGAATTGAGGGCCCCCTGTTATACCAGGCACTATATAAACACACAGGAAGGCAAAATCTCTGTCTTGAATGTCTTACAATCAAATTTACAAACCAAATCAGTTAAATGGGCTAGATCATTCCATTTAACTGCAGCCTATATTAAGGTGCTGTTGTGATCAACATTGCCCTATGGGGATTTCCCGGCGTCATTCTCTCTGGGAAGCATTTGAACTAAAGATGGGCCTCATCTTGAAAACTGGATAAAAACTTCCTTCAATTTAGGGGCTATTCAGATTGGATCCATGTCTAAACTCCCCTGCTCACATCCAAAGATAGCTATAAAAAATTACTTTCAAGGCCAAGAGGTCACTAGTATATACTCAGTCAGCACCTGATTATTATATACCTAATACATTTGAATGAAGACTACTTTTCATTAATAAAAAAATAGATGTGCATTCTTTAAGCATTTATAGAAAGTGCAACAATATAAGACAAGGGAAGATATTGTTAGAGTAGTACCAGGCCTATCTGAAGATAACATGACAAGATTATTTTCCTCTTACCGTTAAAAAAAATTCTTGTAGTTTCCACATCCACTTGGTTTAACTATCCCTCTTCTTGAGAAAGTTTTGAGTTATTAGAATGTAATGGTACATGCATCTAAATGCCTCATAGTGAAAGTGGCTAGCTAATATGAACTGTACTGGCATGTCACTCTTCTTTCATTGGAAGCAGAGAACTAGATGACAAAAATGGCATAACTGATCAGCTCAGGCCCTTCTCAGTACTCTGCAGGGCGTTTCCATTACTAAATTAAGAGAATTCATATGAGAGGAGGGTGCAGAGGATGGATGAATGTATAGAAACAACAATCCGCATAAATTCCAATTAAATTTAAAAACAAGCAAGAGGTGCAAGGAGCTGAGAGTGAGAGGGTGTGCTGCTGGAGGACTGAGGAGCACAAGTGTTATCAGACACCAGGAGGAAGGTCCTGTGGTGAGAATAAGGAAGGTGTTTGGAGGAGGCCACGGGGAAGTAGCCCAGGGAGTTGTAGCTGTCATGCAGCTGTTACAGGAGGCACTATAGACAGCTGCAGTCCACAGGGCCCTGGGCTGGAACCCGGAGTAGAGGGCAGGCCCGGGTTCCCCTCAAACCTCCCAATTGACCTGGACTGTGGATTCTTCCAGAGGGGAAGGTCTCTGGGCTGTTCCCCAACCCACATGGTGAATCTCTGAGGCAAGAAAATCCGCCAATAAGCGCAGGACCCACCAAGATAGAGGAGGAACTTTGTCACAATACATATTTTATTTTATTTTACTTAAGGTTTTCACTTATTCTCCCAATAAATGTCAGGAAAGAAAGACATTTTGTGTTTTAAAAACAGCCCCAGTACACATCATACATTTGTGTAGATAATACAGATGATATTTTAATTGCAGTCACATATGTCAGAAATTATAGTTATCATTTGATTTTGGGGTGGCTGGAAGCACCTGTCTTCCTCTCTGCTTCACAATAAATATAACACTTGGATTTATTCAGTTTGTCCATTGTTGTTTCTGGTATTGTGTTTTTTTTTGTATAGGGTAGTGGAAAAGTAAGTTTTGGCCATTGCTATAAATTCTCTAAGACAAAATCAATTATTCAAAAAAATAGTGTGAAATGTTGTGCAGATAATGAAAGCCTGGATATAACTTGATCTCCATTTATAAACAAGGTATACCTTGGAGAAATAACCATAGGAAAAGTTTATTACACTTTAGCTTAGGGTCTGTGATTTTTACTCCATTACACTTCAGCTTAGGGTCTGTGTATTGTTTGGAAAATAGATATTTGGTTCTCTTCATCTAGTATTTCTTTGACTGGTAATTGTGCAGGACAGAATGCACAGTACAGAAGTTTCAAAAAAGGGAACATTGATATCCTATCAAGAGTATTTAATTGCAGAACGTTTTACCCAGACATGTTGTGTTCCTTTTCACATCCCCAAAAGGACAGGAAAACTCACATTAATCCCAGGTGTACCTCACTACACATTTTATTTCCATTGCTAACTTTTGCAGCTATTTTACATTCTGCATTACCTTTTCCCTCCTTGTTTTGTAAGATACGACTTGGACAGTTATACAGCACAACAATACGGACTTAACCAGAGTCAAAAATGCTAATCGAGAGAACCCACATACTGTGTTCTTCAAGTATACTGCCACCCTAGAACAGCTTCAGGCTACAATTAACTATGCAGAACACTGTGAACAGGAGCTTGCTTACCACTGCAAAAAGTCAAGGCTTTTAAATAAGCGAGGTAAGTAAAGCAGACAAATCTTATTATGTTTCATGATACTATAGATACTTAATTTAGCCAAGGTTATGGCATTTTGCCACTATAGTTTGTAAAATCCTTAAATATCTAGCAAACAAGTCCCAAATCTATAAATTGTTGAGTGGGATTTGAACCAGAAAAAAACCAAGGTCAGTTCATAATGAGCTTCATTCAAAGCATTAATTTCCTTCAAAACCAATGTCTTCCTTAAACCTACAATTTAATAGAAATTATAACAAAGCCTTTCCTGACTTGCCTCTAGGGGATTTTTAGATTTTAGTCAAAAAATGGTTAAATATTGAGCAAACATTTGGTAAAAGGAACACAATACACTGCATAAATATCAGCTGAAGTCTTTCAGATACTGTGCATCATATAGTGCTTGAATTTGCAAATGGCATGAGGTAAAGTATCGCAGACATTAATATGCCAGTGTCCAAAATACACAAGCACAGAGGAGACCTAAAGTAAAATGCTAAAAAGATAGGGGAAAAAATTATTTTATGAAGGAAATTACAGGCCCTTCTGATGTAGTCAAAGAAATCTTAACAAAATATCATAACTAGATTGTTGTGTTCAAGTCTTATTTTAATTCTCACCAGGTAGAGTGCAATCTATTTAGTTTATTTTAATTTTGAAAATGTATTCTAAATTTAAAAAAAATAACTTGAAAAGAAAGATTATATTCCTTGTTCCTTTGTTGATATGTAGATGTTGCAAATCAAGCCTCAATTGTCTCCTCTGTCACAAAAATCTGTGAGAGGCGAATAGTCCACTAGAAATTCTAAGACTCATGTCACACACCATATTTGCCATTCTCCTATCAAGGGATTTAGTGGTACTACAGCAGAAAACTGGTCATTCCTCCATGCTGTGTGAGCTCTACTTCTCTTAGCAGAATGACTGTCAAGAGCTAAGCAGACTTTAGCTCTCCTCTCTGCATCCTACCCTCCCTTCAAAGAGGTTATGGAATGCAATGAATTTCTGCAGAGAGTTGCATTAACTCTCATGAGAATTGCTGCTCAGAAATCTACCAGGCTTACAGGTGAGCCTACTGCATAAAGTGTTGCTTCCCTGACACTACCTCTCCCTCCCTCTCTCCCTCCCTCGTTCCCTCCCAAACTCCTTTCTGACATACAGAGCCCCAACTCCATGGTATACAGGCATCTGACTCACGATATGTTTTATATGAATACTACTACAGTGATCACCAGGGATTACAGTACAAAGAAGTTACATATCTTAACTCAGAATCTCTTCCTGACCAAATGGCCAAACATTTCTAATCTGATATCAGAGTACCCAAAAGGTGCCCCTCTCTTCACACATATGCATAATTCCCACTGACTTCAGGGGGAATAAATCATATTGAAGGATTGAATGCAGGATCATGCCCAATTAGATTTCCCAAATGTCTGACTTAAATTTCAGTTAGGATTGCTAGGATTAATACAGTCATTTCAGAACTGACAATTTTAAGGCGACTGTGAGAGATGAAAGTGTTTGCTAGACACATCTGCTGAGCAAAAATGCAAGACTGTAAGACAGGTACAGAAAGGAAAAAGAACAGTCCCACTGAGACTCTAGGATTCTATACATTTGTATTCAGGGTTGGTGAGGGTTACATATATATGTTTTATCAGCAAGTTAATGCAGTGAAAACATTTGGTCATATTAGACCCTGTCTCATTTTAAATCTTTTCATGCTAGAAGTAGTAAAACTCAGCGAGAAAGTATTTTGCAGAATTTGTAGGATTTTTTAAAATCAGTTGTAACAGTGCTAACAAGAGCAATATCAGATAACGTTTCCCATGTTTCTACACAGTGCACTTTCACTCTGTTCTGGAAAGGACATTTCTACAGGTGAGAAGGTAGATCAGCCTCCAAGCCCATTCAGTCTTTGATTTCTGTGCTGAGACTACTAATAAAAGTACCAGTTGTCATAGGTTTTTTTTTTGTGATGTAGACACTAGGGATGAACTAACAGCTTCCATAAAAATGAGCATCAATTTGTACTTCATCCTTCCTTGAAACCAACCCAAACCCAACTTTTCATTATTTTTTTAAGGGTTATGTTAACTTTTCCTCCCCCCAGACTGTTTTTATGTCTGATCTCCTGGGAAACAGAAAGTAACAGAAATATAGTGAGGAAGCCTGTTGTCTTGGGCCCAGATCTTCATATCTGCCTGAGCTGAACTCAGAGAAGCGTGGGGAAGGTGAATCTAACTCACAAGCCCCCTGTGTAACTCAGGGATTGTCGGCATATAAATCGCTCCAACTATGTATTCTCTAGCAGAAGGCAAACAGATGGTGGGCTGAGGACTTATCTCTAGACCTATACAGTCTAGTTTTGTAGACACACAAGATTTGGATAGATCAAATAAGCATACAAACTTTGACATGCTTATCTTAAATAAACTCTGCATCTTTTGAGTTGTGCACATTACTAGTGATAAAGAATTAGAATTAGTGACCATAAAGAATTAGAAATGAGACCATGACCAGGATGGTGCCAGCCTCTTTCCAGCAGGGAGAGGGCTGAGGTGGGCCTCAGCTCCTGCCCCCAACGGTCCCGCCCCCTGGCCAGGTCAGAGTCTGGAAGTCAGAGCTGGGCAGTGCATGGTGCCAGCTGCTTGCAGGCAGTAAAAGTCACCAAGATGGGGGGGACTGGTTCTGGGGCCGGCAGAGCCCTTGGGGAGCAATGACTGTGGGGGACAGGGCCCAAGAGCCCAGGTTGCAATGGGTCAGTCAGGCCATTGTGGGGAGCCCTAAATCTTCCGCCTGACCTGGGCAGCGCATCGCGGTGGGCGGGGACACAGGTCAGAGGCTGTTCTCCGACACCTCTGTCCCCCGCCCAGGCTTACTCCTGTGCTACTACTGGAACTGGGTGCCTGGCCAACAGCCGCTGCTCTCTCCGCTCTGCCTTCAGAGCTGGACATACAGAGAGTGGCAGCTGCTACCAGAGGGTTATGCAGGGTGGGGGGGAAGGGGTGAAAGCAAACCAGCACTGCCCCGATGCTGACTTTAGAACTCCAACAAAGTTCAGGCATGTTCACAGTTTTGTGCAGACTATTACAAATATAGAGGAGAGCGACAAAATTTACGTTTAGATCCAGGATCAGATTTCAAAACCTACAAGTTCAGAGGACTTTGGATTCTATGGTTTTGTTTAGATATTAAATGGAGACTGTCTGCTAATTTCATATGTCGCCAACCTGCTGCCAAGTGTTGGCATGTCTCTAAAGATATCATCAGCCAAGATTTCCACTCCTGAATGTCAGCTCGCTAGTGCAAGACAGGCAGAACTCCCCAAATTCTTGAAGAGTATGGTCCCTAAGGACTGTGGTAGCAGGATGGAGCACAAGTCAGCTACCACATTGGTATGTGATCATCCTCCTCTGACTAACCACTGCCTTTTGAAACTTCCAATGAGTTTCTTGTTGGCTACAGTCACCTTGTAGGAGCTGTGTTTGCTCCAGTTGCCATTGGGCTTTTTATTCCCAGGATTCTTATCCACAGAGGACTCCTCTGTTGTCACGTATATTTCCACTGCAGAACAGCACAAGGATAATGACTCTTGTGGGAGGATCATACGTTCCCCAAGTGTTTAGAATATATGTTGAGAAGCGAAGAAGAATACTGTAGCAAACTGAAAATACAGGGTGAGTTTTAGGGAGGCAAAATTAATCAACCTGATTGCAATTTTAGCATGTATCTTCTCAAATTAGCTATTTTTATTGCACTCTGAATATGATTTTGCAAGATCTTCTTTATCAAACATTGTCCTATTTAAGATCACAACTGTTCATTCCCTGATTGACTGCATTTTGTGTGTGCATTTCCTTGGATCATTAGAATTAGCAAATAAAAGAATCCAGTCACATATAGCTAACTACTATACCATTCTTGATATTTAAACAAAATCCAAATAACATCTTGCAGAAAAATATAGCATGTTCTCTTTCATTGAACAATATGAACACAATACAATATAAGGCTTTGAAATTCAAATAAGTACATTATCAAATTGTCCACATAATTTTATCCCTCTCACTACTGTGATCCGTAATCTCCACTGGGCATGTCTAACAAATGCAGCATTTGATGATAGTTATGTGAAATAATTTTGGGACATGTAGTATAAGAAGTAATTTTTATTGGAACAATTCTTAAGAATGTATTGCACTCAGTCTTCGCTATGTAGAGCATGATTCCAATGAAGAATTGCTATGCTAATAATTTTGTGTGTTCATTTTGAAGAAGCTGCATCATTTTGATTAGCAATATTCACTGCCAGAGCAGAGCTAATCATTATGATCCTTTAGTAGCTATACTGCTCTCACGCTAATATGCAAACAAATGTTTTCAGGATTGCTTTTAAAGATAGTCCAGTGTCCCCAGTTAAAGAGCAGGAATATTCACTCAGAACTACAGGAACAGAGTTTCTGAGCTGTTGAAACAGGAGAAATATCCTGGTTTTATATATGTATGTTTTGTTTTGTTTATTTTTTAAAGTGCTGTCTCATGAATAATTTATAAACCATCTCTAGCTTTTCTTCCCTGTGTGATAGGCTGCAAACACAAATACCGATACTAGACATTGATGCCACTGAGCATGTCTGACTTTTCTAGGAACTGTTCTCACTGTTTTTTAGG
The DNA here is from genome assembly GCF_002925995.2 of Terrapene triunguis. Taxonomy (NCBI): domain Eukaryota; kingdom Metazoa; phylum Chordata; order Testudines; family Emydidae; genus Terrapene; species Terrapene triunguis. The sequence continues at coordinate 22,607,097 of NW_020664464.1, read as the reverse complement.
CCTGCTGGGCTGGCAGTTGTGTGGTAATGAATTCAGTCAATATGTTTACGAGCTGAGAGATTGTAAGCATAACAGAGGTCTTACCTAACAGTGAGTTATAATAAGCCATGGCAGTTGCAAGTAAGGTTGAAGCTGGGTTAAGTGCAAGCCTCTTGGTGTGGGCCCACTGCTGAAAACTTGAGAGCTTCAACAACACACAAACCAAGTGCCTCTATGAGGCACCATTCCATTTGACAGCACTTGTTTCCTCTCATGCCCTGACTTTGTATTCATTTAATCTTTCACCTTTCTTCACTCTCATTTAAGATGGATTACCTTCATGCTTCATATGCGTTAGCAATTATCTTTTTCTGTATATTTTGTGCTTTTACTGCTCTGGTTACTTGGCATCATCTTTAAACTTAATGTGCAGTACTGCAGAATTAAGAAGACATCCAGCTCTATCATTTTACTATAATCAATGCTGAATGGGTGCATTGCACAGAGATATAATAGGCTCTGAGAAATTTTGCTGTTAGTCACTGGATACATCAACTGGGTTATGTAGCACAACCATTAACATGATTTCTACAGTCTCAGACTACATAAATTCTGCAACTGTTGTGCGTGATCTAACTCATGACTACTGACATTTCTGATTCTCACCACACAGTAGTACTAAGCCAGATGCTTAATATGCAGCAAAGGTGTGTTTAGTATTCTCAATAATGAAATGAATCCATTTATAATGCGTTTTACTCTTCTCATTTCCTCACTGGTATTTCCATGATCTCAAATTGATCTTTGCCTCAGAGTATAAATTAACTTGATTTTTAGGGTGACGGCATCTCTTTTTTCATGTGCTATTTTAAAAGAAAGTACATAAATGGACTGCTTAAGATGAATGATTCTAATATCATGCCTGACTGAACAAGGACTACCAGATCTCTTTTCCACTAATATAAGCAAAAAGCTGTGACTATCATTTAATCCCTGATAATAAAATATTAAAATGAATAATTGGTTAGCATTTTTAAAGTAATGTGGTCATTTTTTTAAATTGTTTTTTTTCCCATAATGCTTGGAAATTTGTTTGGGTGAGGGAAATTGGGAGGAGCAGGAACTGGGATCAGATATTAATTTTCCTCTAACCTGTCTTTTAGATGGAATTCCATTGAGCTGGTGGGTTGGAAGAACCAATGAAACACAAACTTACTGGGGAGGATCCTTGCCTGTTGTTCAGAAATGTGCTTGTGGATTAGAGGGGAGCTGCATTGATTCCCAGCATTACTGCAACTGCGATGCTGACAGAAATGAATGGTGATTTTTGTATTGTTTGCTTGTGCTCAATTCTTTGCTGTTGAAAAACAAACTCAACAATTATATAGGATTTAGCAGCTATGGACTAGCAGTGCTATTTGGAACAAAAACACACAAACCTGTAAGATATGCTGCTACCCCCAGTTCAAAATATGATTTCTCACCATCATTAGCTAAATTAAGGGGTTAATATATAATATTTTGCTGTGATTTCTTGTATTTAATTGCTATTTGAGGATGATATATTTTTATATTTAGACTGTCCAATTTTCAGTAAATTGCTTGTTTTGCCAGTGGTTAAAGGCTTACATTTGGTATGTATTTCAGTTATTAAAATATTGAAGCTAATTGGATTTAAACTATGTATTAGTTGAGCAAAGCATTCATTTCTCATATTTAAGATTTTTTATTATCCTTTTTTCTATGCCTTTGAGTTTAGCAGTGTTCTTTAATAGACTCCACTAGATTCTTTATCTAAGAATTTAGAGGGTAAAATCCTTGCCTCATTGCAGTCAATAGGAATTTTGCAATTGACTTCAGCAGAGCAGAGATTTCACATAGTTCTGAGTAGCTCGGCAGGCTACAGCTGAACTCTACTGGTATTTCAGTTTGCAAAACTCAGATCCTCATCTAAACTCTGTATTCACCTTGCATCATTTATCACCAGTTCAAATACTGTACAAATTAGATATGAGCTGAAGCCATGAAGCTAGATCTGAACCAGAGTTAAGACTTCTCCAAAGTTTGTGGTAGGGGGTTGGATTCAGTGTTCTGTTTCAGTAACAACTCTAGTCCATTTTACTTAGTTATTTACAGAAGTTAGGCAATTTAAATGAAAAAAAAATTCTATTAATGGAACTTCTTAAGTATGCTTAATCTATACAAAACCCATGTACCTAGCAGGCAATGCATTGACACAGATTTGTGTTATAGTTGTGCTTGTGTCAGTAGTGTGTGAATATTTACATTTTTGCTGAAGTCTTCATACTTTTCACACATTTGGGAGTCTATAGTGGACCATGATGTTTCATTCTTACACAGTATGGCCAAGCAACCAGTGGGTCCTACTCAATTCAGTGTCAGCTACTTGTTGCCCAGCATATTTTAAAATGAAGCCACTTATTTAGATATCTAAATTTGGATTTAGGAGCTTAACTTTAGGCACTCAATTTTGAACATATTAACATATTATTGCTAAGGCCTTTTGTTTTACAGCATTTTTAAAGTTAGACAGAAAAAGATTTTCAAAAATTACTAGTGAATTTGAGGTCTTCAATTTTTGGTTCCCAGACTGAGACATCTTAAAGAGGCCTGATTTTCAGAAGTGCCACACTCTGAAATTCCGGCTTGTTGATGGTGTCTGAAGTCAAGCAGCTAAAATCTGAGGCATCCAAAATCACTAGTCGCTTCTGAATATCTTGGCCAAAATGTTCATGTTAGGAAGGGAAATATACTAAAGAAAATTTCAAAAGAAATCAATTTTGTGGAGTACTATGAATGAGGTATGGTAAATGTTCTGAACTTAGAAGTCCTATCTTGCTCCAAAATAGTGGGAAGTTCCCCCCGGGTGCCACCTGGAAATGGGGTACCACTGAGCCCTCTGACCCACCAGCCTGGGCTCCCTTTCACACTGTACTGCTGTGACAAGCTGCAAAGCCCTCCAGCCTGCACTTTCACCAGCATTCACCCAGGCAGCGACCTAAGTTACCTGTAAACTGCGCGGCCGCGCAGCAGCCTATTTAGCACCGCGCAGGTGCTTAGGGAACCCACCCGGGGACCTGCCACAGCAGGGAGAGGGGTGCCCCTCCCCAAGCCCCCACCTAGCCTGGCCCCCAACCTGCCATGGGAGGAGCGCCCGTCCCTCAGCCCCAACTCACCCTGCGGCCCGGACCTGCCACAGCCGGAGTGGCCTGGACCCAGCTGTGGCTGGATCGGGCCCAGGCACGGCCAGGGTGGCATGGCCCAGGCGGGCCCCAAGTGTGGCCCGGCACAGCCCGGCCCCAGTAAACCCATATACTGGCCAGATTTAACCAGGGCAGATGGTACTGCTCTGGCATCCTAGGCTGGGAAGCTGGTGTTACAGAGCCTGTGTGTAACTGCAGCTGGGTGTGTCTCTCTAATTTTTGTGTCTCTCTCTAATTAGTGTTCCCTCTATTTTTCCCATGTGCAGAATGAATTTTGTTATGTGCTCCAGTATGGAGGCGATGTGTGACATATCACCTTCATTTGTTCACATAACAAAATTCATGTGGTGGGAGTTGGGCCGAGGGGTTCTTGTGGGAATGGGCTCAGGGCTGGGGCAGAGGGTTGGGGTGTGTGGGGGGGGTGATGGCTCTGACTGGCGGTGCAGGCTCTGGAGTGGGACCGGGGATGAGGGGCTCAGGGCTGAGTGCAGGGGTTGAGGGCTCTGGCTGGGGGTGCAGGCTCTGGGATATGGCCAGGGATGAGGGGTTTGTGGTGCAGGAGGGTGCTTCAGGGATACTGTGGGGAGAGAGGACTCCCCGCAGTGCTCTCTCCCGCAACAGCATCAGGGCTGGGGGGGAGAGGCACCTGTTTCCACTGCAGGAGCTCTGGGGCTGGGGCCGCAGGATAGGCACCCCTCCCCCAGCCCCAGCAGGTCCAGGACAGGGGAGGGCCACCCGGGCCATGCCACCCTGGCCACGCCTGGGCCCAATCCGGCCACGGCTGGGTCCAAGCCACTTCGACCGCGGCAGGTCCAGGCTGCAGGGTGAGTTGGGGCTGAGGGAGGGGCTCCCTTCCTGTGGCAGGTTGGAGGCCAAACTAGGTGGGGGCTTGGGGAGGGGCACCCCTCCCCCTGACATGGCAGGTCCCCAGGTGGGTTCCCTAAGCGCCTGCGTGACGCTAAATAGGCTGCTGTGCTGCCGCGCAGCTTACAGGTAACTTAGGTTGCTGCCTGGGTGAATGCTGGTGAAAGTGCAGGCTGGAGGGCTTTGCACTCCGGTCAAAGCTCACTGGTTTAGATTAAAACAAAAACAAGTTTATTAACGACAACATATAGATTTTAAGTGATCATAAGTGAGCAAACAGATCAAATCAGATTACCTAGCAGGCAGACTTGTAGATTCATAAGGCACAAGCTACAATTGCTTTGCATCTTGGAATCCCCAGGTGTTTCATACACAGGCTAGAAATCCCTTTAGCCTGGGTCCAGCACTTCTGCCAGTTCAGTCTTTGTTCCTTAGGTTCCAGGAATCCTCTTGTATGGGGAGTGAAGAACCACACATGATGTCACTCCCTGCCTTATATAGCTTTAGCACATGGCGGGAACACTGTGTTTCAAAACTCAGTTCCCAGACCGGTTTGTGGAAAAATACTGACATCCCAAGATGGAGTCCAGCATCATGTGGCCTGGCCACATGTCCTTGTAGAGTCATAGTAACCATTACTTACAGCCTATCTGTAGCGTTCTCAGGAAGGCTTACCAAGTGGGGGATAAGCTTCTCCTAAGGCCTATTGTTTTTTCTAATGGCCCATTGCCTGAATATTTCCCACTATCTAGACTGAAAGCATCTTGTCTAGTGGGCGTTACCCAGGTTTAACTACATTTGAAGTACAGATACATAGTCAATATGCTTAACTTCAGATACAAAAATGACACATGCATACAAATAGGATAATCATAACTTTTCCAATGACACCTCACATGACTTATCTTGCATAAAATACATCATAAGTATGCTATAATCATATCATAATATCACTTTGAAGAATATGGGGTGCAGTGTCTCAGAGAATACCATGAAAATGAGGAGCATGGGTGTGGTTCCTCCTGGCACTGGGATAGAGAATGTGAGGCAGAGAGAAGGTGGCTATCCTTGCTGTATAAAATAGGAATCCATGGATCCCATTGTCCTCAAAATAGGCACTCAGCCCTCCTTCAGATGAACAGCTAGTGGGCTTGGGTTGGGAATTTTGATACTCCAAAGAGGGGGAGCTGGTTAGGAAAGTTGGCAGATGCAGAAATGAAAACACAACAAAGGGTTAGTCACAACCTGGTACAGTTTCCATAGATTTACAAATGTACTTAGAAACACAAAGAATGTGCATCTTCAGTGCATTCCTCACATGGTAATATCTGCCTATTTTCTTTCTATTGCAGAGCTTAAACAAATGCACAGAATTTCCCTATTACTGTACCATACAAAAATATAGAGAGCTTATGTTTGCCAGCTGTCAAATAAACGTAAATAAGTAAACACATTTTGAGACAGGATTTTGAATAGTTTCTAATATGTGCAATATATTCTTGCTCACTTTGGGCACACACCATTTAATCCCTGCTCACATTCATATGTCCCTGTCATATGTGCTTTATACAGCTGTATAAAAGAGATAAGACAAAATAGATACAGACTGGGAACATGTATGTGTCCATTTTAACCATGGAGTGTAATTTGCATAAGTATATTAAAATAGTTTATTGACAATTTATCAAAATGTGCATTATGTCTCTGCATCTTTTTCTTACAGTGCAATGTTTGCATTTTCACTTGTTCTGGAACGATACATTATAAAAAATGGAATTTACCTCAATGCCTCTTTGGGCACAGAGAGGCATGGGTATTTCAGAAATAGTTCAGTTCTGCTCTATTACAAAGGCAGGATCTAGGGAACTATCAAGAACCCAAAATTAAATCACCCCAAGTTACTGTATGTGTCTGAAAATCTCAACTTTAGGGGGGAACACTGTGGCATTATAGATTAGACATGACCACACCTGGCTTCCAATCTTGGTTCTTTTTCTGTGTCATTGGGCAAGTCAAAACCTCTGAATCTGTTTACACATCCATAGCATAGAGATAACTGTATTTATTTATCCCACAGGTAAATAGTGTTTGTAAAGTTCTATGTAAGTATCAAGTATTATGAAGTTCACTCACTGGGATGGATAGACTGAGGACTCAAAACCACTTTATTCCCAGCCTTGGGTTTAGGCCACCATAGCACATGGCTTGAGGGGAAACAACAACTTTTCCTGAGTGAATTTTTGCAGCCCTACTCAAAAATTGAACTACTCCTAGCCAAAAAAGCATGCAAAAGATGCTTTTGTAGTTTTCATGCTTCACAGCAAAAAAGGTTTAGTCTGCTGATATTTCTCAAATGATTGCACTTTTAGAGTGCAAAATAATGCCAAGAATTTGTATGATTTTTTTGGGGTGGGGGTGAGGGTGGGGGCCGGGGGGTGGAAAAATTCATCAGTTTCACTCAGTTCTACAAGCAAACCCTTTTCCACTCCCCTCCAGTGCAAGTCCATAGAACTCTAGGAGAAATGGGTAGCTAAAAGCTTATCACATCCCCAGAGAGAGATGGTCTGCATGTTGGGAAGTGTATCTAGCACTTTCACACAGCTCAGGATAATAGCAGAGTGTTTCACAAGGCATTCCCTTGCTCTTACCTGTGGATGCTGTGGTTGTTTCTGATTCCCGTCTCTGTGTCAGTTAAGGTAGGATGTAGTCTTAAACTATTTATCAGAATAAATATGTTATCAGTGAATTAGAAATGGATCAAAGGGTTGAATTTTCCAAAGAGGTCATTGATGATCTAATTGCTCCCATCGACTTCAATGGGAACAAAGTTAGGCCAGTACTGAATACTTATGAAACTCAAAGGTCCAGTGCTGCTCCTATCTAAATTAGTTGATTAATAGCTTATGTATGTTGTTAATAGCCTACCTAAGGTTAAAAGATCTTCTGATTATCAGTCCTGTGCTCAAACTAGTAGACCACCCTGTCTCCCTCTCTGAATAATTTAAGCAATATATATTGGTCATTTCTGTACTCTACATGCTTAGTTCAGTTTTGATTTTTGTATCCTTTTGTGGTTTGTTGTCTTTTCAGTGTGCCTTTTTAACTTTATAAAATTAAATAGAAGAGAAAGTCAAAATGATTAAAATTACACTCTCAAAGTATCTTAATTTTTCACGATTAGAGAACAAGCCATCTTAGATGCACTGCTTTCTTTATGAGACAAAATTACTGACACATGAAAATGCACACTAGGTTTAGGAAGGAAGCACAGTACCTAATTATGTTGAAAATAAAATGTCATGATTATGACAACCCTAAGCCTACACACTTGATTCTGTGATCTCACTTAGGCCTGCAACAGATTTAAATACTCTTACTGACCATGACATCAATATGAAAGTATTTGTAAGTATGCTCCCATTTATTCACACAATCACCCATCTTACCTGAACAGTACAGCTATAACTTTTTAAAATTTAGTCCTAAATGTATTTCTTTTTTTAGTTAAATGAGTCCATTAAAAGGACAATATAATTCTCTTATGTGACTGTTAATCAGAAATATTTAGGAGATGTTTGTTTTCTATTTTAATTTTTCAGGGCTAATGATACTGGATTCCTCTCTTATAAAGAGCATCTACCAGTAACTGAAATTGTTGTCACGGATACAGACCGACCAAATTCTGAAGCAGCTTACAAGCTTGGGCCTTTGCTTTGTCGGGGTGATAGTAAGTAACAACAACCAAAACTTTCAAGCTACAAATAATTCACTAGTTTTACACACTTAGTGTTCAACTGTCTACAATGTATTTTAAGATCAACCAACTGTTAATGGCTAATTCAATAGGAAACAAGGGAGAGAGAGACAGGATCTTCAAGCAGAGGTGTGCAAATAACAGATTTTTCAGCTTGCTGGCAGTTCTGAAAAATGTAAATAAAAAATAATTTTACATCTACATGCAAATGACATTATTTCAGGTTTTTGGAGAATCAAAAAGTAAAAACAACCCAAAAACATTTCAGGTCCAATGAAATGTTTGATTTTGACTTTGAACGTCTTTTTAATGTTTTTGCAATTTTTGAAAATAATAATGAAGGAATTTTGAAATGAAAAATAATTTCAACCTGAAAAATTGAATTTTTTCATTTACTATGTGTCAAAACTAAATGTTTCACATTTTTTTAAAAATGTTTCTTTTTCAAATGAACAAGTTGGTGAAATAGACATAACCTTACAAAATGTTTTGGTGTTGCCAAATCTGCATTTTTTCACTTCAAAAATATTTCAGCTGAAAAATTTCACCTGCCTCTATCTTCAAGGAAGCAGAATGCATTTACAATTAGGTATTATACATATGAGGAGGAAGACCAGAGGTAATGATGGATCTAGTTTGAATAGTTAGCATGAAGACATTGGGACTCATGGTTTTTGTGTTATGTTGTTCCATTTTTGGTTAAAGCATGACTGTGCAGAGATGATTAAGATATGCTGCAGTGTGTTTGGAAAAATACACCCCTTACTAGACATGCAGTCCACTAATTTACACCACTCCTTTTATCTGGTATCTTCATATCATAATTTGAAAGGACCTGAGATACTATGAGTACTTAGCTAAAATGGGTACTGGTGTAGCTGAGAAAATTGTGCTAAGGGATATTATGTTCCAAACTAGTACTACCAGGTCCTACACCAGGGTAGGATCACTAGTCATTGAAATCATTCTGCCTGGATAATATTAAAGAGAATGAATCAAAGATTACTCTTTAACAATTGATTTCCTGGGAAAAAATGAACAGCTGTGACCTATAAGAATATTATTTCCACTGACCATGCTATGACTAGGACATAGTTTCACCTTATGCTTGAACACAATTTTCCATATATTATAGTGTGTTAAATTTGAAATCAGATAACACTGACAAAATAAGGCCAAAGGGAACACAGATTAATGAAAACTCTTTTGTAAAACACAAACAGCACATCTTTTAGATGAGTGGAAAAATATTAGAACTACTTTTTAATTTTTTTAAAAGAATAATGCAGAGTACCAGTAAGATATTTGGTACTATGCAATGGCAAACATCCATGGCATTCTAATTGTAAGCATGGTAGTAACATTTATTTTGTTCTGCACCTCTGGGCAGGAGAACAACACAAATAAGATCTCATAGCAAATACCCATTTCTCAGAAGTGCTGTTGAACAAGGAAAAATAGATATTCTTGGACTCACATTCGTGGTTTGAGTGCTCACCAGAGATTATTGTTTCTTTCTGTTTCTGCCACTGTCAAACACTAAATTATATGATTCCACTTCAAGGGGGATATCCTCTTATTTACCTATATCCTTTATTCTTTTTTAACAGACAGAAATTTGTAGCATCGTAATTGCTCACTGGCATACTCTTCAGAAGGGGCTGAGGGAGGATGTTTACTTCCTTTCCTGACATACATACACTATGCTCCATTCAAAGGCTGGAAGGTTGTGAAATCTCATGGTCCAATAATCACCTATACATATATGAAAAATAATTGTTTATGGCAAACATCAAAATAAAGTAGATCTGCAAATAGTGCACTGAATTGGCTTAAATAGTGTGTTCAGTATGACGGTGAATAAAATAGGGTTTTTTTTAAGGTGTTTGTTTATCCTCATTGGCTGTCGTTTACACAAATATACTCCATAGCTTCTAAAGACTAATGCGGACCAGAAGTCAAGCTGAGATATGACAGGAATATGTCAAGGCAATACAGTATTTGAGATAAATATAACATCTATATCTATAGATCATAATCTATCTATACAAATATTAATTATCTCCGAACACCTGATAGAGGTATATCTATTATCTCCATTTCACAGATGCAGAAATTGACCCACAGAGGTTGTGGGATTCTCAAGTACCCACGGTCAGACCATGGGACCTCATAGCTCTCAGTCCTCTGCTCATAACACAAAGCCACACCTTTCTCTCGTGACAATATAGTCTTGGGCTATCTGCTGTTGGTTTTCTCCATTTTCCTTCATACATTTCTATTTGCACATTATTGTGTACCTAACAAATTGTATCCCACAGATTTTGGTTTCAGATTTGACATAGTAGCTGGGCTTAGTGCAAATAAAGAGACTAAATGAATCTCTGATCAGCAGAGTTAAGGACAATAAGAAGGAGAGGGTGTGGGTTTTTTGTTGTTGTTTTTTTTTGTTTTTTTAAGTTATTGAGTGCAAAAGGAATCCTAACAATGATATTGGCCCATTACTGGATGGAAATGTTAGAATTGTCAGTAATAATGCAAGCAGGGCAGAAGTGTCAATAAATATTTCTGTTCTGTTTTTTGGGAAAAAGCCAAGTGATGCATTAGTATCATATGATGATGGTGAAATACTTTTAACATCCTCCTTAGTTACAATTGGAATGGAAACAGCAGCTACTAAAGCTAGACATTTATAAAACAGCAGGTCCAGATAACTTGTATGCTAGCGTTTCTGAAAAGCGGGCCAAGGAGCTCTCTGAACCATTAATACATCTTGGAACACTAGGGAAGTTCCAGAGAACTGGAAGAAAGCTAGTACTGTGCATAGATCCTGGGCAAAATACCGGAACAGCTTATATGGGGCTCTGTTAATACAGAATTAAAGGAAGGTAAGATAATTAATGCCATTTGTCACAGTCCTGGTCAAGCTCCCTCTGCGGGATACTCACCAGGTTCCTGTGTTTGAATCCCAGTGCTTGGACCTGTGTGCTTATGGCTTGCTGAATCTGAGCAGAGTCCAGGCACTGTCTCTGCCTTTGTGTCTCCAGGCACACTCTTGGGGTAGAGATCCTGTGTCTAACATCCCCTTCTGAGAGTTGGGGTACCACAGCCCAACTGCATAGGTCCTGAGATTAGTGCCAGCTCCCCAGACTCCCCAGTAGCTTAAGTACACTCTTCCCAGAGTTCCAACTTTGTGGCACTCTGATTTATGCTTTATCCCTTCAGGGACATGTGATAGTGGAAGCAAAGACAGAATTTTCACAGGGTTTCTTACACAATCACTTTTTACTTTAGACAGCAAAAAGATGTACATATCTAGGCAAACCAAGAAACACTTACAAACAAATCCCTGCCTCAGTTTCCTCACTGCTCTTGAGCTTTCTTTGGGATTTGAGTGAGTGAGGATCCAGGACCCGCTGTGTGACTCCACTCCTCCTGGTTCCTCTAGGCATCAGCCATCCCATTATCCTGATGTGCTTCCATTGGAATGAGAGCTATTAATGTTAATGTGTCTCCATTGTCTCTGTTCTGGGAGAGATGGGACACCAGCTCTGATAACAAAAGGCTGACAACACATTCACTGAAGCATTCAGTAATACAGCAACTTCATAAAATCAACCAAAATTCATAAATTATACAAAGACAGATCTCTCAAGTATAGATTAGGATAAACCAAAATATGTCATACATTTGTGTCAACTTTACCAAATTGTTTCAGTTTAAAAAAAAAAGTGAAAACATTTTGTTTTGACATTTTTGAAAGAAAGTATTTTTTCTATTCAAAATTACTTTTCATTTTCAAAATTTATTTTAATTTTATATTTTAAATAATTTTTAAATGCTCAAAAATTAAACAAATTTCTGGTTGAATGAAACATTTCATATGACCCGGAAAGAATTTATTTTTCAACTTTTTGTTTCATTGATTTTTATTTGTTTGCTTGGTATGGCCATGAACCAAAAAATCAGATATTTGCACAGCTTTATTGATTCCACACAACAATTTGATCAAGAAACTAGAATGATACAAAATCAACAATGCACTCATTAAAAATGAATTACATACTAGCTAACTCATAACACTCAAAATATAATTGTAAATGGGGAATAATCATCAAACAGGTGTATTTCTAGTGGTGTCCCACAGGGATTGGTTCTTCGCCCAACTCTCTTTAACATTTTTAATCAGTGACCTGGAAGAAAAGAGAAGAACATCACTGATAAAGAGTGGAAGAGTAGTAAATAATGAGGAAAGGTCACGTCTTAGTGTATACACAATGCACCTCAGGTGGCATGTGACCAGGATTCATCATCAAATTTGATCTGCTGGTTGGATCACTATCTTCCCCGGCTTGGGCCGGGTACTGATGTGTAGTGTGATGTGAACGCTGATCCATGCTCCTTAGGAGAGGTCACTGATACAAAACAATCTGAATCTTTTGGTAAGCTGGGCACAGTCAAACAATATGTGTTTTAATATGGCCAAAGTTATTTATTGCCTGTGACCTGTCCGTGACTTTTATTAAAAATATGCATGTACACCCTAGAAAAAAATAATGTGGGCTATACTTACAGGCTGTGGGACTCTATCCTGCAAACCAGTGACTGAAAAGGACTTGGGGATCATGGCTGATAATCAGCTGAACAGGAGTTCACTGTGCGATGCTGTGGTCAAAAGGGCTAATGCAATCTTTGGTTGCATAAACAGGGAAATCTCAACTAGGAGTAGGAGAGGTTATTTTATCTCTGTGTTTGGTACTGGTGCAACTCCTACTAGAATACCATGTCTAGTTCTGGTGTCCACATCTCAGGAAGGAGATTGCTAAATTAGACAGGGTTCAGAGAAGAACCACAAGAATGATTACAGGATTGAAAAACATGCTTTATAGTGAGAGACTCAAGGAACTTGATCTGTTTAGATTAAAAAAAAATAAAAGGTGAAGGGGTGATTATATCATAGTCTATAATTACCTTAATGCAGAATAGAAATATGCTAACATAGGGCTCACTAATCTAGCAGAGAAATATATAGTGAGATCCAGTGACTGGAAGTTGAAGCTAGACAAATACAGACTAGAAATAAGGTGTACATTTTTAACAGCAAGTGTAATTAATTATTGGAGCAATTTAACAAAGGTAGTGATGGATTCTCCATTGTTGAAAAAATTTAAATCAATATTGGATATTTTGCTTAAAGAAGTGCTTTAGTTCAAACAATAATTAATTCAGGAAAATCTCATAGCCTGTGTTATACAGTATGTCAGACTAGATTATCACAATGGTCCCTTATCGCTTTATAATCTATGAATTTGATAATAAGCGGCAGTACTGGGGAGCTAGAAGTAGTGATACAGATGGGGCAGCTGTACTCACATATTATCAAAGGCAAACAGTTGCCAGATTTTGGAATGTTAGGAGGATCCGTTTAGAAGAAGTAATTTGCAGATTTTCAGTAATTGTGCCTTCCACACTGCTGTGCTGAGCAAATGGGAATTTTTCCATGTTGCATCATCAAAAGAAATGTTGGGTAAATGTGAAAAGAAACATGTGAATAAGTCATGTAACTAGCAGAATTTGATTATTATCAGCACCACCCTCACCCCCACCTCTGATATTCCACAATGGGGAAAAATCATTTTTCTAATGTACTTTTATATAGAAGTCCACCTTAAGGGGAGATGGACCTCAGCTCCATATGTGACAAGATCAACTTATGTCCCCAGGTGGAGAAAATAGTGAAGGGCATGTGACTGATCAGGCCCAGGATATATAAAACAGAGGCCTGTGGAGAAGGCTAAGAATGCCAAACTCCAGGCAAGAAGGCCTGGGAGTTACTGCCGAGAGAGCAGGAAAATGGGAGGCGCTGTGCTCAGTTTAGGCCTGGGACAGAAGTGTGTGTGAACTGTGAAGGGAAGACAGATCCATGGGGACAAGGGGCTGGGCTCAGCCTTAGACTGGGATGAAGACTTTTTTGTTGCGAGTTCTGGTTGGTTTATGCCACCTTGTTGGCATGATTTAATAAATTGAATCCTAGATTGAGAACCTTGTTTTGAATACCATTGGATGGGGGGGCTGCCGAGGTTAAGAGAAACTGACACAAGGTACCACAAAGCCACCCCAGGCCATGAGGGGGCACTTGGGAAGCAGCGACCACATCCACATAGAAACAAAACCAGACTATCAGGATAGAAGGCAAAATGGAGTAAACTAGACCAAAGAGCCTCTTCATCTATAGGCTAAATACTGCACACCCTACTCATGCTTGTAGTTTCACGGAAGTCAGTTGGACTAGTTCTGTAAGGCTTGGCAGGATATTCAATTTTCAATAGAAGTACAGCTTTATAAAGTAATAGTAATAATGTGCACTTAAACATGGTAAGGATCTGACTTTAGATGAAACACAAAGCTTCTGACTTCAGTGGGACCAGCATGTGGCTCTTATATACAGTAGTAGCATTGGGGGACCTCTGGGTATGTTAGAAATGTTAATATAGTAAGTGTCATTACACCCCTCTGAGATAGGACAGTATTATCTCCATTTTATACCTGGGGAAACTGGGATGAGATTAAATATCTGGCTCATCATCACACAGGAAATCTGTGGCATCTTAGAGAACAGAATCTAGATCTCCTGATTACCAGTTCTGTGCTTTAGCTAAACTCATCTGTAAGAGATGGGTAAATTTTGTGCCATGCCAGGCAGAGTTTTGTCTTGCCTCCCCCAGCCCCAACACACACCCGCAGGAGACATCTACAGAAAACTATATTCCTTTTGCCAATTGATCTGCACTAAAAACTGTAAATTGTTTCGCACTTGAAGCTATTTGGTTTTGTTTACTTTTTTCCCTTCACTTTGATCCCTGCTGGAGTTTCACACATAGAGTATGTGATACAGCACTTAAAAGTATCAACAGAGGAGCTGTTACAAATAAAAAAAGAATGATGTTCTGACACAAATATTAGACAGCTCCAATGACCTTTTACAACTAAGAAGTTGTTGTGAAGGAGTCCTTTTTTATTAGCTTTGTAGCCTTCAAAACTACTAACTTGACTGTCATGTTTTTATTTTTCTTCCTGTCTTTTTATATTTTATTTTAAAATTGGTAAGATAAAAGATGATTTGTTAATGAATGTTCTCTTTAATGAATCTCTGAAATCTTGAAAGCAAAGTATTATTTGCAGTATGGATATGGGTGTTGTTTTATTTATAGCAAACAGGGCTGCCTTTCTTCTGCTTTTTCTTTAGTCCTTGTGGAGGTTCAAGTCTTACCATCTCAAATAAAATGCTAAATATAGTCGATTTCCTTATTCCATGATGTTAGTTTCAGCTTACTAAACAGAGACTGTGGGCCAGATCCTCAGATATTGTACACTGAAGTATCTCTTTTGCCACACCAATTTGCCGCAGCTGAGGATCTGGCACTATATATTTACTAATGGGGCTCTTTTTGTGGCTATCCCTTTAATATCTTAATATTCATAAATACTTTATGTATCTGTTTCAGGGTTGGGATAATGCAATAAAAAAGAAAAGAAAAGAAAGATGGAGTAAGGGAGGAATAGGAAGAATTATACTTTCAACTTTGGACTTCAGTGGCACTTTCCATATGAGGGTCTCAAAAAGAGATCAGAGCTATCATAATCAAAGGAGAAGGGGAGTTTTCTACCTTTTACCTTAAAATGTTCTAGTTCACTTGCCAAATGATGAACGAGTGGCAATTATCGAATCTGTCCCCCATGCTAAAGGCCCCATTGCCACTCAGATGCATATTCAAATGGTTCATTGGAGCTAATCACATAATTTCTATGCTGGACAATTGTCTTTTTTTTCCCTTCTAATTGCCAGCAATGTTTAACCCATTTTGTATAAATTGCTAGTATTAAATTTCCAACTGTGTTGAATTACTGGCAACAACTAGCCCATTATTTACTAAATAGCTAGTACATGCACTAACCATACTTGCAGTGAAGTTCAATATGATCTGAGACAGTGAAAAAACAAAAGGGGCTAAAAGAAATGACTCCAGAATGTTAGGTCTTTTCTTCAGGTTTTTTCCTCCCGCCATGGGATTATGCAGGTTCTTGACTGCAGCTCAGGAGCCCACAACACAACTCAAGAGAGTCAGGTGCAAAGCCACTCTTTTACTCCCCGAGTCCTGGGCCATGTTTTAACTGCTCCAGTCCTCTGGTGTAAATAACATTGGCCTGATTATTGCTCTAACTTATACTGGCAGGCAACAGCCCCAAGCATCTATTATGCCAGCTGGGGTGTGCCACATTGCAGGGATGATCCTTTGCCCCAGCTGTGGCATCTACACCAATCACAGGGAGTGGCTGGCACAATGCCACAATGTCAGTGCTGTGCTACTGAAAGATCCCCCTACACTGTTGTATCCTGATGTAATTGTGGAAATGATGCTTCTACAGATACTTCCACATTCTAAATAGGAACTGTGCAGGAAGAATACCTGCTATGCACATAGGTGTAGGGAGTAATTAAAGAATCTTGTAAGTCGAGATGTTGGGATTTTTTTCATTTCAATTATTTTCCATCAAAAAGGCCCTTTTTGCAAAACCAAAATTTTCCACAAGAAAACTTCAATTTTATCAAAAAATTCCATTTTTCCATTGGGATAACGAATGACCATTCGGAAGGCCCTTGTCAATTTCACTTTCCGCCAACAGTCAGAAAGTGAAATTGGCAAAAGCTTTTCAGGAGGGCTGCCAAAGCTGAGCACTCTCACTCTGTGCCTCCCCAGCTTTCAGACTCCTCCTTCATCTCTCAGGCCAGAGAGGTTGGGCACCTGGGCTCTCTGCCTCTCCAGTTCCCAGAGACAGGGAGGCTGGACACCTGGGCTATCTGGGTGAAAGGCTGAGTTCTAGTTGTCAGGGTTAGCTGGAGTAGGCGACCTTCAACCAAAAAGACACCCAGTTGTATCCCAGATATGGGGTTAGCTCTTGATTGAATGTTGACTGTGTACTGGGGAAGTGTCACTCTCCAGAGCCCTCAAATGGCCAGATCTACAGTACCCACATTTGAGGGAGAGAAAGCAAAATATGAGATGAGATGTAGTCACTCCACTACTTCACAGAGGAGGTAATGGATATAGCAGACAGTAAGATTAACATGTAGCATTTCTCTTTAAGAGCAAAATGAGTCCCTTCAAACCCAAATGCAGAGCTCTTATTCACAGTGCGGTACCGATTGCTTCCCCACACACACCAACCCCCCCAACAAACACCCCACAAAAAAACCCACAAAATGTTGAAATCAGTGAGAGCTTTATGTGAGGATCAGAACCCTGATTCAAATCCCACTGAAGTCAAAGGGGATTTCCATTAACTTCAATGGGTTTGAATGAGGCCCCTAAGGGCACAATGTGTTCTAGAGATCTATATTGCAGGTAAGAGAAAAGTTTAGAAAATTGGGATTTTTTTCAAAAATTCAGAGTGCTTGGAGCTAAAGTCATATTTTTGCGTCTATTTCTTACTAAATCACAGCATTAGCAGGAAAATATGCACTGCCCTTGTTCAATTACATAAGAAGATATTGGATGCCTCATTTGATTTAGAAAGCAATATAGCTTATTAAAAAGATAGATATACATATAAGAAGTCAGTAATAAGAACAAGGTGTTTCTAATTGGGCCTCATGAATGTAGAACACATCCCCATTAGATTTAGTTCTATTAGGGATTTTAGATAGGCTTTTGAATAGTTGAGAGCAAAATTCAACAAATTATAATGAAATATCAGCTGATGGAAAAATAAGACCATTGGAATCTATGGATCTGACCTTGTAACCGTTACTCAAGTAGTCACATTGACTTCAGTCTCACTACTCATGAGAGTAAAAAAGCAGTATGAGTCCCTAATTTTTAATCAATTAAAGGGCAAAACATTGTGGACACTAGTTAACTACGGTACTTCCATAGAAATTAAGGGACTTATCCTACTGCCTTGAAGTTAGTAGAAGAACTCTCATTGCCTTCAACAACTGCAGGGACTGGCTCTATGTGTATAAATAAGCTTTTCTTCTTCTTATAAGTGACAATTCCACCCACGATCACACATGTAACATATTATAGCAGGGCTATGATCACAATTCACATAAAATCAGTGTTTACATGTTCTTCTAAGAGTAGAGATGCATAATGACATATATTACAAACTGTTTCTTGCATTGGATTCTTTGCTTCATTAGTTATAAAGGTTAAAAACATATAAAAACAATATTAGACATTGCTGTTTCATTTAATGTTTTGTCTTGCTGTAACCAGGGACGTTTTGGAATTCAGCCTCCTTCAATACTGAGGCCTCATATCTTCATTTCCCTACTTTCCATGGAGAACTCAGTGCAGATGTGTCATTTTTCTTTAAGACTACAGCTTCCTCTGGCATGTTTTTAGAGAACCTGGGGATTAAAGACTTCATAAGGATAGAGCTGCATTGTAAGTCATATTTAATAAACGATTTTTGGTTTTTGCTTTCATTTAGATTGTCAAAAATTAGCACTTTGTAATGCTGAATTCAAATGAGAGAGAACCTATTTTCCCCTAATATTTTTCCATATTAGGCAACAGTATCATTGAATTGTATTCGGTTAGAACTAGGGTGACCAGACGTCCCGATTTTATCGGGACT